>NC_087210.1:72713903-72851403 GCF_015104395.2 Macrobrachium nipponense | reverse complement strand
TATAAATAGATAGAAGTTGTCGGCAGATTTTCAAAAGAGACTACATTAGGAAGTAGGGAGTCTATAAATAGATAGAAGTTGTCGGCAGATTTTCAAAAGAGAATGCATTAGGAAGTAGGGAGTCTATGAATTGATAGAAGTTGTTGGCAGATTTTCAAAAGAGAATGCATTAGGAAGTAGGGAGTCTATAAATAGATAGAAGTTGTCGGCAGATTTTCAAAAGAGAATGCATTAGGAAGTAGGGAGTCTATAAATAGATAGAAGTTGTCGGCAGATTTTCAAAAGAGACTACATTAGGAAGTAGGGAGTCTATAAATAGATAGAAGTTGTCGGCAGATTTTCAAAAGAGAATGCATTAGGAAGTAGGGAGTCTATGAATTGATAGAAGTTGTTGGCAGATTTTCAAAAGAGAATGCATTAGGAAGTAGGGAGTCTATAAATAGATAGAAGTTGTCAGCAGATTTTTAAGTGGAATAATTGAATTAGGAATTAGGGAGTCTGTAATTCGCAAGGTGCTCTGTTAGAACATTTTTTGAAGTGGTAAGGAAACATGAAGTATGGAGTCTATAGATAGAGCGATGTTGTTTGCAAGTTGTAAATTGGGATTGAATCAGTGAAAAGCTCTGATCAATTGGATTATGTGAACAGAAAGCTGTGGGTCGTAGATTTTCAAGTGGGAGTGAATTAGTAAAAGCCTCTTGTTAATTGGGAGTTTGTGAACAGGTGTTGTTAGTAGGTTGTAAATTAGGAATTGGTCGGTAAAGAAATTTTATTTATTGGTAAAAGTGAAGAGAAAATATTTGACTAGGTATGATGAAAGGAGATAAAAACAACAGGAAAAAATTTAAAGTACTGACACATTTGTTAATCAGGATGGGAAGATATGACGTAACTTATGTCAGTAGGATGAATATTAGTGAATGCCTAGGTAAGAAAACAAAAGCAATTAGGAATGCCATAAGTTGTCCATTAATGCAAAAGTTATTACGATATGGAAAAAAGGAAGAGAAGCTGTAAACTAAAGTATATGAAATGTATAAAAGAATTTATATATTTCCAGGGAAAATTTCGTCAAAAACTTGAGTGATGATGAAACCAAAGACGATCTTTTATCGTAAAAAGCTGCCTTTTAGTTAAACACGTGCCGGAAGTCCTTGTATTTTATCATTTAATTGCTGGCCTCATCATTCCGTTTTTCCCGTTAATTAAATTAATTCATGATAATGCCGCTCGGACGAATGATTATTATTTTATTCCAATTCATTTCCAGGCGGCCGCCGGCGCTGTCAGACTGGAAGGTGACGTCATCACAGCCAATGGCTCCATCCTATCGGGGCAGTGCCCCCAGGAAGCCAACTCCATGACTGACCTGACCTCTGTCTGCTCTTGCACCTGCGTATCTTGCACACCATGTCCTTCTCTGCCGGTCAGGCGGACGTATAGGTCAGTTCAGTTTTCATCCACTCGTTGACAGCATAATCTAGAAATCATTTTTGAAAATGTGAGCGGAGTGCTGAAGTCAAACCTCCATTGTAGCATTTATTGAATGCATTATAGGTCGCTTCCATAATTGCTAACATTATTTTTCGGCGTTTACTCGCTGCAAATAGAAACTGAATGACATTTCACAGGCAACATAAGCATGGCAATGTAATTCTCTGTAAGCGTTATTAGTACCGGAGAGATTGGAATATGTAATCATATTAACATATCAGTTTCTGAATGTAAAAACAAATCATATATAGTTCTGCATTGTCATTGTGATGTTTGCGTAGTTCTTAGTTTTATCAAACCATCCCTTTCAGATCACACACTAAAAACTTACGTACATACACGCATTTTCACATTTTTCTTTCGTTTGTTTTCTTTATTTTCAGAATATAGAAGGAAATTCAGCAGTATGTGAGTCCCTTTGTTGTTGAATTTGTACTTTTATTTTACTATTTGTAGCATTGTGCCGTCAAGTTGGTCACAAGTATCACTGGAGATCGACTGATGGATTTTTGAGAAACTGTGAAATAAATTGCCCGTGCTAAAAAAAAAATAGTTTATTAGTGGTTTTTCGACCTAGTGATCTATTTTCGTGGGAGGACTTGAAAATAGAACACACCTGTTCAAGAGTAACTAACAAAGAGATAAAGTCTTTTCTGTAACTTTGTTCATTACTGCTGCGTCCCTGTGAAAGGTTAAGAATAGAACCAGGTTATCCAAAACTTAATGGAAAACGTCATTACAGTCTCTTGGTAACTTTCTACCCGTACCAGAAGGAAGTTCGGAATCAGATGCTATTGGCTGAAAGACATTTGAAAGTTGTACACTGATATTTTGAACAATAGTATAAGAGGGCCTTCACGGCATAAGACCCTTCCCCCATGCGCTAACCACCCACCCCCGTCCCCCACCAAAATATAGAAAAATAAAATTTAAAAAAATTGTCATTATCAGATCACGAGTGGATCATCTAGAAATGAAATCCACCTAGAAATTTCTTACTTATCAGTGGTAATGAATCAGTTCGACATTATAGTCCTTTTTGCTCATTGTAATTGTAAGATGCAGGTGATTTTTTGCACTATAGTTTTGACTTTTAAAATGATGTAGCTCCTACTAATGAATGACATTCAGTGTTTGTCTTGGAATCGGTATCTTGGATACGGTTTTTTCCCATTAAAATATTACCTAAAACAAGAGAGAGAGAGAGAGAGAGAGAGAGAGAGAGAGAGAGAGAGAGAGAGAGAGAGAGAGAGAGATCGTATTATAAGCATGTTTGGATTCACCCTGTTGCATTTAAATTACCCTGTTGCATTCAAATTGCTATGCCTTACTTTCAATTATTTTCATTTGCTACAGATGGGACAACAAAAATATTGTATTTATCAAATATATCTTATTTCTTCAGGACTTATTGTTTTTAGTTGAAATCCGGAAAAATATGCACAACTTTTATCACCCTGAGACGTCTGGTTATATCTTTTTTTCTTTGTCGTTAGTGGACATTTTCAGGACATACTTTTACATTAATTCTTGATGTATTTCCACTTCACCGTTTCTCTCTTAATCAGAGCTTATAGGACCTACTGTTATTTTTTCGGTGGTCGTGTTCATGAACCCATATTTTAATTAATATAATGGATCTCCTATGATGAAATGTTTGTCTTGACAGTTTTTCGCAAACAGTATCAAGCATAAACGTAATTTTTCCTATTTATTGCAGTTTGCGGAAGCGGCCAATGAACCTATCGTACATACTTCCTCGCAGACGGCACCACCAACAACGACAGCAACAGATGCAACTACAACAGCAACAGCAACAAGTCACCCACACGGAGACGCAAGAGGAGCTCTGCTCCTCGTCCTCCGAGTTCGAATATGTGCCCTTGCCCACAATAGTGCAAAAGAGAAACTCTGTTTAATGCCCCGGATGACGGAGGACCACGTTCGTTCTGACTTCTCTGAAGACTCCTTGACTTGTGTGTGTGTGCGTTTTTTTCCCCTTGAAAAACATAAAGAAAAACAAAATAAAAGGAGGATCGCAGTGCGTGACCTCACAGTGACGTGGCACGATCTCGGCATTTCTCACGGTAGTTCAAATCCTCCTGGAAACCTGGATCAAACGAAATATTCAAATGACTTACCGGAAGGGGCTCGTGTGAAATTCTCACTTCCGGTTGAGGGAGATGAGGCGGGCATGAGACATGAAAGCAGCCCTGGGCACTCCCTCCCAAAAAGTATGAACAATTTAATGCCTTGTTTGTAAACGCGATAATGAAGGTGCATATTCAAACGAGAGGTTGATCATAACAACCCCACCCCCAAACGATAAAACGACTCTCTCTCTCTCTCTCTCTCTCTCTCTCTCTCTCTCTCTCTCTCTCTCTCTCTCTCCGACTTCTTCTTCTTCTTCTTCCTTTGTATGATTATTTACTCATTATCTTCATCTCGGGCCATGCATACCGCGACTACGAGAGACCACAGTGCATTACGAACCTCCCTCGGGAGGAGACGAGGTATGACTGACTGAAAGGTGCATTTTAGTGACGTTCAGAACTGCTGATAAAAAGGCCTTTATCTCGTGACTCTGAGTTGTCTTTAAGTATATATACTGCGTTTCCTCTTCATATTTTCCGAGCTCATAAGTAAGGCATTACGATGTGCCCGTGCCGCCTGAAGTTGGCAGCTATGGCCTATCCTACCAGTATAATGTAATAAAGGATTTTTTTAATTTATTTTAAGGTCACATCTCACTTCGAGTGGGGTCAGATAAGGTCAAAAGCCGTCCCAGTTTCTAGCAAAGCGATAGCACTTGCTAGTCGTGTTTTTGTCAGCAACGCCTACAAATGCAGCACCTGTAATTAGCTGGAAATGAAAATTTTATTATTCCATTGCCACGTGAAATTTTCTGGCTCTGTTGTTGTTGATTTTTTGAGATAACGGAGATGAATGAAGACATTTTTGAGAAGGGACATGAAGGAATTCAGTAGCGAGTCGAGATCACCATTTTCCCACTCGAACAAAGGATCTGATAGTGAAAGATCGTCTTTCTTTCTTTCTTTCTTTCCTCAACGTAGATCTCTCAGAATAAGTTTAGCAAATAATTCCTGCTCCAATTCTCACTTAGGTCAGTTATTTATTCTCTGTAGATTCCACGTCGTTGATCATACTTTTACTAATCTCTGCAACAATGTTATTTATCAAAATTCACGCCACATCAATTTGCCTTTGTTGCTGCTGATCAATTATAATCATGCTGTCGAGACTCCTCCAAGTAGAAGCTTTCTTGATTATCTCACCGATCCTCTCCTAGCTGCTCTTCTTGAAGGAATTTCACAATACCTTCGTTTGGAAGTATTTTCAGATAAGATTCATTAGCAAATATATGCGCAGGTATTTGTTGAGTATATAAGAAGACTGTTCATTTCATCCAGATATTTGTATGATAATTGCTGTGATACATTTATTCATGATATGCAAGGCTACAATGCTATTGGCCTGAGTGTTCGAAATATATATATATATATATATTATATATATATATATATATATATATATATATATATATATATATATATAGATGATTTCCTTAAATACATATATACATATATAAAAAAGAATTTCTCTAATTGTATAGTAAAAGAATTTCCCTTTTCATTCAAAATGTTTTGCTGTTTTCTTAAAAAAATAATAATAAAAGGGGTCATTTCTTGAAGGTCCGAAATGTGTAACATAAGAATGGTTGGAAGCATATTATGATTTCATCATATGTGAAATGTCCAAGCGCCTTCTGATATTTTAAATGTTTGTCCATGCTATTTTGACAAACTCTGAGCGTATATTCTACTATACATTTACACAGACTGAACAGCTAGTACCCAAAGGAACAATGAACAAGTCTTGTTAGAGCCCGAATTCTTCAAAAGAAGTTAACTCAGCCCAAATTGAATTGGTCTTGGATAATTGAAAGTGAATTGACGTGCGAAGCTTTGTTGCCGTTAGACGAGACAGTCATAATCATAAATATTGATCATGATGTTTTTTAATTCATGAATGGATTAAGTGACTTGCATTGGAATATTGGTTGTAGGTAATATAGACCACTCCATTCTTATTACATTTTGTGCAAAAGAATTTTCCAAATCAATATTTCGTCCATCTCGACTACACCGTCAAACTATAGTCATTTCGTCAATAATAAGGTATATATATAGACAAGTTTTGAACAATTCTCCCCCAGCTGTTTGTTAGCATAGATTACAAAGATAATACGTCTATTATTATATGCCAAAATTATTCCACGTTGGAGACTAAATTCCTTGCGCAGAAAATGTCATCACCACAAACAAAAAAAAGTTTCTTGCTTTTCTTATTGCTACGAACGCTTACTTACTCAAGGCTGTCTAATGTCTTAAATCAGTTGGGCTAGTAAACAGTTCAGAGAGCTTGAACGGAAATGGAACTTTTCATTTTTCCTTTGCGGGATGAACTCTGTATATAGGAAACTCACCTTCCATCTGTCATGGGATGAAGATAGCCCTAAGGTGCACTTCTGAACATTCACACGAACGCATTCACACATACATTATATATATACTATATATATATATATATATATAATATATATATATATATATATATATATATATATATATATATATATATATATATATATATATATATATATATATATATATATATATATATATATATATATATTTAGAGATGGCATTCATTATAAGAATAACTTTATAATACAAGTTTTTTTATTTGATGTCTGCACTGTGTCCTGCTATTGAATTCGATTTTGATGTAAATTATTTTCTAACTGAGAGAAACTGGAACCGGTTTTTAAATGAAGTCCTTATTCAGCAAAGATAAAGTTAATTAACTTTTGATCACTTTAAAAGTCCATGCCATCCCTAGGAAGTAAAATTAAATTATTATATATATATATATATATATATATATATATATTATATATATATATATATATATACACATGCATACATTTATGAATGAATGAATGAAAGTACACAAACGATCAAAGACACGAACATATACATACACACGAAGACAACTAGACAAAAGAGCGCATTCTGCCGTGCATACCTTTGTGTGTATGCATGTGTTCCCTCATATAGAATATATATATATATTTATTCATGTATTCATTTCTGTACATAGTCTATTAACTTGAATAACGAATTATGTTAAGCCTTAAGACTATTGTTGGAATTCCATTCCACAAACTGCTTTATTGTTGACATATTCTTAATCCGGACCAAGAATGTCGTGGGTGGTAATTCCGAGTCCATATTCATTTCTCAGGTGTGTAACCTATTAGATGAAGGGATGCCTTGATTCAGTGAAAAATTAAGCTAAGATATTGAAATAATTATTTTATAGTATTGCAGGTGATATTATCAAAATGTAGTTTACTGGAATTTGGAGAAATGGTAATTGGTTACTAAACATAACATGAAATTGTCCATTGCTACTAACAAATCTATTCGTGGTACCTATGTGTAAATTTGCACCATAAATTTCTAGTTTCGTAAGAAAGACATGAATTCTGATAAATCCAAATTCAGCAGAAACAGTAGTCTAAGTCTGTACTAAATGAATATGGATAACTTGGGTTGTAATCGACGCGCATGCGTCTTGTGATGGGATAACTGTGTAAGCTACATTGTTTTATTTCTTAAGGAAAGATTATACAAATATTTCGTCTCGCATCTTGCTTGCGATGCATTGAAACGAGTATTTATTTTCTTTAAATGCATGCAATTATTGCAATTCATAAATGGCTTTTTTGGTCAGACAGCTGACGATGAGGATCCTGACAGAATTCTCGATCTGTCTTCTCAAAGGCTTCTGTTTCCGCCTTTTCTGTCGCATCACGCTTACGAGGAAAAAAAAAAGAAAAAAAAAAAAGAGGAGGTTTGGTTCAATCTCCTTGGTTTGACGAAGTTATCCTTGATGGGGGAAGAAGTCCTTCCTGCGCTATGCAAAGAAGGACGAAGACTCCTTTTTTATAAAGCTACTTTTATTTATTTATTTTTTTCTTTCCGGAGTTTTCCTCTGCGGTTCTGTTTCGTTCTTTGGAAATAATGGAATGTCAGTCATCGCCTCAGAGATTAGGAAATTCCTAGAAGCTCTTTCTCATGGAAGTATTTCCGTATTTACTTAATGAAATTTAGCGACTAGAATATGATATATTCCATAGATTTTTCTCTCTATTCCACATTATTATTCATCATATGGATCATCTAAGCGTCCTTAACTTGAAGGAGGCATTATGCTATGCCTTATCGTAACCACCGCTTTCTTTTCATACATCAGTATATTTCTACTAAGAAGAATTTATTTTGAATATATTTACTCCATAGAATACCAGGGATAATAATAATAATAATACCAGTAATAATGATAACAATAATACATATAAAAACTTAGTCAAACCAACTCTCTGCAATTTTGGAATTTTGGCTTAGGAAATATTTACTGCTAGTTAAAAAAAATTAACAATTAGAGAAATGTTACAAAATCTATTAGGTTATTTTTTTTTCTGAGTCAATATCAGACGTAGGACTCCATCAGATCTCCAACTGCGAATCCTCCTCTTCATCCTTCACGCGTCTGCTCACTTCCCGAGTCCGACCAATTTTATAATAGGAAATGTTCTCGGAAGGAGCCAGACCGATTATCGCCAATGAATAATTATTCCTTTACCGAGGCTGCCCACTTCGGCCTTTCTGTATCCATTTGTAATAAAGTCATTTCTCTTTGAGGAGTAGTTTCTTTTCACCTCGAGTATATTATGTATTAGTTTATTTTTTTATATCTATGTGTCAGTGTATTTTTGCCTGAATGCGAGAGAAAACTGGGTAGAAGGATGAATGGCACCATTTTTATGTGAGAGAAATACTTTCCTTGACTGATTGTTCCATTTAGTTCCTTTATTTTCTGTATCGTATTATTCTCTTTTAATTGTTCAAATTTTGTTAGATGCTTAAGTAAGTTTTGGTACATACACCAATATAAGTTTCAGTCTTATTAATAATCATACAAATTGTAAAGAGAAGTTTTCGTATTTTATTATTTTTACGGATATCATTACTAGATATGAGAAAAAAAAAATGTAGTTCAGCTGTCTGACTGACAAAATCTTTTCAGGGTCTAAATTCCTCGGAAGGTGAAGCGCCCTTTAGGACTCTGCGTCTCCAGTTTACTATCTTGACGAGAATGTGAAGGACAGTGCTCGAAAAGAATTCAGCGAAAAAGTTAGTCGTTCATTGTATGCTGTTTATCATTTATATCAGATTTTAAAAGATGCAGGTTATAGTGTTATAACGTCGTGGTAGTTTTGGCAGTGGGTGTATTATGAAAATTTTTTGTTAAAAGATTTTTTTTTTTTTACATTTTTCTAGCTAACTTAAGCACAGCTTTCACCAATAACGGGATGAACAGTCAGACAGATTCCTATAGGCAAAGAAATCAGCACTGCCTAAGCGGCAGATAAAAACAATTAACTGTTGATTTTCTCTACGACCATGGACTCCGTCTGGGTAATTGGTTGTGATCGCGTTAAAAGCAATCGACTTTATCCCGGTTCATTGCTTTAGTGCTCTATGTAGACTTTAGTTTATTGCTAACGATAGCCGCATGAAGAACACGGGCAAAGCCACGTGTCAGGAAACCGTATTCTAGACTCTTACCACTAGATACATAGTTCCTCGTTGGATGAGTGGTTTTCGCGCTTGGCTACCAATCCGGTGGTCCAAATTCGATTCTCGGCTCGGCCAACGCTGAATTAGAGGATTCTTTACTGGTGAGAGAAATTGATTTCTCTTTATAATGTGGTTCGGATCCCACAATAAGCTGTAGGTCCCGTTACTAGGTGACCAATTGGTTCCTAGCCACGTAAAAATATCTAATCCTTTGGGCCATCCCCAGGAGAGCTGTTAATCAGCTCAGTGGTGTGGCAAAACTATACTTAACTTAACCACTAGGTACAAAGAGGCAGCAGAATTCTAGAAATGGTTGTAACAATCTACAACTGGGTTCATCTATTGTAACTCTTAATTGATTTAATTACAAGATGGTACCGTCTTGGTGGATTTTAAAACTTAGATTACTGGAATGTCAGTAGTAGCTGCTCTGAAGCCTAACCCCCAACAATTTTTACTACGTGAGGTTTTACGTTGAAAAATAAATCGAAAACAAATATGATCCCTCGTCACTGACGTCAAGAGATACGAAAACCTGTATTTTTAATTTCAAAACAGCTAAAGGTCAAACATCAAGTTAACACAAAGCAGAAACAAACAGAAGTTAGAGAACATTATTAATATGGTAAGGAATGTGAATCTTATATAAATTTGTAAAGCATCACTTGGAACGTGTCTATGCTCTAGCAATTGCTCTTATCTCCAAAACACGTAATTCGGATGTAATTCCTCAATAAGCTATGTCAAATTTGGCCTTCGCTACTGCTCGTCTTAAATCACGATTTTCAAGGTTGTTGTGGTGTATAGTTGAAAGTGAGGAACAGGTACTGGAAACGAAGTATATCAGTTCTTGAGAGACGTAGGTGTGCTGCTGAGGAGAATTCTAAGTAGGTTTTTCAAATACCTGGCCTGATATGGCAGTTTTATGCACTTAGATAGATAGATACGTAGTCTTTGGGAAGTACCTGTATAGAGTTAAGTATCATGTACACAATATTGCTGGTGATAGAAGTTCACTCTCGACGTGGTTCGGAAGTCACGTAAAGCCGTTGGTCCCGTTGCTGAATGACCACTGGTTCCATGAAACGTAAAAACACCATACAAACGAACAAACATGTACACAATATTAGTGCTTAATTAGATAAACAAAATGACTCGATAAATAAAGTGGCAGTCAAAACTGGTGCATTCCTGTTAGTTTTTAGTTTTCTTCTTTCCACAGCAGAGGACCATTGGGACATCTATTTGAAAAATTAGAAACAGTCGTATTAAAAGACTACGCTTGCTTTTTTCTCTCTCTCTGCATTCATAGAATTGAACATCTGCCAGTATAAATTACAAAATATTCAATGAAAAGAATTAGTAGTTCTGTTACTTAATACTTAAAAAATAACAAATTTTAAGTCTTTGCAATGCCGAAACAGCCACAGTAGTCCGCTCCACAGTTGACAAGGTCAAATTACTTTGAATTTCTCTTAGGCAAGAAACTCTGGAAAGCAAACATACAGTTGTTTTTAAATGGAATAGTCCTCATGACATTATAAGTTTTCGCTTAACAGTAAATCATCAATGTCGGATGTTTATACTACATAGTATGAATACTCGACCCAGTTTAGAGTTTTACAGTCAAGTTACCATCTTATATATAAATTTAGAAGTAAACTTCCGCTCACACTATGTGTTCAGTATAATGGGAATTATATGAAAATGAATTTCAAAGCAAACATTATCGATTTAACGACTTTATTTAAAATGCTTTAGTCTCTCATCTAACAAGACCTCATACTATAGAAAACGTGGGTAATTGTGGACGAGAAAGAAAATTTGTTTATGGAGTTGTTTAGGGCTAACTAGAATAAGTATAACAACCTTCCGTATCTTCTTTCGTCAAAGATTACCTATTTTATTTCAAGATAGCTTACCTAATTTTTGGACGATGCAAATACCCGTTAATTAAAGCCGTCTGCAATTTTTCCTCACCACATTCAAATGTAATTTTTCTTCCATTTTTCGTTTCAGCAACGACAGAGTCGAAAATAAATTCCCATTTTAATACAGAATAGCCCTGGTTGTCGAACATTGAAAGAAATCGACTGATTTACGTAAGAAAACAGGACGATGCCATTTTAAATAAATTTAGACGCGGTCAGTTTTACCCGATGAAAAGAAGATGGCTGCAGAAAAACCCTTAATAAAATTGAAAATAACCTATATCTCGCCCTCTAGTTATACGTCTTTCTATAATCTGAAGTCAAAAGAAGTCATTTTTATCTAAAGGAAAAGCATTATTCAAATTAATTAATTGATTGCCGGAGTTTGCCTGGCCTCAGAGCTACTAAAGTCACTGAACACTGTCCAGAGTAGTCCTAGGGTAAATCAAATTACTTTTTTACACACAAAATTATGATGGAGTTCAGGCCATACCCAGAGTTTTTTAAGGGGAGGGGGGGGGGGTGTCTTTTCTCCCAAAACTGGACCTTTTCTTCTATAAATGTCATTGCATATATAGGTATATACAAGATGAAATGCTTGAAAATATTTTAGTTATACTATCACTTCTATTTCCTACTAAAGAACGATGTTAGTGTTTAATAACAAAATAAACAAAAATAAAAGATTTGTCCGAAAACAAAAAACAAAAATTGTTTTTTTATTGCTTTATAATTACAGTTCAACGAAAAGGATAGTCACAGAAAATATGGACTTCCAGAAATTTGGGGGGCGTCGCTCGATCCCCACAACGGCCCTCCACCCCAACACACAGACACACACACACACACACACACTCCGTACAGCCTGGAGTTGTATTCATAATTCTGTTGTTTCTTTAAACTTTGTAATGAAGACACCCCAACAACAACGACGGCTGAGCTACGCATATCATACATACATGTATCAGAATCTGTTCCCGCGATTTTGAAATTTGAAATAAAAATTCGGCCAAAGAATCGCATTAATGATCACATCACACCATTGCGTCAATTTTATGATTTGGATTTTGGCTTCACAAATAAATCTCATAATATTTTTGTTGAATAATGAATGATAAAAGAACAAGTCCCTTTTAGGAATGGAATTTTCCTACTTACTTTATCTAAATAATTCGCCATATCCATATATATATATATATATATATATATATATATATATATATATATATATATATATATATATATGTTTATATATCTGGCCAATCCACTCGACTCTGTGTTTAATATACACTCTTCAATATGCTACTCTTTCAGCAACTCTGATCATAATCCTCTGTATGTGCAGGTGTGTATATGTATTTATAGTTGAACGTTATATACGATATATCTTTCATATACGAATGAAAGATCCACGGTACCCTCAACAAAATTCAAGGTAAGCAAAAGTAAAATTTTAGAACAATACTATAAAATCGGTTAGCAAGATCAGGATAAAGGTAGTTTTGCATATCTCCATAGTTATTTAGCATAAGCGTTCACACACACGTGTGTACCTGCAGATGTCACCATTACGATTCACAAGTAATTTGGAGTGAGTTTGCTTGCTTGTGAACTATCAGTAATGATTAGTTATTGGATTTTTTTATTTAATGCAGCAAATGCGGTTGGGATCATGGCTTGGCCAATATTTCCATGGCCTATATTTCTTATATACATTAATCCCAAATCAGTTAATCAATCTCATATCTATATCCAGTATTAAAAATAAATTGAGGAACATTATTGACCCGGAAATTACGGATCTCTTTTAAAGTTGACTCGATTCGGTCCGTACTATATAAAGTTCTTATATTATGCCCTCGTCTTTTATTTGGAAAAGAAAGTGTCGAAGAACATTATAAAACAATAGTACATTATATTTCCTTTTCTGTTGAAATACAAAATATTATTTTTCTTATTTACCGATCAATTCGTTAAGAGGTGTCGGCTGTTTTGAGCAAACGTAAGTATCAGTAGAAAGAGAATTGTTAAGTATCTGTGCAGTTCGCTAGATTAAAAAAAAAGAAAAAGAAAAAAAAAAAATTTAATGTTTAGTTCCTTTCTGGTCTTTGGGGTGCTAACTGCTAAGGCGGTTATAAGCTTCAAATATGGTGCCCAAGTGTTAAGCGTTTAATTACAGTGAAAGGGAAATACGGCCTTATGACAAAATGCGCGCGCAGGTTTATAATATACGTTCAAATGTGACCTCGACGAATCTCCTCCTCCCACTCCCAACCTTCCCTTCTGCCCACACAGAACGACTTACTTTAAGTTACTTTAGTTGTTATTGTTAGATTTAACCCAGTCATGTGCTGGCATGGATATTTGATGAGCAGCTTCTGAGATTAAGGAACAGTAAACCCTTACCTTTGTTATTTAGATATCATACACGGTTTGTTGTCGCTCATATGATTTTGTGTCACAAATGTCAATTAAAGAACTTTAATTGTCCTTGCAGTACACACACACACACACACACACACACACACACACACACACACACATATATATATATATATATATATATATATATATATATATATATATATATCTATATATATATATATATATATATACTGCAAGGGTAATTAAAGTTCTTTGACATTTAATTACCCTTGCAGTATATACGTATATATATATGTATATATATATATATATATATATATATATATATATATATATATATATACGTATATATATATATATATATATATATAATATATATATATACGTACATATATATATATATATATATATATATATATATATATATATATATATATATATATATATATATATATATATCGAGCTAAGAAAATTTGCGGGTATAGAATGGTATAGAAAGACCATAAACAGAAAGGAGTGGAAGGACATGTCTGAGGCTTTTGTCTTGCAGTGGACTAGCAACAGCGATGATGATGATGATGATGATATATACACACACACACACACACACACACACACACACACACATATATATATATATATATATACATGTGTGTGACTAGGTTAGTTTTATATCAGTTATTCAGAACTGGAGTTATTAAGGATGGGTTATTGGGGAAAAAATATAGTTCGTCTCTATGATTTTAATTAAACGACGTGGAATACAATTGAAGTATTGAACAAGCACTCTCGAAAATAAAAAGGATAGCCATCCAACTCACCAAGTAGCATCGAAAGGAGATTATCTTTGAAACCCCTCCCGATTTTGGGTTTATTATTCCCAAGAGGCATTAGTGATAGTGAAATGGGTTTTCAGCACTGTACTTGGGTTCTGTGGCAATATATATTTTCAGGTCTGACCGCCAGCCCGCCGTCAAGATATAATTGATTGACTGTAGTTTTATATATCTTTATATGTGTGTTTATAATAACATCACAGGGCTTTCACCTAAAAGGGTATGTGCAGCTATGGATCTTGTAACCACATAGGTGCATTCGATCAAAACTTTGGTCATGATAACAATTGGTTGTTTTTAAGTATCATCATAAAAACTATTTACCGTTTCATAGTTATAGAGCAGCCATGACTTTTTGTATTGGCGACATGAAATTCCAAAATTCGTTAAACAGTGGCGTTGCCCTGTGAACGTAAGTTTTATGGCTGGATTAGAGACAAGAAAATTCACCTGGGGGTGAAACGCAACGTTTTTAAATATAAATTTTAATTTCTCTCTCTCTCTCTCTCTCTCTCTCTCTCTCCCGAACTCACAAATCTCCGTTCCTTCTGTCCTCCCTCCCTCTCCGTCTCTCTCTATCTCTCCTGTTCTCTCCTCTCCTCTCTCTCTCTCTCTCTCTCTCTCTCTCTCTCTCTCTCTCTCTCTCTCTCTCTACTTTATCGACGAAACATTAAAAAAAGTGAAGCGCACTTTTACGAGAATGATTCTTATTCAGTTATGATACGAAATTTATTTCGTAACGCATCATCCGTCAATAGTATGATGGTTATTAAGTTTGCTGCTTCTCCTGTAAATATCTATTAGATAAAGTAAATATTGCAAATCCATTTTCCTCACCAACTCAAATGATCTAATAATCTTTTGTACTTTTCGTTATTACCAAAATTTCAAATGCTTGTTGCGGGGGCATATTCTGTTAACGGTCTTTCGATATGTTTTTTCTCGTCTATTTTACCATAATATTACATTCTAAAATTTCAGATCACCATCGCGGCAAAATCGTGATTGCTCGTTTGTGATGACCTGATTCATTTGCAAAATTGAAGGACTCGATTTCATTTTCGACATACAAAATGCGATGGCTATATTCTTTGCAAGATAACTAAATATTATCGTTAGAAAGTAGACACTACCCTTGTTCCCCATCATTCACCTGCATGATAAGTCTTACTTCATAGCCTGCCATACTTCGTCCTATTTTCAAAGGAACTGTCGATAATTTTACAAAGTTCTTTACGGTTGCATTCCGGAATATTGCCCAATATTGCCAGAGACCTGAATAAAAACCGGAACGGCAAAAGAAACCCTTGAGATAAAATGACCTCTTTCCAAGCACTTGCGTCAGAACCATTTGTAAGTGACTGTCATAAGTAACACCAATTTGACAGCGTGCATACTGATATCACCAACGAGGAATTCGTTTATCAGTATGAGGTCTGGCGCAAATGATTTCCTGTCCCTTTGTCATTACCGAAGACGCCATTGCTCCAGGTTGTTTGAACGTGTCGTTGGGCACCCGTGGGGCACACAGTTTAAACTGAACAGAAATGGTTCTACCATAACGACCTTACACATAGCTGGCATACCATCCTCATTCATAATTCTTGGAATTCTATTTTCACTGCATATGCCATATAAAGTATAGCCTTATGTTTAACTGATAGTATTGCTAAGGCTAGATATATTAAAAGTGTGGAATCTATTTAAACTTTCTTCAAAGGATGAATAAAAACAACAAATAAAGAAATAACCAGCTAAAGAAATTTTGCTTAACATTTTTGCTATAGGGTATATCAATGAATTAAGGAGTACAGTCAGTATGTATAATAGGTACATTTGGATCGTATATTGTGTATATGCAATCGTAACTGACCCATTTTGTAACTGAATATTGATATTATTTACATCCCTCTATTTTACCATAATAAATAAACAAAATTGCATAATTGTAATATGTTAAGGAAGATGGTAGAAATATATTAGTTATGGATGTGCAGTATTTGCTGTTGAACGCATAATTTTGGTAACACAGTTAGGGTCGCTTTGTTGACAGATTAGGGTCATTTTGGTCACGTAAGCCCGCTTCCGAACAGGCTGTTTTCTCATGTTATCCTTACATTTGTCCAGCTAACTCTATAAAGACGGTGTCGTACATCAGAGCACACACCTTTTCTTTATGTGTACGTTTCTGCGCTATGTACCGTCGCGTAGTTTGCGTTTTTTTTTTTTAGAGAGAGAGAGAGAGATTATCTTAATTACATCATCAGGGTTCTGTGAAAAGATACAGAGATGAAAATCAGTTAAATGAGGTTATAACGTCAATTAAAATCCAGTTTAACACAGCTGAGAATAATAAACTTTAAACAACTGAATATTTACAACTAACTGATAATTTCATAACCTAATGTAAAATATTAAAAAACGAAATATAAAGTTAGCACACCTTATTGATACAGAAAACAACATTGAACTGGACACGAGCGAAACTAATATCCACTCACATAAAGTAAGTTAAAACTATCAAATGAGGTAAACAGGTAACTGATGTAATAGGGTAACAATAACACTAGCAGGAGACAAGTTAAAAACGGTGCTTACAAAAGCTTTGCCAATTAAGCGGCAATTATAAACAACATACAAGAAGTTTAAATAAGACAGAAACCATATGACATGAAACTAAGGTTTAAAAAAGTATTACACATACTCACACACAAGCATATACATATAAATAGATATATGCACACCCTTACACACACAAACGCATGTAAATGTATATTAGTTTCAGACAAAAACAGCTGGACAGGAGTAGAGTAATCATTTAGACTATACTCTTTTCTTTTTTTTTTTTTATCTGTCCATCCGCCTGTGGTGTTTTTGTATGGTAACACTGCGTCCGGGCTTTAGATAGTTACATTCAGCTTACATTCAACGATTATAATAATATCCTATTTCGAATATTAACGGTGTAATTCGCATACAGTAAATTATTAAAACACTTTTCAGTTGCAAATGTACACCCAGATATTCTTTTATTTACCTAAAACTTACACATAGCGTAACTATCTAAAGCCCGGGACGCAGTGTTACCATACAAAAACACCACAGGCGGATGGACAGAGGAAAAAAACAGAGTATAGGTACGTACATGTTCTTTTATTATTATTAATGTTTCCAAGATTAAAATTTCATTTGCATTGTAATTTTAGTCAATAGTTTCAAAGCCTTTGGTTTCAATATCAGTCTTACAGATTCTAGAATGATTTCGTACTTCAGACTGATCTGGGCTGGAACAAGGTATATATAGCTTGGCCTGGACAGTCTGCTCCCAGTACAGAAACTTTTCATAGAGCCCTGATTAAGTCATTTAGATCATTACGAAACGCTGGAAGAATAAATGCCCCAAGAAATGATCACAGCAACTATGACCATGTCTTGGTAATAAGACGAAAGTACTTACCATCTCAATCGGTTCATTTTTCCTTCGTGGTTGTAACTTTGTACAAAGAATCATCACGTTTTCACATTTTTCGTAATTTAAAATGAAACACACACATATATACGTACATATGTATATTTATTATACACATAGTATAAATATTTATGTAATATATGCATATGATATATATATATATATATATATAGATAGATAGATATAGTGTATATATACACTGGTACTTCTCGAAAAATTTTCACCGCTCAAAAGACGAATAGGTGTTAAGGTGACACAATCGGGTTAAAAAAACGCAGTCTTGGCGGGTTATCAACACCGATTCATCATAGCTTTTATTGCGCCGACCTTGAAAAGATAACACATCTGTCATTCATGACGTTATTTTTCAACCCAGTTCGCAAGAATCCAAGAATGCTTTGTTCCACTGGTTCGCCGACTTTTGCAGCTGGGTATAAAAGGCCCATGCTCTACGGCATAGAGACACAGTCTTCAGTAGACAACAATGGGGCTCTCTGGCAACATTTGCATCATCTTCGGTTGGGCCCTGGTATGATATTTAATCTATTACTTGATGTTTATGATATTTGATTTATTTCATGGTGTCTCGTTAGAATTTACATAATACGAGTTTTTATTTATTGTTCGGAATGTTAGATCAGATCATCATATCTTGCTTTTCGTGATTTGTATCTGTTGCTCCAGTTTTTTTTTTTTTTTTTTTTTTTGTAGTTTTTTGTAGTTATTGAAAATTTTAGAATGTGAAACACATTGAAATTTTTGTTAAAGCAACATGGAATACGAGATGTAAAAGAAATATTTTCTCCCTGGTATGATGCTGATGTTTTTTTTCTGCACAAAGATACAATAGTCTTTTCTTTTATCAATGCGCAAGCTCGCAGGATCGCCCGATCGCACAATACATATTCTTCCATTTCTATCATCAACGTTTGATTGAAATATATAAGTAGAAAAATAATCGGATTAGTCTTAATATTGATTCATGTAGGCAGGCGATCATCATCATTCTATATGCTCTCACTGAAGGAAATGTATAAAATCTCTTTCTTATCTTCAGGTGGCCCTGTTGCAGATCAGCTCGGTGTCTTGCGGGTAAGTTGACAACGAAAAACATATAACGGTTTTTCTAAAACATTTTCGAACGAGTGGGAATATCTGAATATCTCGGGATGCCAGACATCCACTGAGATATATCCTCAAACATTTTTTAATCAAAATACTTGACATTCCCAGATCATTTTTCCCCATGTTTGATTTATGTAAATTAAACATTATAACGCCAAGAATAATTTTGTTGCTACGAATACCAAATTGTCTTGTCAAATTTTCTGCCAACATAACGGAAGCATTAAACTAGAAAGGAAAGAACTGCCTGCGAGTTTTTGATGTCTTTTAGTTGATAATGATGCTTCTCTTCGTGAAACTAATCAGTAAAAACAGATGCCTTGAGCAGCATGAAGAGCGAAATGGTTTGACTTTCCCTTCTCTAGTTTACAATGATTAGTTTTCCCCTCTTTCCATCAAACTCTCTGGCCTGGCGTACAGTTCTTACTAACCCGCGAATGTGGCTTAATTCTGTTGCACACAGGTTGGAAGCCTCATTTATCTCCTCAGGTATTCAGATTTTCATAGCCCTCTCCAAGTGTGCATTTTGACTTCCGATTCATGTGGGTAACATCCCTTATTCAACCATCATTAACTATTGTTCAATGACTTCGGTGTTTCCTCAGAAAACTTAGTCCAGGAAGATATAAACATACTCTCATTTAGAGTACTTTAGATATTGTTCAGCACAAATGTGGAGGTGTCACGTTCAGTGTACCGTTTGTCGTCTGATCACTGAGTCTGTGACTTCTTGAAGGATGGACTGCCACAAAGTGCATGAATATGAATAACTTTGTAAGGGGGTGGGCTTCATAGCAATGAAAAATAATTAAAGGAATATATATATATATATATATATATATATATATATAATATATATATATATATATATATATTCCTTTTCTTATTTTTCATTGCTATGAAGCCCACCCCCTTACAAAGTTATTCATATTCATGCACTTGAATGAAAAATGAGGCAGTCTACTATATATATATATATATATATATATATATATATATATATATATATATATATATATATATATATATATACATTTCCAAGCAAGCAATTTTAGATGAGGTTGCTAACGGTGGGTGTTAGCAGTATGTTGACCTACGTTTGAATTGTCTCACAAAACTACTTCGTTTTCCACATGCACTTGAAGGTATCATTTTTGTATTAAGAACGTTCAGTAATCGAAGTACTGACAGAAATATACCAATGGGGCGGAAATACAAAATTTACACATTGGACATCAATTCACAGGAGCTTTTATATTCTTCCAGCACTTCCACCATTGTCTGCACCGAGGTAGGACGGTTTCCTCATCCAAGTGACTGCGGTCGCTACGTCGACTGCATTCCGTCAGACACGAAAGAACATTTCCTGGTGAATGAAGGCCACTGCCACGGCTTCCCTTACTCCGCATCACTTCGACGGTGCGTCTCCAATGAAGAAGAACCCGGATGTACTCCAAAGGTTGGTCGTAAACGAAGAGGCGTCAGTTTTCCTGACGAAGAGTACAACTTCCTATGCACTGACGATATGAGCAAGACTGGATGCTACAACTGCCAGCTGAAATACGAGTGCATCGGTGGCCAAGCATTCGTTGAGTTTTGCTCAACTGGTTCCACTTGCTCGGACAACGCTGATTTCGGGGGTGGGGTCTGCCTTCCCTACGCGGTCACCGCAGCAGACGGTCGATGCAAATGTGATAAAATCGGAGTCATGCCGGACAGCTACAATGACGATTATTTTGTCTTTTGTGACACAAACGCCGATCCTCCCAAAGTCCAGAATTATAAATGCCCAGATGGTCAGAAGTTTAACCCGGAAGTTAACACCTGTCAAGATGTGCCGCCAGAACCTTGCAGTCAGGAGCCCGTCTTTCCACCATGTGGAAGCAAGATCGAAACGAGAGTTAATCCAAACGACTGCGCTTGGTCTTACACCTGCATACCGGGATATGACGTTATACCAGCCTGTTGTACAGGTAGGCAGTACTACGACGAATCATCTGGGCTGTGTAAGGACATTTGCGAGTATGTACCTGATTCAGGATCGTCTGAACCGGAGTGTGGAACGGCTGGGAGAATGGCTAATCAAAACGACTGTACCAAGTATCATGTGTGTCTTCCAGGAGTCAAAGAACCATACGAATCTAAGTCTTGCCCCGAAGGAACCTATTTCAAAGACACTGTATGCGTACCAGGGCCCTTACCCGAGGACTGCTTTACCTTCTCTTACTCAGATTGTCCTGGGTATGAGGAATTCAAAGGTACATGCTTAAATACATAAGAATATTCCAGATGAGATGTATCTATGATGCAGAATGGGTTTCTGTAGTAATTATTCTTGTGTTCCTCTACAAATGATTTCAGGTGAAAGTTACACTAATATAATAAAACTTGTTATGCAATAGTTGCGCGACTTGGAAATATTTCAATACAAATTTGAGTTTTTTTTTTTTGGTTGTTGTATTCTGACAGCCATCATTCTGAAATATAGAGGATTATATAGCAGACTGACCATTTTCGAAATGTCCTAGTTTACATATATTTAAGGGAAAATGTAATCATTAGCCTTTTTATCGAGAGAAATCGTTTACATATGAATAAACTTGAGTATAATGCTTACATTTTTGTTTTGTTTATGCATATCAACAGTGTCAACCCAAACAAAAGATTTTGCAGGAAGTTTCGGCAAATGTATCAAACGGTATAAGTTTTCTTTCACATTATATCAACTTCTGTTTCATAAATCACGGCAGTATACATTAGTTGCCTTGTAAATCATTTGAAACCATTTCTCCTAAGAAAGAAACTGCCGATTTTTAAATACCATTATTATTATCATTATTATAGGCATTATCGTTTCCAGTACAAGCCTTACTAATTATAGTTATAATGACATAGTGTTTGCAATTTGATGGAAGAATAAAAGTGATTTAAACAATATAGAAGAATCAGACGTTCAATGGACTAATAATAGAATGAACATTACAAAGTAACCAAAAGGTAAAAGTATGTATTACTTGCAGCCAACAAATTGTGATTTAAGCTTTATATATAAAAGTTAAGAACTTACACAGAAGAAGGATGAAAAGAGCAAAGGAGATAACATTCATAGAACCTGTAGCCTACTTTCATAATTGCTACCGCAACTGTTAGCTTCTATGATTAAGTATTATGTAATCGTACAAATTTATTCAGTATCGTCTGATTTCAAGGCACTGCGAACTGTGGGAAGCGTCATTTTTGAGATGCGGCACTATAAAATTTGTTTTCCTTATAGGCTAGTCTAATAAGCAAATTTCAGTGATATATTCCATAGAAACACAACGATATGCATGAACAGCCGGTTTTTAATGTCGGGACGCATTGGAGGAATGTTGTGGGTGGCCCCACCAGTATGTAGTGGGTTTCTCGAATATCAGACTTATCGATAACAAGATTATCATCTTTTTAACAGCGACTTAGAGGAGGTATCAGTTTTTGTCAACTAATGCGCCATCCTCACCATCTTTCTAAATATGAAAATTACAAATTGTAGTTGGTTAGGTTTCAATTCGACGAGTTCTAAAAAAATTATCGGTATAAGTTTTCTATCCCATATAATGAGAAATCATCATCTCCATTGACGAGTTTTTGATTAATTTTTTAAAAGAACTTAGTACAATTACCGATACGTTCTTCTCCTTGACTTCATCCAGATAAGTTTTCTCCCTTATATTAGGAGAAGCCACCATCTTCACTTTCACTTTGTTCACACTGTTTGGTTTTATGTACAGCCCTCTTTATTAATGATTGAAGGTGAAGGATACAGTAATGTAAGTGTTGTTATGCAGTAGTTGCACTACTTGGAAATATTTCAATATAAGCTTGAGCATTTATTTATTTATTTATTTATTTATTTATTTATTTTTTGCTGGTGGCTGTATCTGGACGTTCATCATTCTGAAATTTAGAGAAGCTTATAGGAGACTGTCCATTTTTGAACTATCCTAGTTTGCATATATTCAAGAGAAAATTTATTCCTTAACCTTTTTATCGAGAGAAATAGTTTACATAGGAATAAACATAATTGCTGCATTTTTTGTTTCGTTTATACATATCATCAATGTCAACCCTTCATTGCAGATTCGAACAATTTTATCTTCATGATAGTAGTATCCGTCATTTCACTACCTCAATAATCATACTCACAGGCATTTATTGAATCTCGCTATAGGCGATTCCTTTATCTCGAATTTCAATTGAAGTTAATCCCTCATCACCGGTTCCTCATTCCGCATTTATGTTCATTCACTATGAAATGCTCGTCATCAAATGCAGGGCAACTCTTATCCGTTCATTTATGATATCACTCATCACATTCGCATCTTGTCCCAGGGGCCACCAACCTTTGAATGTAGAAGAGCCATTTATTTAGTTGTTTTTGAAGATTAAGCTGGCCGTATGCCAGCACGGGCTCCTTCTCATAGGGCAGCCTGTAATAAATTATTTAGAGAATCATGAAAAATGTGGTACTGTCAGAGCCGCAATGACGAAAATGGTCTCCTGAGATCTATAATCAAAATCTGCAGTGCTTCTGAAATAACGGAATTGATGCCTATTATATGCTTTTAAAACTGAATAGAATTTAATCAAATATTGTCTTAAGAGTCTTACATTAATGTCTTTGTTTTAAATGGATACAATGGCATTTGTTCAGCGTTTGGAACCGCACAAGTGTCATGAGCCGCAGCTATATAGGCGACCCCTGTCTTATCCAGTCCTTGTCTTTTACTCATCCGATTGACAAGTATAACAAAACAGCTGATGCCGTTTACGTTTAAATACTTAGTAAAACTGCAATATTGGATGAATTATAATGACTGTACTGTTACATGGCACTATATTCTATTTGAATTTGCAGTCCATTATTTCGGCTAACAAAATGAAGTGCGAAAATAGAAGTATAAAAGTTATAGAAGTGTATTTGGTCAAGTGCATTATGTCTCTAGTATTATAGCCTTATTGTTTGGAAGTTGATACTGCGTCTTTCTTATAGTTGTCTATGCATGATTTTTACAAACTGTTGAAATAATTAGTATACAGCGGCCTTACACAAATGTAAAAAAGTAAGTAATATGAATGTGGTTTTCTTTCTGGATTTAATTATTAAATGGCTATTAATAAAAAGGCTGATTTTCTTCAGCGAAAATTTATCAGTTAAGAAGATCGACAAAAAAGAGTCAATCAATAGATAACCCTTTCTGAGTCAAAACACCTGGTCGAAGAAAAAATGAGTTAAATATTGTAGGATATGTTTTAATCCTATCCTACTGACCGCTTTAATGTCGTCGTTTCAAAGGATAAGCCTTGCAGGCTTGTTTTGGGTTTGACCTCTATTGTGTATCCTACAAGCCGACAGATTTCTCTACTAGAACCATTTGTGCTGCTCTGTGAGGGAGAGCATGCGTATGTTGGTCAGTTTTGCTATGTATTATAATAGATAGTTTCCTTATTATACCGTAATGTACACATTTAGCTTCAGAATTTGGCCTTTTATCGTATTCTAACTTAATGAGAAAACTTTGTCTTACTTTAGCCCCTATACTGAGAGGTAATTGTCTTTGTATGTTGTGTCCTGTGGGGTTGATTGCCATCAATTCCTTAATTTTAGGAACCCTTTTCCCACCGAAATACATTTGCTTCCTGACACGGGTGGCAGTTTTTACTTTGTCTTAATTTATACTGAAGAAATTTGAAAATCGCGAAGTTGAGATTTCATTGCGCGAGTGACCACGACCTATGTCTGTCTGTAATGTACTGTGTATATATGCTAGGATTAAAGTGATAATAGTACTACTGCTTAGTAACAGAATTATATGTATGTTAATTAAGAAACCAACCATTAATGTCTGGAGAGATCGAACCTACATTATTTTCTCTCTCTCTCTCTCTCTCTCTCTCTCTCTCTCTCTCTCTCTCTCTCTCGTCTCTCTCTCTCTCTCTCTCTCTCTCTCCCCTCTCTTCTCTCTCTCTCTCTCTCTCTCTGTATTTTTCTGGGTGTCACGTCACGTGGCGGATCTAGAAATCTTTCATATGGGGGCACTTGAAACTATCATATATATAGACATGTATATATATATGTGTGTGTGTGTGTGTACGCACTTACGGTATGTATATATATATATATATATATATATATATATATATATTATATATATATATATATATATGTGTGTGTGTGTGTGTGTGTGTGTGTGTGTGTGTGTGTACGCACTTACGGTATGTATATATATATATATATATATATATATATATATATATATATATATATATATATATATATATATATATATATATATATATATATATATATATATATAATAATCATGAAGATTGTTACAATGTTTCCAACGGCTGTATCTTACCAAGCAGTAGCAGGTGAAGAGCAGTTGCTCTGGCAAATACAAGAATCAAATACATGCATAAAAAAAAACAAATGATATAATTTTATTTTCAGTGCTTCTATCAATATTTTATTTGTGCGCAGTGGGTACATATTATCAAAATTTAATTATGGCTTCGAGATTTACACACTATTCCATCCATCGGGAACGGTGCCTCCCCCCCCCACCCTAACCCCGGCTCTAAATCCGCCCGACGCGTTTCAGGAAACCAGTGAGAACCTGAAGAATGAAAGATTGTTTGAATGAAATGTAACCGTTGTTCTGTTGTTTTAGATTAAGCCTGCCAAGAACTGGCACGGGCTCTTGCTCCTATAGAGCAGCTGGTAGATGGCGCAATGTTTTAAGTAGGAAAATATTCTTGGCAGTTTAAAAATGATAAAAAAGGGAAGGTAAAACAGCAGCGAGTCTCAGTAGTGTGGAAGTACTGTGAAGGAATTAGACGTATTAAGGAGGTCGAAATTTACCATGTTGTCGCGGCCACCAAGGGCGGAGGCCGGGATAGGATTAAACAGATTTTCCAGAGAAAGGCCTGTGTGGCTGATGTTTTGACTTTGGCTAAGCGTTTCGAAATTTCGTGTTGCCTGGCGGAATTCCTTTTTTTTTTTCTTTTTTTTGCAGAGGGTGTCCGCACACAGTAAAAGTGACAAAAGGAGGAAATGTTTATTTTTAAAGACTGCCACAAACACACACACATATGTATATATATTATATATATTATGTACATTAGCAGTTTCGTGGTAAGCAATGTAGTTCCCGCAGGCTTTTGACTTGGAGAGAGAGAGAGAGAGAGAGAGAGAGAGAGAGAGAGAGAGAGAGAGAGAGAATTGATATTAAAAGATGTATTTAGGATGAACTTGTTAACACACACGCACATATATATATAATATATATATATATATATATATATATATATATATATATATATATATCATATATATATATATATATATATATATATATATATATATAGTATATATATATATAAAGAAATTTTGTATATAATCCTGTATGTATGTAGTATATATAAATATATATATATATTATGTATATATATATATATAATATATATATAGATATATATATATATATATATATATATATATATAATATATATATATATTATATATATATATATATATATAATATAATAATAAGCGAAATACCACAATGTCTTAGAAAAGACGAAAGCGCTTGGATTTCTGTCTCTCATTTTCTTGTGGTATTCGCTTATTTAATTAAGTCATGTGCATCTACTGTGATTTTTTAAGCATATATATTATAATAGACATACATACATATATATAATATAAACATATATACATAATAAATTTCGTTATAGAAAAATGTAGTTCCCGCAGGTTTATAGAGAGAGAGAGAGAGAGAGAGAGAGAGAGAGAGAGAGAGAGAGAGAGAGAGGTCATAAATGATACTCTCATACAATATACTTAAGTTATTGACATTACAGTGACATCAGTAAAAAGTCCTTATCAGAGATAGATATACAGTATTTTACATTGACAACATTGCAGAAGTTCATTCTAACTCGTATAAAAGTAAACTGATGTGCGTATTTCTATATAATAAAACAAAAGGCTACAAAGAGAAAATTTTCGTAAAGGCGAAAATAAGAAAACGAAGGGGTCAAAGATCTAAACAAAATAATAAGAACTCTTAACATGTCAGTGAGAAAAATCGCATATATATCAGGCTTAGTAAAGCCGAAATAAAAACATACCTCTTTTGGATTCGGTAGGTTGAATAAAACAAAAGAAGATTAACCAGCTGTGCTCCAGCGTCTGTGATAGGAGATAATTCCAAGGTTTGCCAGGCTTAAATCGTGGTGCCTAAGGCTCAGGATCATTTTGTGCCCTAGGAGCAAATCCCTAATACTCAGGGGAGTCCTTGTTAAGTCTCCAGGTCAAGCTGGTTGTATCGAAGGAGTTTCCTTTATTTTAGGAATTATTAATCCATTGACCAACCCCTTTCCTTTTTCTCATTTCTCCCCCCTCTCCCTGCCCCGGGTGCATAAATAGGCGAAGAATGAGCAGAGAAATTCAGTACTCTTGAACTCGTTCGATTGGGAACATCCTCGCTAATTGCCCACTTTTCGTCCCGGGCAAAGTCTCCTCTTCCCACCGCTGACGAAAGAAGATTGAATTCTGTGATGACAAGTCTTCCTTGGAGTGCCTTAAAAACAAGCCAGGACTAAATATTCAACATGGTTTTCGCGTGCATCACGCAGGTAATTCGATGTGTTATATTCATTGGGTTTCGTGAAATGTAATGTAATTTTACTGTTTCATAGAAAGTTTTTTTTATTAAGCGATTGCTTGATCTTGTGCAGCGATTAGTTCATCGTATGGGAGCGTTTGCATTGGACGGGATTGAATTTTAAAAAATCATATTAGATGTATTTTTGGAACGTTTCTTTGAATTTGATCCCCAAGATAGATGCTTATCTTATTAGTTATTTCCATGTGTATAGGTTTGTTGATGGCTCCGAGTTTCGCAGTTCCATGAGGATTTTATGTTTATTATATTATGTTAAAGAAAGCCGCTAGTATCAGAAACTATAAAGGGATGCAGTGGCGTTGGGAAGGAAACATCTGGATTTGTTTATCGGTGTTTTGGGGGCATTGTTAATTATTTCAGTAATATTTTTAAAGGCATGTAAAGCCGCACAAAATCATAATAGCCGAAATCACATTTTCTCGAGATTTCTTCATTTTTTCGATAATTTTTTTTATATTCCATTTAATAATTTCTTACGCTGATATGATTTTTCTTCTGATGCCAAATGCTTTTGCAGTCGATGGCATCCATTCCAAAGAATTGACTTTGGGTGGTTAATAGAATTTTAAGAAAATCCAAGGTCACTCTCATAGAGAGTTAGATGAATAGATAGAGATGGATCGACAGATAATTATCATGTTTTTTATTTTTTTAACAAAAGACTGTAAATTGTTTATTATAGAATATCTCAACAGAAAAAAAACTTATATTTTCATTTTGCTTTATGAACTGTGATAGCCTATAACAAACGGAACGCAAAAAATACAGTTAATTCACAAGATGGATTATGGTGTCTTACTGTGAGTGGTTATAGGAAATTTTTCAGTCTGTAATCTTGAACTAGTAATTAAGATGCAGTTTACAAGTGAACATGTCACACTTATCAGAATAAGTTTCACATTTTATTAAATTAATTATGATGTTAAATGTTAGGTTAAATGTTAGATTGCACTCGGTACAATCATGCATGATAGTATAGTTTTTATATTGTTTTGTTTTCAGTTTATGTTCTGTTAATGTCTATGAAATTAACATACACATGAATCAATTACAATAATGCATGTCGCGTATATTTCAATGAGCGAAAACTTTTCATTATACCGAATCAGATTATGTAGTATTCAACTGTGTTGTAGAAATATATATAGTTTTCCAATTTTGACGAAACGAGGCCACATGGGATTCAAGGAGGAGGGCCTCCTGTTCTTAATATACGATTTTACGGAGTTCAATAAATGGCAACTGGTGAATCTAATAAAAAATATAATGCTTTTATGCGATCCGTGTTGTAAAACATCTGTAGAGCACGGATTCCTGAAATATTGCCTATTTTCTGAAATGGTCTTACTCGAACAACCAAGAGACGGAAACGGTTGAGAATATTCCAGTTTTTGGGTGAGTGCGTCAAATTCTTAAGGCCTTTTTTTTTTTACAGGCTGCTCCAGGAACAAGAGCCCGTGTCAGCTCAAGGCTGGCTTAATCTTAAACAACATAAGGCGATTTGAAGGATTAAGTTTTTGCACCAATTCTTTGAAAGATTTAAAAATGAACATTATGCGCACGCAAGAGTACGAAAGGCACCCGAATGGGGGAGAACTGTATCGCTAAGAACACAGCGAGCGATCGGAGTAGATCTGAGACCCAAATATATATTTTACAGTAATATGAAGTAAAAGTCACAAAAGGGAAAGTAAACACCACGGCGTTCGAAGTATTAAAAAAATTTGAAGTAAAAGTACCACCAAAAAATAAAGGCTACGGCATTCGAGTCAAGTTTTAGTGTCAACTACGACAGTTTATCCAATTAAATACTTCTGGTCAGTTTTCGTAAAGAAGTCCCAGCTTTTCCTGGAAGGACCTAAAAATTCAGAAATGTAGATCACCAGGCAGTTCGAAGGGACTTTCTTTACAGCTATACGAAAATCCTGCATAAAGACAGAATCTGGAGCTATTCTCGTGTCAGCTAATTATTCACCAGTTCTCTCTTCCATCTTTCTGTCCACCCTCTCCTAACAAGTGATTCATAGTGCAACTGCGAGGTTTTCCTTCTGTAACATATTTAAAATCTTATTACTGTCAATTTCCGTTTTAGCGCTGAATGACCGCTTGCCCTTTCGCTTAAATTCTATATTCTATTCTATTATTCACCAGGTGAATTAAACCATTATCATTATTATGTCAGTATGATGATTTATGACAAGAAAGACTACAGATATATTTCTACAAATATGGATGCTTTAAAGATTGAAATCAGTATATTTTTATTATTATTATTAATATTATTTCCAGGGCTGTCGTTTTCCCTGCTCCATTCGGTATGCCAGATTTGGGTGGGATTTCTTTCTAGTCATGGCAGCGGATTATGGACACATTCAGTGCGTAAAGTACCTCGTTGAACAATGCAGCGCAAACATTGAGGAACCCGGCATAGGTAAGCAGTTTTCACATAGCTCTATAGAGGCGTGTTATATGACAAATTTCCTTTGCTACATCAGTGAAAAGACTTAGAGGGAAGCACTGGCTACTCTTTCTGTGTTGGCCTGTGGCCCATCTGAATAGCAAAATGAAAAATATTTCAACCCAGTTTCTGCAACATTTAACATGATGATCTAACATCTGGATGAATTTGTCCTCCACTTTTTTTGCAGCTCCTATCGGTGGAGAGTGTTTCACTGGAGTTCGTCCATTGTGGTGTGCTGCCGCAGCAGGGCACTGGGACATTGTAGTATACCTTATTTCCAGAGGCGCTGATGTCAACGCTACCACTGATACCAAGTCCACTCCGCTGAGTGCTGCGTGTACCGTGGGACGCCTCGACATTGCAATGCTGCTTGTAAATCATGGAGCTGGTGAGTTAGCTTAAGAAACCGAGTTGTTTTTGGATTGTGTGATATAAGGAGGTTTTGTGGTCTACCAAATCATTTGACTGTTTATAGAACTTATTTTAGTAATTGTCTTTCCTGTATATATATATATATCTATATATATCCTGTATATATATATCCTATTATATATATATATATATATATACTATATATATATATCTATATATGATATATATATATATATATATATTATATATACAAATAATTAGATAGGACTTGATCACTTTTTTTATTTATTTCAGAAATAGAAGCTAGTGACAGCGCAGGGATGACTTCTCTGATGATCGCTTCTGGCAGAGGCTACGAGGACGTAGTCAGATACCTCCTGGGTCATGGCGCAGACGTCAACAGGAAGAGTGGGGACGGGAGAACCGCACTGCACGCGTGCGCCGAATCGGGACACCTCGAGATGATGAAGGTGTTACTGGAAAACAACGCTGAGATGGATGTGGATTCGGCAGGTGAATATCACCTTCTGTTGATGTATTTTTGTTGTTGCTGACAATAATGACGCTGGTTTGGTTAATATTTTGATGCTGTGTGATCTGGATTTTACTTTCCGCGGTAGGATTTATGGTAGATTACTTTTAAATTTTAAGGACTAGTCCGTGGCGTCGCCTCCGAATTGTGTAATTCATGTGAATATCATAAAGAATTGAAAAGGAGAGTATAATAAGAATAACCCCGTAGGGGGTTAGTGCCGTTAGCGCACCCCACGCTGTACGTTGTAGGCATTACTTGAGTTTCTGTATCATCCCTTCGGCCCCTTTCCATTCCTTTTACTGTATCTCCGTTCATATTCTCTTTCTTCCGCCTTACTTTCGACCCTCTCCTGACAATTGTTTCATAGTGCAACTGCAAGGTTCTCTTCCTGTTACACCTTTCAAACCTTTTTAGTACTCTCAGTTTCCCTTTCAACACTGAGTCACCTCATAGGTGCCTGCGCTTGGCTTTTGGCCTAAATTTTACATTCAACATTTGAATAAATACCTAAAATCCGTTGTTCATTTAACAATAGTGTATTCACTGCGTTTTCATTTGCAGGAATATCGCCTTTACTATTTGCCAGCTCTGTGGGCCACGTGAACATCGTGGAATATTTACTCGGCAGAGCGGAACAGATATCAGTACAAGAGAAGATCAGCGCACTGGAGCTTCTTGGGGCTTCCCTTGCCCATACCAGCGTCGATGCTGATGGCGCTCTGAAATTCTGGACACTGGCAATGCGTGAGAGGTGAGTCTTCGAATATGAATTTTCATAGTTTGCAGAAGCAGTAATGATAAAGCTAAAAAGGTGTATATGTATCACTGCCGCCTCATTGAAAGAAGTCTTGTGACACCGCGCATATAACAAAGACTTTAAGCACTTACAAATGAAACAGGTGATGACAGAAATTTATCAAGAAGATTTTGCTTTTAGTATAAAGTTTTGTGCTTCATATATGATAACTGAATGTTCCAGCAAGTTCATCATCTGACCCACCTTACTAATTATAGTTAAAGAAGCATGTCAACCACAACAACTTAGTTCGAGATTTCAGTTTCTAATCTTTAAAAATCTCCGCGTTTCTGTTTCCAGATCCGCCCATGGCCTTTTGATTCACCCGAAGACCGAGAACTTGGCGGATGAGCATTTTCAGGAAGTCACAACCGAACAGCAACTGGATCAAATCAAGTCCAACAGCGATGCTATGGAAATGCAATCATTATTAATCAAAGAAAGAATATTGGGACCTTCGGATCCTAGCACAGTGGAACACCTTCAAGAGAGAGCGGTTTATTATGCAAATAAACGGGATATGAAGCGATGCATTAGCGTATGGCTACACGCCATATCTTTGCACCAGATCAACAATGAACTGATAAGCGAAGACGTATGGGTTTATTTTACGTCGCTTATAAATTTGTTAGATGGGCTAATCACGGAACCGACAGACCACAACAATAAGAGAGCAGTGCTATATTTTGAAGTTTTCGTGCAACTGTTTGAAAAGTGTATTAGGGAAGCTGAAACGTTTTCCTTGGTTTGCAAAACTAATTGCAGTGATAATGCTTCCCCCAGTGACGCTCATTTAACTCATATGGAATATATTCACGCCATAGGGACCCGTCTTCTGCTGTTGTCAACTAGATTACTGCCCGTTGTATCTAGCATTCAGCGGCGCACATTGAAGAGCTCTGTATATAGATTAGTCAAATCAAACCCTCGAAATTCCGGAGGTGTAACTCTGCTCCATTTGGCTTGCTGTAGATTTCCCGGAATAGCGGCGACTTTGTTCAGTCTTCCCACTTTTCCCGATGCTGCAGTTGTGAACCTTTTGCTGGAAGCAGGCGCTGATCCTTGCGCGGTAGACAGCTACGGGAACACGCCCCTCCACGTCCTTGGGAGGTATGCCGGATGCCCAAGAGAGATTCTGGATGCTCTTCTCGCAGCTGGTGCACACTTGGACGCGACGAACAGACAGGGCCAGAATTTCGAGTCGATGATGGCCGTCAGAGGTCGGAAATTTGAGCATCTGGCGAAAAGTGCCCGGTACACCTCTCTGCAGTGCCTGGCCGCTGTTGCTATTCGAAAACATGGCGTCCCTTATAAATCGGTCCTGTCTCCGAGACAGGTTCACTTTGTTGATTACCATTCATCCTCGTGAGATATATTCATATTTGCACTATTGACATCAGCCCATTTTTTTATTCGTTGGTCTTTTAATTTTATGTGCAATGAATGCAATTTAATCCGTGGATGCGCTTTCAGTTAATATGTTTACTTTTAGTAATTATATGAAAACTCAGGGAAAGAATTTTGATGCCGAAAATCGTCCGGTAATACCAATTTGGGTCACTATTGTACATAAATTTGTGTTGGTGGACGTGAGCATACTACATTACTCGAATACTGGACGAGACTTCCTGATGACTTTGAGAATTTTTGTAGTAGCGTTCAAGGCATATAAATGTTTCCTTTTATTGTTGGCGGGATAGTTCATCAGTAGCACACTCTTAAAGAAATTCTTTTTTGATATGTAATAAAGGGGATATTATTGGGTTTCTATTCGAGATTGAATTTTCTTGTAGACTTGATACTAATTGCTTTGCAAATTCTGCTCTGTCTTCATGTCAGATCATGCAAATTTTTTTTTGGTCTAAAGAAAGCGTGAAAGTAAGATGTCTTTAAACTTTTTTTTTTAAATGCAAGTCATTTAAATTTCAAATGACAGAGTTGTAATGGTAGTGTTGTTATGTTAAAGATGTGGACCAAAATTAAAAAATCTTGTAGCATGAGTCTTGAAATGGAGAAGCAAATCCACAGTTATGTATGGTTACAAAAATATTTTAAGATAATTCTCAATAGAGAGCTTTCGGAAATCTGTTCGATTCCCCTGAAACAGATTTCCTAAAACTCTTTGAGAATTATTTTTCGATATATTGTACTACCTATATATAACTGAATTTGTAGTAGATAAGGTGTACGTTGTGCTCAGTGTAAGTAAGATAGCGTTAAATTCCTTCTTAAAACTACAAGCAGGATTAACTGAAATTGATTATTCATTCCCCAGTTTGAGAAGCAACGAAATTAGTGAAAATTTGGAGTATATAAAAATTATTAAACCAGAGCGTGTACTTTCTTATAGTTACCCAGCTGATCAAGAGGAGAGTAAAATAACGATACGAGGTAAAAAGTACTACATCTGTAAGTGTTTACATAATAAAAATATGGAATGTTAGTCCATATATATAAAAGTCTAAAACTAAAGAGGTCAACCAGATTGCTTGCAGGAATGTGATCAGACTAGAGACGCTAAAGATGACGTATACAATAAGTATGTAAGCTAAGATAACATGCCGTCACCTGTAGTCATTCAATTGTTTATAAACATTAGTCCAAGCTCCCTGCTTGAGACAACTACCCCGACCTATTATTCAAACGGCCTACGTGATCTGTAGCGTGTCTCATTTGATTGTGTGTTCGTATGAAACTATGTCATTGTATGTATGTTCATATGTTCGAACTACTGTCTGCTTCTTCATAACTTGTAACGGAGATGGTAGACAAGCAGAACAGAGTTAGTGATCGTCATTAGAAGACCTGTACCTCTTTACCTAAGCTTTATCATGTAGAGGAATAGGATTAGCCATCATCATTGGCAGAAGCGATCAAGCTATCGTTATTAGAAGACTTGTACAATCATACCTGATCTTCACCATGTAAAACTTCAGAAGAAATTATATCTATTTTTATACTTAGTGTTTTCTACAAGAACCTCACCGAACCATGAGTTTAACACATCGTCGTAAAGATAATACCGACTTCGTAAGTGATCTACAAAACCCCAGACACTCCATTGAAGATGGAAGTGCAATACCAACCGACTTAGCGTATAGATTATCGCTAGTCTAACATTACCTCATAGGGCGCCTTATCATACAAGGCACTAGCCCTAATATTTGGTGGCCAGCGTACCAGAAGAACTCTACAACGTCCTACGAAGAAAAACCAGAATAATAAATCATGTATCATAAGAAGTCAACGACGACGGAAGCAGCAGATTCTTCAAGCAACATAGTGAAGCGACTTCAGAAAACAATAAGAACTCTTTACCGACGACGAAAGCAAGAGATTCTTCAAGCAACTTAGTATCATCATTAGTGAATAACTTCAAGAAACAAAACCGACGTCGTCCCCTTTTTCCTACGACAACGCAAGCTTCGTCTCTCATTAGAATCATTCAAGAAAACATCGTTAGTGAGCGTTTCCGGCACTGCAAGAAACAAACCGAACGCGTCTGCAGCATCGGATCTTTCAGGGCTCGAATCATCGAAACAACGCGCACGGGGGAAACTGAAGCCAAACCGCTAAATAGAGAAGGAGGACCAAGGCCGTGTGTCGTTATCGGAACACCGTGACTTCCCACAAAAGCAAGCTAAGTACAATTTTTTATTCATTTGGAGTAACTTTGAGTGTTTCCTTTACAGGTAGAATTTCGTTATTCCTGTGGCTGAAGTTACGAGACATTCTTAATCTTACTTTTTTACAGAAATTATCTATATCATTGAGATTTCGCTACTGCGAGTTTTTATCTTTGAGTGTCTGTTTCCAGAAGTTCTACTGAAATATCATAATCATATACTATGTTAATTTATCATTTTGGGTGATTATTAATCCCTTTACGTAACAAATCATATTAAACAGTGAATATGCGTTTACGCAGTGGACGTCTGTATTTATACAGATGCATGGATAGGGTCGTTAAGCACCGTAGTGATTAGAAAACACACAAAAACACAAGTGGAACACCCGTACAAATCTATATAAATAGAGGTAACACTATTTCGGGTCATGACAATAAATGCTCCTTTGCAAAGTCCCGATCGCAGTTTTAGCCTTGAGTTTTTTGAGTTATATAAAATATCGAACCTCAATGACTCAACTTAACTTTAAAATATGGCTGGATTGCAAGGAATAACATGTCTGTAAAAAACTTTCATCAGGCTAAATGCGCTGACCAGGATCCCTCACTATTTCAAATTTTAGCAAAGAATGAAGTACAAACAGTTAAGATTGAATGCAGTAGAGATAACTCGTCTTAATAGTAATCGCTCAGTCCTAATAGTTCGTCATTCATTGCCGATGGTAATAAAGAGAAGGATCCTAATTATTACAAAAAGAAATAGAAACAGTAGCCTTTCAGTTATCAAACAAGCAAACTCGGGTTACTGTGTCACCTAGTCAAGCGGTCAAGGTTAGTCAGATCTGCCGAAGTTTCAAAGCAAAGCAAATTCCACGCAATAAGCGACTCTAGCAGAGTGGGGAAAAGCGATGTTGGTTCATACCAATATCTTTTTGAATTAAAAAAGGATTTTTCCTATGAAACACACGACCGTATAAGTAATCAGAGCAGGTTTTCGTTTAATTTTAATACATTAAGTTATAATAATACTGGTGGATTAAGCCCAACTGTACGCGCCGTAAAAATTAGAATATCTTGTTTTATTCTTTAGTACACGCAATATCTTGTATTTACGGACTCACCGTCTGTTGTTCGAACTTCCCTAATGAGAAGTCCGGATAAGCGAGCGCTTACAGATACCTATAGTTATAAAAAAAAAAAAATTGATCTGTATCTAGTGTAATTGTAAGATTCATCTAGGGGTATACAAAATATTATCTTACATCCTGCAAAATAAGGCGTGTTTATCAAAGGAAAATCCTATAAACCTTCAACATATTAAAATCCGTTTGAACAAAAATGAGACAGTTAATCAAATAATAACTTATATAAGGAACTATACATTTGTCTCATAAATCGTAACATTGTTCAAATGACCCAACAGAATTCTCCCACAACCGCAGTCGCAATTTGCACGCAAAATCTCGAGAAGCATGCACCCTCGAATGTCTTAGTGCGTGTAAAAGACTTTGCTGGGAAATGAAATTTTAATCCTTCCCGACACTCTGAAATATAACGATTTCCGCGAACAAAGCCCTAAAAGTATACATATCGTGGATACGGAAGTTATAAATATCGCATTTTTTATTGTTGCTAATTTTTAATCACGCCCAACCAGTAGTGGATGAATCTCTCTGATAATCTATCTAAAGTAATATCCGTAAAGTCATTCAAGCAGTGGTGATTCAGCAGAATTTTTTTTTATTTTCCTTTTACCTGAATACCAGGAAGTTTCTCCACTGGCGAGTGATCTCTGGAAAAAAAACGGATTTGTAATTTAACACAAAACACGGTCTAAGGACAAACATTAAGCTATTTACGTACCTTCGTATAGATTCTCAATGAAATTTCAAAATAGAGATAAATGACGAAGTTGAAAAATGTTAGTAATAGGAGTCATTAGGAAATCAAATAGCCCATATAATTTTTCCCTCAAACGTCATGCCATAAAAGATCAGACTTGGCGTATCTGCGCAGATTACGGTCGCTTAAACAAGGAAACGACTTCCGATAGTTTCCAGTGCGATGTACCGACGACATCTTATCTCTGTTAGGTTAGAATAAATTTTTCACCAACTTGGACTTACTTAAAGGCTTTTACCTGATACCATTACCTAAGTGATTGTACCTCATACACCGTTTTTTTTTTTTTTTGCACACTCAGGGGACATTATCAATTTTACGTATGCCTCCGGCTTACGTTGCGCCCCAATTACAATATAGTGTTTGGAGACTTTTAGGGGATAACCTACATGCCTATAGGATGATCTTGTAATCTTTTCTAATACCTTAGAAGTACATTCACATAAACTAGAGCTAGTGCTACAGAGACAAAGACAAATAATCTCAGAGTAAAATATCTAAATGTGAGTTTTTAAAAACCGAACATGTTTATCTAGGTTTTATGTGTCTTGTCAAGGTCTTAAAGGTAAGGTGTCGGCTATTCATAACTTTCCGTACTTATTAACGTAAAAGGGGGATACAGCACTTTTGCGCTGGTAGTGGGTATTACAATCGTATGTAAATATGTAACTCTTCAATCATGACAGCTCCTTTAACAGATCCTACGAAGAAGAACGTAGATTTATTATGGTCTGAAAAGCATCAACAGGCGTTCGATATCTTAAAAGCGGAATAATGCAGCTCACCTAACTTAAAAAATCCCTGATTTAAATAAGGTTTTTTTTAATTTTTTTTTTTGCAACAGACGCCTCAGACCAAGGGGTAAGAGGGATACTACTTTCCAGTAATATGATAAACAGTTCTTCCCTATAGCTTTTTATTCACGTAAACTAAAGCCCTCTGAAAGTAAATATGCAGTAATAGCAAGGAACGGGCTAGGTATCTTTAACACTAGTACATTTTAAGTTCATAATCTATGGCTATCCTGATAAAGTCCTTACTGAACATGAGTCCTTACCGAGTTTTTCAAAGGCTTTAATCACAGTCCAAAAAGGAACTCGGTGACAAATGATCATTCAGGTTATTGGAGCCAAGATAAGATATCTACCTGGGAAAGCAAATATCATAGCTGACGCATTATCCCGCAATCCCGCACCATACAGCAAAGAACCATTAATTGGACTAAAAGATATAGAAACATCCGTGCCTATTGTTAAAACCGTATCTAAACAAGAAAATTCCTTAACCCAAGAGATCGCGAGCATTGAATATCTGGGTCGGAGCGCAGACTGTTACAAACTGAACAAAGCAAGAGTCAAACAGACATAACCCAAACAATAAACACTTCGAAACACGGAAACAGAGTCAGCAGCATAAACACCAAACAATAAACACTTCGAAAACGGAAACAGGGTCAGCGGCTAAGCATAAACAATAAACACTTTTGAGCAGAAACCCTAAAGCAAAAGTACATTTAAAGTATGTGTATCAGAATAATGTAATCAAATGTAATATTATATGTAGGTCTGTGACGAGGAAAACCCGAAGAACACAGCAGATGACTAACGACCAGGTAGTAATAATAATCTCTTTCATACCAATCGTCATAAACTGGTTGCATTCCGTCATCCAGGGTTCCATAGTATGTCACAGAAAGCCAAATCACTATTTTACTGGCCTACAATGCTTACAGATATAAAAAGCACATAACTAATTGTAACACGTGTCATGAAAAACAAGGATACACTAAGACACCTGTCAGTTTAAGGGCCTATCCTGTGCCAAATCAATCCTTGAAAGAATATACGTAGAATTATTAACAGAATTACGAGTCTGACAGAGGGTAATAAACACTTTTCTTAGTGTTAATAGTTCCTTGACACGTTATATAGAATTAATAGCACTAAAAAACAAACACCGCAATTGAGTGCGTTAGGAATATTAATGAGTGCTAAATCAGTAAACATGGAATTCAACACATGATAATCTGACTCGGGTGGTGTAAATCAATAATAATCTCCTTAACACGTTGTGTGAATTCCTTTTCCATTAAGAAAACCAATAATATATTTTATCACCCAGAGTCAATCGGTTTGGTAGAATAACGGATATTTAAATAGGAAGTGTCAATGTCTTACGAGTTACAACTCGTGATGTTGGATCCGGACTGGATTATAGCGGTTCTCGCGGTTTTAAATACCTTTATCATTTATATCTTGTATCTATAGAATTGATGCCGCAAGTAGCCTTATACGGTACGCCGCTAGAACACTTTCCACATATTCAAGCCAACCATTAATTTTATCAAATATATATAAAAAAATATATAAATAAATAAATATAAAAAAATAAAATAAATATGGATACAAGTGGAGTCAATATAATACACTCCGTAAGAAGTCGGAAGGGTTACAAATTATAATAAAAAAGGAATCACGATAATATCAATAAGCAAAACGTAACCATTAAATATCCAAATATATATGCGTAAAGATTTGAACTCTAACTTAACGCTTTATGTAATGACAAATAAGCTAAAAGTTTCAAAACACATATCAAAACCTACTGACATATTGTCTGTCCCGGTGATTTATATTCGTAGTCAATGAAAAAAAAAAATTAAATAAATAAATAAATAAATAAACTAATAATAAATATAATAAATAAAACAAAATAAAAGAGATTTTAAAGTCAGGAAGTCTAGAAGTGAAAATGTTATCTATGGAATCCTATATGAATCTTATACAGGGCTAAATAATAATATATAGAATTTGTATGGAAACCTTTTTCATATAGTTTGAATAAGGAATATTTATTTAACATAATGCCAACATGAAACTAATATATTGTTCAATTTTGTTGTTTTTTTTTTTTCAGACATTCTTCTCATGCGGGTGGAGAATTAAAACACTAAAATATCATTTGAAAATACTAAAGTCGTATCTCTTACAGCAAGTAACGTAACTCTTAGCTGGCTGAGAGCAATCTCCTGCCAAGTGACGACGTCATCATTGCCGTATCAGCATTTGTTCCTTTTAACCTCAATAATCTGCTTACACAGGCTTCATCTGTGTGTCGTCTCTGCTTGCAAAAGCAGATTGACTGGGAGAAAGGAATGCTTAGTTCATGAACTTCACATGTGGTTCATAGGTCACATGACAGGCCACATAACATATTCTTATCCGTGTGTGTAATGCAATTAGTTAAGGACTTGTAATCATTTTAATATTAATGAACAATATAAGCAAATAGAATTTCTATAACAACAAAATGAATTAATTTTTTTTTTCTGAACCTCATAGACAATTAGAGTCAATAATTCAGCTTATGACATGGGTAAACGGACATTTAGAATTATCAAGTTGTGGATAAGAAATATTTACTTTGCAACATTAGCCTATTACAATTCAAGTAAATCACATTCATGGGAAAATGTCACATTTTCTTGGAAAACCCAAAGTTTATATAGAAATTAGTTACATAGTGGGTTTTTTTCGTTGCATCTCCTACCTATTAATAAAGTTTTTTAAAAAATTAACCTCAGAGGATGCGCACGAGAAAATTGAATATGAAACTTTTGTTAGGGCACATAGAATCATGATTAATATTCTCTTTGACTCTTATGCTGCCTGGCAATCTTACAAATAGCTCCATTTTCCACTTCTTTGTCTAGTAACTTACTACCAGTTAATATCGAATTTCTTTGAGATTCGTATTGATATCTATTTATTTTTTTATAATTATGGATATTTTTACGAGTCATCATAGACCTGGATAGGTTCACTCATTGTTAATGCCATGGATAAAAAGTTTGTACAGCGGACTCTTCTGAATTCCAAAATATCAGCGAATTCATGTGGGTTAAGTCTGGTCTAAATGGCTCTCTCCCCTCCCCTGTATTTGGATGTCGTCTGAATTTACTTTGCCCTTGTGACAAGTATAATTTCACTTGCAGGCTGATTAATGGAACCGGTTACAGTATCTGCAGTTATGAGAGTTCACATCGCAACTTCAAAAAAAAAAAAAAAAAAAAAAAAAATCGTTCGTCGCAGCGGACGACTACAGTCAAGTAACAACCGCCTACAATGTGAAAGGAATTTCATGGACTTCTTCGACCGACACCGTATCTCGTCGTTAATCTCGTTTTAATGCGGAATGCTCCAGCGGCTGTCGGAATTCGACTACAAAAGGGACATACTTCCGACAATTACGACCCGAAGGATATTCAACTCTACTTTGCTGGCGAAGGACTCGTGCTGGGATGATCTATTCATCGCGAACGGAATCGTGTAGCTTAGGATGCAGAGAATAAGTATGAGCGCAAAATAGAACGTTGGACCCGCCCAGGCAGGCAAATTTTCCCCTTGTTTTAACCATTGAAAAAAGGCCGTTTCAATTGGCTAAAGGTGGTTGTCTGGAACTGTGTAATGGACGAAAAGTTGTTCGAAAGCTAGTTAAAAGTGAAGTAGTATAACCTCGGTCATGTATCCTATATATATAAAGTATCATGTATCCTATATATATAAATGATCATAAATAACAGAGTCGAAATATATCTTTGCGTGTACGCAATAGGAATCTCTTATATAAATGATCATAAATAACAGAATCTAAATATATCTTTGCGTGTACGCAGTAGGAATCTATTTAAAAGTGCACATATATTAATCATATATATGAATCCATATACCAATGTATAAACAAATCAGGTAGCCTATAATCAATCTGTTACCTTTTATCTTCCCAATATCTGCAGTTATATATGAGTTAGTATATTGATTAATGAATCAGAAATCAACGAATCAATCAGCATAAACATTAATAATTTTATCAATTCATATATGATATTTTTTATCAGTTAAAATATGATTTTTATCATGTTAATCTTCATTCTATGCAATTATCAGAGTACATTAGTATTTTCTGTAGCATAAGTATCTTAAAGAGATGAAGTGAAAAACTGTATCATTATATATCATGTGATCACTATTATTTACCAATATCATTGTTTTATATTTTATTTACTTGAATCAATTCAATGTACACCATGAATTTTATTTACTATCTATATATATATATTCACATAGTGTCTGTATCACACTCCATAAGTTCAAATGCAAGTCAAGTTTGAGTAATATTCAGTAGTTGTTTGTTGGTAGCTGACCGAGCTAATGTAAGTGTTTACATAATAAAAATATGGAATGTTAGTCCATATATATAAAAGTCTAAAACTAAAGAGGTCAACCAGATTGCTTGCAGGAATGTGATCAGACTAGAGACGCTAAAGATGACGTATACAATAAGTATGTAAGCTAAGATAACATGCCGTCACCTGTAGTCATTCAATTGTTTATAAACATTAGTCCAAGCTCCCTGCTTGAGACAACTACCCCGACCTATTATTCAAACGGCCTACGTGATCTGTAGCGTGTCTCATTTGATTGTGTGTTCGTATGAAACTATGTCATTGTATGTATGTTCATATGTTCGAACTACTGTCTGCTTCTTCATAACTTGTAACGGAGATGGTAGACAAGCAGAACAGAGTTAGTGATCGTCATTAGAAGACCTGTACCTCTTTACCTAAGCTTTATCATGTAGAGGAATAGGATTAGCCATCATCATTGGCAGAAGCGATCAAGCTATCGTTATTAGAAGACTTGTACAATCATACCTGATCTTCACCATGTAAAACTTCAGAAGAAATTATATCTATTTTTATACTTAGTGTTTTTCTCTACAAGAACCTCACCGAACCATGAGTTTAACACATCGTCGTAAAGATAATACCGACTTCGTAAGTGATCTACAAAACCCCAGACACTCCATTGAAGATGGAAGTGCAATACCAACCGACTTAGCGTATAGATTATCGCTAGTCTAACATTACCTCATAGGGCGCCTTATCATACAAGGCACTAGCCCTAATACATCTACTAGTTGCCTTGTCATTGCACGAAACACGAAAGAAATACGAGAATTAATGTTTACGAGGAAAGAAATGAAATGGCTAAGAAAATTATTGTCTCCAATGAAAACGAAACGAAAGGTTAGCTGAGATGGCATTATTGTTTTGTTAAACCTTTCAGATATTCGTTTCAGTTCCAAAGGAAAATTAAAACGTCAACATTTAACGAGCAATAACAAAGGAAGGAAGAAGATAGGATATGTGAGGATTTCATGGCTCACGGATACAAAAAAAAAAAAAAAAAAAAAAAAAAAGTAAACAAATTGGTCTTTGCTTCGAAGATGAAATCTTAAGGGTATCAAATGTTGAGTCATAGTTTAGTCTCACAACAATGTTGTGAAGAACATGACCTTCAGAGAACTTTTCGTTTGTCTTTTGTTTTAAAGATGGCCGCCAAGTACTTTGCTACCTAGCATTCAGTTTACATTTGAGGAGAAGTTTGCATGTAACTGTATGGAGGTTAAGTTAAGTGTTACAGAAAACTAATTTTCAGTTGCTTAGGATGTGCTCACTGACCTTGCGGTAAATCGTAAAGCCACTGCGATTTCTATGAAGTTTTATGACAACACTACCTACAGAATTTGGAATACTGGGTTTACAGTGGCTTGGAATACGATGAACTACTTTGCATCTTTACCAGAATACTTTTGAATCATCTAATGATGATGGGTAAGGCAATTGTAAGTTTTCTTTTTTATATATTCTTTTCTTGGTAACCGGGGGAAATTTACAGTTTAGAGAATAGTGGTGTACTGTACATATGTAAATGTTACGATTGCTACCTGTGCCTGATTTATTTTTGTCAGTTTCGATGACCAAGCAACGCATCGAGTTAGCCATTTCTCATATAATTGATGAAATAATGGCGAAGTGAGATGTTTTAGCTCGTTCGTCTGAGCACCTTTAGAATATGACACTTCTATTGCTAGAGATGACCTGTGTTTAGCATATGCTGCCCGAGGGCTCCATTTGTAATCGTAGACAACGAATGTTTTCATAAGGATTAAAGCTGCAAAACCCTGTTGTTTGTTTACTTATGCTTCTTCTGGTCATAGTAATATTCTGTTTATGTATTCTATTGATCTAGAGTCATTCTTTTGAAGTTAAGTTCTTAGGAAAGTAAAATAACACCGAGGATGAGGCGTCAAAGCGTAGGTGTTTAACGCTAGTTTTACTATACATAAATCAATCAATCATCGAGGATGGCCGTACAATCTGAGGCATAATTGCTACCTATGCCTGGGTTATTTTAGTAAGTTTTGATTATCTAAGAGCTGTTATGAAATGTAATGGACAAGTTATATAACTTTGAGGTTGATGCAGCGGGAACTGCTTTAGAATGATCATACTTTATCTGCTAGTACTTAGATGATATTGTCTGTGGTATAGCTGTCTGAGAACTACATTTGCAATCAGAGGGAACGAGTATCCTCACGACAGTTAAAGCTGCAACGTAACTGTCTGCCTGTTTGTGGTTTTTCCAACTCATTTTATTGTCTTATATATCTAGAGTATATAATTCTTCCGCAGGTAATTTTTAAGAGAAGTAAACGTATACTGGGGATGACTCCATTCATTGCGCTAGAATATCGCGTCAAATAACAAAATTCGAATGCTAACAATTTATGTCATCCATCACTGGGTCATGTATGGTATGTGATATTGCTCTCTTATTTTGTGGAATAGTTATCTATAGTAAGTTATGGTTTTGTAACTTTCGTCAACATAATCCCCACGGCAGTCCAGAACGAAGAACTGGGAAGAAAGGCGACAAACTGCTGCTTTATCACTATTTTAACATTAATCCATTATTTTATTTAAGTAGTAATCTGATTAGAACAAAAAAATTGTTTAATAAGTGAGGTAAGTTCTATATACTAGAAAATAGATTGTACATCACCACTCTTCTTAATGTTTCATAGAATTGACAGGAATTTCCAATCTGTGCTTGATATATTTTTCTCTAGAAACTGATCCAAGTTTGATAATATGTATTGTCCAAAGTCACTTGGTTGGCATTGTTTTCTTTAAAATATCACTAAGGGTACGAAAAATGATCCAGTATCCCTTTGATTTTAAGTCAGTTTTTATTTTCCATCCACTATAGCTTATTTATTTGGCCATAAAAGTGACAATATTGAATCACTTTCTAGGCATTAACTAAACATACATTTCCCGCCACTTATCTGAAATTCTGATAGACTAAAGTTGGAAGATTATTCTGTCATTGTTGACCTCATTATCCTTAGCCTTAGAAGTAAAGATTCTGTATACGACTGTAGGAATTCTTGAGGGCTGATATATTTGAGAGGAAAAAAAATCAAGCAACATACTCCCATATATTACTGTGGTTGTATTTTTTGTCAAATGTGACAACTTTAGCTAAACTTGGGTATGGTTGTGTCATATACTCATAAGACAGTACTGGGCCACCTGCTCTTGTATAAACAAATGGTGAGAGCAGAAAGTGTCGTCTCGAGACTCGAAACTCTCAAGTCTCAAGACGAGTTGATGTTCAAACTTGGCGGCAGTTTCCTAAGCAGAGTACGCAACCTTTCTTGTCTCATATATTAATGAAGTCAAAGTAAAATGATAGGCCACGTAACAAGTAATTCGACGAGTAAGCTATTGAAATATACAAATAAATAATTGATGGCAGTTGAGACGCACGTGATTGTCCCGCTTACTGAGAATAAAAAGTTATAATAATACAATAATGTGCTACTCCTGATTTCCATCTAACAAGAAGCCCCGCCTATTATATGTATTGCCACGTGAAACTAACTCAAGTTCTTTGAGGAACCTTTATTTTTTTCAAAGTTCCTCTCAGTCTGTCATTATTAACTAATATAATAAGTAAATATTCATAATTATAAACACTATTTTTTAAATTCAAATTTATTTTAGGTAGGTCAAAAGTGATGTAGAATGGGTTTTAATTTAGCTTAAAACCCGAAATCGCTTTTAAAATTCGCCAATAGATGGCCTCAGAATGCGCTTTTTGTATCCTAGTGACCATTTAATTTTACTATGGATTCCATATTTTATTTAACTCAAACGAGAGCAGTAATGATCTCAACACAAAGTAAAAGTACGTGTAATAAGTGAGGGTAATGCTAATATATAACAAGATGAAGTATTATTTTACTACATGATAGTTTGTTTTAACCACTTAGACAGGGGTCTAGTTGCTTCAGACATCTAAGCTGCCACGTAGTAAGTAAATTGTCGTCTGTCGTCCCTATTTTCTTACGATTACACAGAAAACTCCCATCTTAATCCTAATTGCTCAGCTGGTTCTTGTTTGAGCAATTGATCTGCAACAAATTAAGGGCAGAATAGTTTGTTGCCAAGTATGTTTATCAACTTCAGTTGCCATAATCAAAACGATTTTTTGCGAAAAGTACTAAACTGTAAATAAGTGGCCCATTTTTAATCTACTATACAGATTTAATTTTCGAGAGAAGCATTTACACGGAACCTATCCAGATGTGCTGTAAAAGAAAAAAAATCATACAAATTTTCCTAGCTTTTATTCTTTATCTGTATATTTTCAATGAGTCCGTCGTTCTCTTTTTTTCTGTTACCATAATCTGTATTGTATATTGTACTTCATAAATGTCTTAATTATAGATAAAATCTTGAGTATAATTAAGCATTCAATTTGAAAAAAGTTTAAATAGGTTATTTTTTTTATAATATATAAGAAAATTAGAATTTTCAAATTGTTTTGTCAAACAAATACACCCATAACTCCATAACTCTCTTTTAGTAGTTTTTCTGTCAGTGACATCACTTGTCAGCCTCATACTTAAAAGTTCGATGGACAGTCACATAATCATAGTAACCAATCAACGTGTGGTCGGCATTTGCCCTTGCTAATGGGATACGGCGTTCTTGTCACTCTTGTGTATAGTAGTATACTTCGGTAAGTATCCGCAAAATTATTCTCATGGGTAGTAGATATAATAATTTAGTAACGGTATTTATAAATCAAGAGTATAGCAGATACTATCCCCCTTAGGTACATCAGTGCTAATTTTCCTGTTACCCACCTACCCAATAGCTAGGTAGGTAGCTAGCCTAATACTACTAGGCTAGGTCTACTACCTACCAGCTACTACCTACTTACACTCTGCTTTTTTCCATCTGTCCATCTGCCTGTGGTGGTCGCGCATGGTAACACTGCGTCCCGGGCTTTAAATATAGTTATCCTATATGTAAGTTTTAGGTAAATAAAAGGATATCTTGGTGTACATTTGCAACTGAAAAGTGTTTTAATAATTTACTGTATGCGAATTACACCGTTAATATTCGAAATAGGATGTTATTTAAAGCCGGGACGCAGTGTTACTATGCGCAAACACCACAGCAGGGTTCCCAAAGTGCGGATTTCACGCCACCTATGAGAACAAAAACACTCTATTGAGTGTTCACCATGTTTGGTTGCTGATGCGAACTACCGCATTCGACTTAGTAGTTCACACAAAGTTTGCAGCAGTCAGCGTGGGTGATACTTATATAAAAATGTGAACTATTGTTTAATATTTTAAAATATATAGTCTTATGAAGATGGGTTTCCCAAGTTATTAATAAAACACATATAATTACATAGGATATTTATTACCCCATAGATAGAATTATTGATTTTAATGAGCAATATTTATTATCATAGAATTATTGAATTTAATGACCTTGCTTACTTCCGATAATCATAAGCAGCAATCACAGGCGGATGGACAGATGGAAAAAAACAGAGCACCTACTTACCAATAGTAGTATGCTCAATCTCTGTGGCAGTTTGTGGATGGCTGAAAGTACCTACCTATCTTGCAGTAGGTAGGTATAGGAAATGCGGTTTTTTTGTCAACTTATGGCGAGGTGAAATTGTCTTTTTCTGCGATTGTGATAGTGCGAGCTCTCAACTTACTTGGGGGGACCCCCATAGGCTATTACCTAGGTAGGTGGTGGGGAAGTAGGCTAGAAGGCTGCAGTTCATTGGTACCGTAGAGTGGACTATAGGACTGGAAGGCTGTGGTTCAGCAGTAGCTGAAAGTGGGGGAGGTTAGGCTAGAAGTCAGTGGTTTATTGTCTTCTAGCCTAACCATTTAGATGTGGCCTTTGTTTAGTTGCATGGTTTCTAAGAGGAATTATATTTTTGCTTTTCTAGTGCCAGTTTGGTAACTGGTTAAATGTCTAAACAGAATGGGGTAATTTTTACGGTAGATCTAGGATACTATTCCGCGGTGGCCTAGACTATGGCAGTTGCGGTTTTTCTATGCAGTTTTACTTCCTGAACAATAATTTTAAGTAATATTTATTTGGACGACTGTAATTAACCCCCAGGGGCCAGTACTAAACATGGCGAAATACATTGGACGCCCCAATCCCTAGTGGATGTCGCATCCGAGGTTACGTTCTTTGCAGTCCATGCGGAACTATACTGTAGAAATACCATTTTTACGTCTGCTCCGCCAGCAAGTTACCAAATTTAAGTACTTTCATTAAAAAGAGGGAATTCAAAGGTTTCGTTTGATATATAAATCTAAGAGGCACTAGGTCTAGAAGTGGTTTAAAAATCAAAATTAAATTTGACCCACCTGAAAAAAACTAAGTCCCTCAACTTCATAACTCTCTCAAATTCCTCTTCAGACTGAGCTCTCGTTTGTTCTTTTGTACATTAAAAACAGATTAGTATGTCATTATTACATCATCGACTGTATTCTACGTAGCTGACATCACCCAAACGTCATAGTTTTTAACCAATGATGATTATCCACATTTTACTTGGGACTAGCATTTTAACAAAACTAGAATCATGTGACTTGAAAACCCAATCAGGTGACATTTTTACTAGGAAACTTAACACTTTTCGACACCATTTCCACCACTAATTTTTCAGTCTTTTGAGAACCATGGAGGCGCGTGAACCTTCAACTTCTGGTGCGGTTTCTCGTGTACCATCTACTTTGACATCAATTTATGTAGATTTTTTCCCAAGTTCTCGTCTCAATTGTTATTTAAATTATAAAGATTTTGTTTTGCATTATTGTGGTAACATCGAAAGAATAATAAATTACTGCCAAGGTCACGGTGTTATTAAAAGTGAAAGTGACACTATTTGCCCACTTGTGTGAGTGCCGACTTGATATTAACAAAAAAGCATTTCGGTGTGAAAGAAGGCATGTTATATTGAAAAACAGGAAGAAAGTGAAAAAAAGGTGTAGTTTTTACGTATCCATTTTTCAGGGAACTTGGTTTGAAAAGTCTCATTTAGATATAGAATCTAATTTGTTACTTGTCTATAATTATATTGGTGTTGAATTTAGTTATAAATTTGTTGAAAATGAATTAAGAATTTCTCACAAAACTATAAATGATTGGTGCTCATTCATTTGTGAGGTTATTGTGCATTGGGTATTGAGTCGGAAAGGTAAGATTGGTGGCCCAGGCAAAACTGTTGAAATCGATGAGAGCAAATTTGGAAGGCGAAAATATAATGTTGGCAGAATAGTGACAGGCCAGTGGCTATTTGGAGGGACTTGCAGGGAGAATAGAGATTTCTTTGCTGTTCCTGTAGAAAGTAGGGACAAAGTGACACTTTTAACAGTGATAAGGGATTATATAGAGCCTGCACTACCATCATTTCTGACTGTTGGAAGGCATACGATTGCCTAAATGAGGAGGGATTTCTTCATTTAACCCTCCTACGCCGAATGGACGTATTTTACGTCGACATTTTTTGTCTCTCGTGTGCCGACTGGACGTATTTTACGTCGACTTACAAAAGTTTTTTTTAAAATTCGCGGAAAAATACTTATAGGCCTACCAGCCTAAAACTTTTGAATCACGCGCTTGGGGGATGCTGGGAGTTCACGGATCAAGGCCTTGTTTTGTTTTGAAGCGTGACCCAAGTGCGCATGCGCGAAATCCCTTCTTCTCGCTCCAGCCAGCATCAGCGACGCATCGTCCGAGAGCGATCTTTCGTCGGAAGCGTGTTTTTCTGGACTTGTGTGAGACTTTGAGCATTTGTGTTGCTACAGGACATTCATAGAGATGTCTCAACGACGTGTGAACCGCGAAAGGCGCGTTTTACCCGTCGGAAGGGATCGTGTAAAGAGAGTTTTGGACCTGGATGGTGGCGAGGGGCCAAGCACCCAGCATGACCCCGCGCCTCAAGGCCGTTCTGTGCGGCCACGTGTGGATGAAAGTGTTTCAGGAACACAGCGTATGCCTTTGGTTACCCCTAGGAAGCATGTGGGCGTCCTTAGGGGCATTCGTAGGCATTTGGGAGGCCTCCAACCAAGGGACATAGATGAATATCTTTCGGAGCTTGATCAGGAACATGTCGCAAGTCCTCATTTTGATGGCGGATGGTCATCGAGTGATGAGGACATCAGTCCCGATGAAAGTGAGGACGAATATATGCCCCCAATGTCCGTTCGAGGCTCACATCCCGAAAGTGAGCTCGAATTCAGTGGCTTCAGTGCTTACGAGGGGGAATCTGAGGAGGGGGAGGATGGGGATATGGGGTCTAGTTTTATCGCGGAGGACGATACAGAAAGTGAAGGCCTAAGTGAGGGTGATGGGCCAACGGGGGAGGGTAGAGTGGAATACTGTGCCCGCACCCGTGCGCGTGCGTGCGCACGGGCACGTAGAAGGTCGGCTCGTCACGCCAGCCAAGGTGAAGGTTGGTCATCGGAGAGTGACGAGGGGTGGACGGAGGACTCCACCCCTCCTAACATGCACCCCTTCACGGCAACCCCTGGGCTCACCGTACCTGTACCTCTGACTGTTTTGGGGTTCATCCAGCTTTTCCTTACGCGGGAATTGCTGGAATACCTGGTACACGAGACGGTGGACTACGCTCGGTACTGCCGGTATGAACTAAGGACGACCTTGTCGTATTACTGGCGGGGTTGCAACCTCATTGACATGGCGCATTTCTTGGGGCTCCACATTTATTTTGGTATGACACCTGCTTCCGACGTCAGGCAATATTGGAGGAGGAATTATTTTTTATGTATGCCCAATGTGCCTGGCGTTATGTCCCGTGATAATTTCCTGGCGTTGGACAGGTATTTCAACGCCTTCAACTGAAGGGCCATACCCCAGAATAACAGTGATCGCCTCATTTTAGTGCGCCCAGTGTTGGATTATATTCGTGATCGGTGTAGAAATCTCGTGATTCCTGGAAAGAACCTGTCTTTGGATGAGGGGATGATGCCTTACAAAGGACGTCTTAGTATAAAAGTGTATAACCCCAAGAAGCCGAAGAAATATGGTGTGAAATTTTTTTTTATTACCGAGGCCAACACTGGATACGTCGTGGACTTTTCAGTGTATTCCGGGGTCTTCTCCACGCTGCGTGACACTGTATTCAGTCTTGTGGGACGTTTCCGTAACCAGGGATATCACCTGTTTATGGATAATTATTATAACTCGGTATCCCTGGCCCAGGAACTGTATGAAGCTGGTGTGCACTTCAGTGGTACCCTTCGGTTGGTGTGTGGGGCCCCGAATGTCCTCAAGAGGTTCGCTAGTCATCCGCAACACCTGGCAAGAGGAGAGACAGAGTGGCGGCGGAAGGGCGCTGTCTTCGTCATCTGTTGGAAGGGTGTCCGACTCGTTCCCATGATTACGACGAGTCATGAACCCATCCAAGAAGAGATCGTACAGCGGAAGAAGACACGTCAACAGGGCCGAGTTGTGTTTGAGGAGTTTCGTATCGAGCGGCCTACCGTCATTGGGCACTACAACAGGCACATGGGAGGAGTTGATCTCTTTGATCAGCTCATCCAGTATTATCCCTTCGCCAGGAGAACCAGAAGGTGGACCCAGAAGCTCCTCAAATACATCCTTCAGTTGGCCCTCCAAAATGCCTACATACTGTACTGTGGGTACTGCGGTGACAATCTTCCGAGGTTGACCCACTTACAGTTCCTAGAGGAAGCCGGGAATGCCCTCACCAACTTCGATCCCGATGAGTGGCCTTACATGACTGACCCCCTGCCCCGAGCTGCAGATCTGCCCCTAGCGGAAAGGGCAGATAGGAGGGCCAACTTCGGTCGACCTGCCGCCGCCCCTGCTGACGACGCCCCTGCTGACGACGCCCCTGCTGCCGCCGCCCCTGCTGACGACGCCCCTGCTGACGACGCCCCTGCTGACGACGGCCCTCTTGCTGCCGGCCCCGCCATCACCGCTTCTCGTCGGGTAGTGGACCCTGTGTGTCGGCTGCAGCCAGGGGATCACATACTGGAGACCTTAGAAGGGCGAAGGCAGAAACGGTGCCGGGTGTGCCATATGAATGGCAGAAGGAGAGACACCCGGTTCTTCTGTCGTCTCTGCAAAGTTGCTCTTTGCAGGATAGGGGAAAGTGACCGTAAATACCACACTAAGGTCACGTATTGGAGCGCGCCCCCTAAACCGACAGTGGAGGGCGCACGGGGCCGCCAGGTCCATCAGCAGTAAGGGCGCACGTCTCCCTCCTCCACCTGTACCTCGTCATGTCGAGTGGAAAAAATGCAAGACTCTTCAATGGAGGAGGAGAAAAGAAAACAAGAATAGAACGAAGAGTCAGGATTACGAGTGAGTATTCTGCATTTATTTTATATTTATTTTTATATTTATTACAATTTTTTATATATCCGTATCTATGCATGATAAAATAATAATGAGACATTTCATTGTATGCGAAAAGAGAAGTGTCACCTGCATTCCTTTTATTTATGTATTGGTACCAGAATCGAAAAATGTAATATATATATTTTATATATATATATATATATATATATATATATATATATATATATATATATATATATATATATATATATATATATATATATATATATATATATATATTATAAATATTGTTTTTTTTGGGTAAGCAAATTAGTTACAGTCTAGTAATATTCAATCATTTATCTTCACTTTAAAACAAATTGAAAGTCTCTAGAACAATATCTCGATTTATGGTGAATTTTTGAAAAAAATTATTTTATTCCGTCCGCGCGCCGATTTATATATGAAAATGTGCGCAAAACCATGCACAATATAACAAAAAATATTTGAAGGTTTTAGCATTTCTCATTTTTGAAATATTTGCATATAAATTACGATAAATAGGAAAAAAACTACGATCGGTCAACTTTGATTCAACCGAAATGGACGGGGGGGGGGGGAAAAAAAAAAAAACGCATTTGTAACATAAAAGTCTTATATGTCTAGTAATATTTAATAATTTATCTTCACTTTAAAACAAATTGCAAGTCTCTAGAACAATATCTCGATTTATGGTGAATTTTTTAAAAATAATTTTTATTCCGTCCGCGCGCCGATTCTCGGCAGCGAATCTCCGAAATGCGTAGGTCACATTCTCCTAATATTTGTGCCTTTTCATATTACGCTTTTTTTAGAGTTTTATATATGAAAATGTGAGGAAAATCATGCACAATATAACAAAAAATATTTGAAGGTTGTAGCATTTCACATTTGTGAAATATTTGCATATAAAGTACGATAAGTAGGAAAAAAACTACGATCGGTCAACTTTGACTCAACAGAAATGGTCGAAAAACGCATTTGTAACATAAAAATCTTATAGTCTAGTAATATTCAATCATTTATCTTTACTTTAAAACAAATTGTAAGTCTCTAGAACAATATCTCGATTTATGGTGAATTTTTGAAAAAAAGTTTTTATTCCGTCCGCGCGCCGATTCTCGGCCGAAAATCTCTGAAATGCGTAGGTCACATTCTCCTAATATTTGTGCCTTTTCATATTACGCTTTTTTTAGAGTTGTATATATGAAAATGTTCGAAAAATCATGCAAAATATAACAAAAAAAATTTAAAGGTTGTAGCATTTCTCATTTGTGAAATATTTGCATATAAAGTACGATAAGTAGGAAAAAAACTACGATCGGTCAACTTTGACTCAACCGAAATAGTAAAAAAATGCATTTTTAACATAAAAATCTTACAATCTAGTAATATTCAATCATTTATCTTCACTTTAAAACAAATTACAAGTCTCTAGAACAATATCTCGATTTATGGTGAATTTTTGAAAAAAAGTTTTTATTCCGTCCGCGCGCCGATTCTCGGCCGAAAATCTCTGAAATGCGTAGGTCACATTCTCCTAATATTTGTGCTTTTTCATTTTACGCTTTTTTTAGAGTTTTATATATGAACATTTGCGCAAAAACATGCAAAATATAACAAAAAATATTTGAAGGTTGTAGCATTTCTCATTTGTGAAATATTTGCATATAAAGTACGATAAATAGGAAAAAACTACGATCGGTCAAATTTGATTCATCCGAAATGGTCGAAAAACGCATTTGTAACATAAAAATCTTACAGTATAGTAATATTCAGTCATTTATCTTCACTTTAAAACAAATTGCAAGTCTCTAGAACAATATTTCGATTTATGGTGAATTTTTGAAAACTATTATTTTATTCCGTCCGCGCGCCGATTCTCGGCCGAAAATCTCTGAAATGCGTAGGTCACATTCTCCTAATATTTGTGCCTTTTCATATTTCGCTTTTTTTAGAGTTTTGTATATGAAAATGTGCGCAAAAACATGCACAATATAACAAAAAATATTTGAAGGTTGTAGCATTTCTCATTTGTGAAATATTTGCATATAAAGTACGATAAATAGGAAAAAAACTACGATCGGTCAACTTTGACTCAACCGAAATGGTCGAAAAACGCATTTGTAACATAAAAATCTTACAGTCTAGTAATATTCAATCATTTATCTTCACTTTAAAACAAATTGTAAGTCTCTAGAACAATATCTCGATTTATGGTGAATTTTTGGAAAAAATTATTTTATTCCGTCCGCGCGCCGATTCTCGGCAGCAAATCTCCGAAATGCGTAGGTCACATTCTCCTAATATTTGTGCCTTTTCATATTACGCTTTTTTAGAGTTTTATATATGAAAATGTGCGCAAAAACATGCACAATATAAAAAGAAATATTTGAAGGTTGTTGCATTTCTAATTTTTTTTATATTTGCATATAAAAAAAATTTTAAACAAAAATTCGACATTTGGTCAACTTTAACTCGTCCGAAATGGTCGAAAACTGCATTTGTAAGCTAAAACACTTACAGTATCGTAATATTCCATTATTTACCTTCATCTTGAAACAAATTGCAAGTCTCTATAACAATATTTCGATTTATGGTGAATTTAAAAAAAAAAATATTTTTTTACATCCGTGCGCTACGAATTCATGCATCATTTTGTGATAATATTTTCTCTGTGTTGCTTTTATCGTTTTACAATGTGCTATATACCAAAATGATTGCAATTTAGTGTACATTACAACGAAAAAAAAGTAACTTGTTACCATTAACCGTTTTGCGCACAGCGCGATTTGAATATAATTATATATGAAATTTTGTTTTTGCACTATCATATATCGCATTATTTATATATGATTATGATAATTTTTTTCATTTCTGATGGTTGCATACTAAACTTCAAGCAATGACAAAATAAGGAGCCAAAAATGAACTCTTAATCTTGAAAACTAAGCGCGCTGTGATTTTCTGAAAAAAATATTTTTTCCGCTTCCTCGCTCACTCCGAAACCCCTCCGGCATACGGGAGTCAATTTTTTATTTACCGCTCCCGCGTAAGAGGGTTAAGAGTCAACCACTCCTTGAACTTTGTGGACCCGCACACTGGAGCTCATACTAATACTATTGAGAGGCGGTGGTGGGATTTGAAGAATCTGTTGCATAAATACGGTTTTCGAAAGGATCAGTTTGTTGGATACTTGGCTCTTGCCTATTTTAAATTGCATTTGAAAGTATTAGATCATAGGTTCCATGCATTCTTAAAGATGGCAGCTCACCTTTACCCTCCAACCTAAGTAAGTACACAAAGGGTTTTAGGCTGTCTTATACATATTCAATATGGCTGTGTAAAGGTGGGGACGAAGGGGGGCGAAGCCCACCCCCGCTTGGTAAGGATACGGCTACTAGGTTAGGTTAGGTTAGTTTAGGTGGTTTGTTTAGGTTAGTTGGTGGCCTTGTTTATTGCTAATTCTACATGTGCCATTATTCGTATGTTAAAACGGATTCTTTTATTTATTCCCCACCCAAAAACCCCGGTTTCCCACTGGGGGTCCCCCAAGATTGAAAAGGTTAACAATTAGGGTAAAAATACTGTTCCTCCTAAAAATAAAGTTCAGCTTTAGATAAAGCACTAAGTAATTCATCAGAAAAAAAATATTATCAAAATTTTTTTTTCTTTGTGTGTGTGTGTGTGTGTTTTTACGTGGTATTATTGCTGCTTCTGCTCCTTCTCGGCGTCAGTGTATGTGCCCCGGAGTTCCTGGTTTTCCGTGTTCTCGTTTTTTGGCTTTGGCAGAGACCGACCCTCACATCACATGCAGTAGGTGTCGTTCGAATTTGTGTACTATTACGAATCCTTGCACGGAATACCGGGCATGGCCTAAGGAGCAGTGGAGGAAGTTTTATGACAAGAGGAAACATCTGAGAGTCTCGACTCTTCCTACTTGGGAAGGCTTTGCTCCTATTCCCGATGTTTCGTCTTCCACAGTAGTCAACCCCCATAGTAGTATTGTCCCTGCATCTCCTTCCTTTTCTTCCATTGATTCGTTGGTGGAAGTATCGGGAGGTCGCCAGGGTAATATTTGTAATCTAGCCGCCTCTTCCTCGGGAGTTTTTTTGGTTCCGAGAAGGGTAAGGTTTTTTCATAATTCTCTTCTCTTCCAGAGTCGGAGGCGTCCAAAATGGTGGCGATTTGGAAGACACTTGGGCTAGGGGGTACCCCGTCCTTGGAGGGGTTGCTAGCGCATATTGTGGAGGCTCGCACCCCCCTTCCCGGTCTGGCCAGGCCATCCCGCCTCCTCTCGGCCTCGTCTTCGTGGGTAGCAGCAGTCGGCCGTCTTGTATTGCTCTGCCAGAGTCTGCCGCTGCTTCGAGTCGGTGTGACGCTGCGGCGTCAGCCCCATTGATGATGTCACGGGGTCCATCTTTGTGTGTTCCTCCGCCAGTGGCATCTCTTTCCCCCTCACACCGAGGGGAAGCCGTGACGTCACTCTCATCGATGACGTCTCTCCCAGTCGTCTCCTCTGGCGCTTAGCCGTAACGTCATCACTGCCGCCCAGTTTGCAACATCTCCCTCCCTTGTCTTCGGAGCCTTCTCTGGCACATCAGTCTGAGGTCATATGCCAGGCAGTGCTTCAGAGGTTGGACTCTGTATTGGATGTGAAGTTGGCTGCCTTATATAACAGTTGGGAGGACTGGTAGGAAAGACGTTGCTTCATCCCCGCCTTCCGAGAAGAGTGCGCATAAGAAACTAGTGCTGTCTTCCTCTCCCTCTTCGCCTCATCGGCGTATCAAGCGTTGGAAGGCTAAGGACTTTGCCCTTCCTTCGCCTTCGAGGGAGGAACAACGCGGACGTGTTCCCGAGAGTGCTGTGGTTTCGGGCAGTGTTAGTGGTGTGTGTTCTACAGGGGTTGCTTCGTCCTTTGCCTTGTATCTCGAACGTGCAACCCCCCCCACCAACCCCTCCGTCCTTGCACATCACGAGCGTGTTGCAATCTCCCCTGCCCGTGCACGTGATGTTAGTGCTCCTTCTTCTCCAAGGCCTATTCGTCGCCGTAAAGATATGAAGGCGCCTGTCAAGAGGTCGAAGGTAGTGAGCATGGATTTGGTGCAACTCGAGTGTTTGCCTGCCTCTCTCACTGGTGCTTCCAAGAGTTTGACTCTAAGGGATTCTCCGCCTATCTCGAGTGTTTGAGTTTCCCCCCCATCTCACGTATGTACGTCCACCACACCCGTGACCATTCATGGACATGTTGAGTCATCTGTTGAGGTAAGTGATGTGCCTAGTGTCACAGTGGGTCTGTCTCAGAGGCTGATGCCTGGATCCAGCCCAGACAGGTTAGTAGGGGTTTCGGGCTGTTTGGCTGCTAACCCTTCTGTTAATTTTGGTGAAAAAAGGCACATTAGAAGAGCCTACACACTCTTCTCGTTGTTGGTCTCCAGTGCCAGAACAGGAGGAGGGAGACATGCAGGAGTTTGTCTTCCTTTTTGGAAGTTGTTGATCTCATTCTTGGGTTTAACAATTGGAAAGCCGGACTCAGGCTCGGTTGTCTTACACTCCTTCTTGCTTGGAAGCCTTGGTAGGAGCTACTCAGGACCCCAAATCATCTCTTCAGCTTCCTTTGTCGGGGCACGTTCAGTCGGTCTTGCAGAAGGTTAACGCCTTGTTTCTGACCAGGACAGTTCACTTCGCTCTAGGGGCTCTACCAAACTACTACCCTCGCCTCTCACGAGACATAGGAAGTACTATGCTACGAGCTCTGCATTTTTGTCGTCACGCCACCTTAACCCAGACGTCGTTCGCCTGAGGCCGGGTTTGACTTTGGAACAGGTGAGGTCGGTGGCTCCGTCCTTGTCTCAGGAAGATGCCTCAGCTTTGGAATCTACGGTGGCCTCCATGTTGCAGACGGTTTCTTGGCTGGACCTCTGGTCTGTGGTTATTGCCAAGATAACTTCTGACAGGTCCCCTGAAGGGTTGGTGAGTGCCGCCTCACTTGCCAGTTTATTGGAGTCCGGGGGCAAGGCGTTTTCATATTTTGCTCACCTCAGTGCCAATTTATGGGCTAATCTCCTTCTGATGAGGAGGGACGTGGCTTTGTCTAGGATGGAGAGATTGCTCGACACCGAGTCTTTGCTGGCATTGAGGAACGGAGATCTGTTGGAGTCCCAATTTTTGTTTCCTCGGACAGAACTCGAAAATGCGATAGACTGTCACTGGGCTGACACCAAGGATTGACTGGTGACCAGGCCGTGTCTAGGTCAGAGTCTCACCCTTGGAGACGTCGAGCTCCTCCTCCTTCCCCGGTCCAGCAGCAGTCAAGGAGATCGTCACCTGGTAGGCCATCTAGGACCTTGAGAAGTCTCAAGATCAATGCCCCTTTTGCTCTTGTTCCTTTAAACCAAGAAGGGTCCCAAGGGGCAGAGGCCAAGGGGGCCGTCGGTAGGTTAGGCGCCTCTCCCCCTCCTGTGCCACGGGTGGGGGGTTGCCTGGCTGGCCATTGGGTCAAGTGGCAGAGTTATGGGGCAGAGAAGTGGGTGGTAGATGTCCTTCGGGTGGGATACCTGCTACCATTTGACTTCTCTCCTCCTCTGTCAGACAAGCCGCAGCTCAGGAAGACGTATCCTCCAGGTTCTCTGAAGTTCTTGGCTCTTCGGGAGGAAGTGCAGAAAATGTTGGACAAGGATGCGATAGAGGAGGTAGTGCATTTGTCCATGGGGTTTCACAGTCACATCTTCTTGGTGCCCAAGGCGTCGGGAGGATAGAGGCCTGTTATCAACTTATCCACCATGAATCGCTTCATCAGGAAGACACGGTTCAAGATGGAGACCCCGCGCTCGGTGTTAGCAGCCATGAGGGAAGGCAACTTCATGCTGGCGATAGACTTAAGGGACGCATACTTCCAAATCCCTGTTCATCCCACGTCCAGGAAGTTCCTTCGCTTCTCTCTTGTGGACAAGATCTTCGAGTTCAAAGTCTTGTTCTTCAGGCTGATGACAGCCCCTCAAGTGTTCACAAGGGTCTTCTCTTTTGTGTCAAGTTCGGGCCCATGCTCAGGGGATCCGTTTGCTGAGGTACCTCAACGATTGGTTAGTCTTGGCAGTTTCCAGGGAGAAGCTGCTGCAGGACAAGGATCGTCTACTTCGGTTCTGTCTGGACCTAGGTATATTAGTCAACCAGGAAAAGTCGAACCTCGAACCCACTCAAAGGATTCTCTACCTGGGCATGGTCATTGATACGACAGTTGCAAAAGTTTTCCTGTCGGATCAGAGATTGGAGAAGTTGCGGGCTGTAGTGCGCAACTTCCCGTTGAAGTCACATCAGTCAGCTCATCAGTGGCAGGTTCTTCTGGGAGTGTTATCGATCAAAAAACTCATCTGGAGCTTCTTCAGTAAACTTAGGGATTAACTTCTGTACTCTCACTACATCAAATACAGGGTCTTGATTACCTTGGTTAGGGTTAGACGGTATTACAGGTAATGTGGATCTAGCTCTTATTAATTCCATTTCCCTTTCATGTCTTGTGATTTCTCTTTCCTCTTTTATCCTTTCTCTTTCCTCTTCTGCTGCTTTTTCTTCTTCTCTTTCTCTTCTTTCTTGTCTTTCCCTGTCTATTCTTTCTCTTTCAGCAAGCATTTTTAGCTTAATCAAATTCTCTTCTGCTTCAATGCGTCTAAGCTCTAACTCTGCATTACTTTTCTCTTTCTTTTCTGCTTGCTTATTTATGAGATCAGCACATGCTACATTCAACAACTTTTGAGCCAATTCTAACTCATCTTCATCAGTTATTCTACCAGAGTTTATCAATGATTCCATAGCAATACATCTTATTTGTGCCTTTACCATACTAATAGACCACCACATGCCTCTGCTAAAGCGCTCCACTGTGCTCTAGTCAGAGTGGTTTCAGACAAAACTTGGATGGAAGGGGCTGCTAAAAATTCCTGAACATTGAACTGAGCCATTTTCCTCTAAGTTATCAACTTACAATTCAATACAATAAATGCAAAACAAAATTATATGGTCACTCTCCTAGCAAAATATATCCCTAACACCACATGTATATTCTAGAGTGATAATGAAATCTGCTTTCCCGGGTCTGGGCACCATTAAGCAATGTTACGAAGTGCCAAGTATCTGGTTACTACACTTTACCATTCATTTAATGTTACCTCACAAAAGCCAGACACCTGAACCCTCTTAACACATTTAAACGACTGAATACTCTAAAGGCAACAGTGATCCCTTAACACTTACCAGTATTGCAGAAAATCAGACTAAGTTCATCAAAACAGGTGTGAGGTAATCTAGTAAGTAATTGATTTAATCAAAGGGCATCACTCCATCAACAACTTTAAAAGTTTAAGTATTACCCTGATCTCCGAAGTCTAAGTACTTCCCTGGTTCTAAGTCACTTCAAGTAAATTGAAGGAAAGCAAATCAATTACCACTCTATGTTTCTACCTATCATCAATATAATCATAATCATATATACTGGTTTGAAATGAAATACTCATAAAAATTTTAGATACAAAAATTTATTATTAAACTCAAAATTTATAAGTGAAATTCACAATATAAGGGAAAATTACTGTTACTTGAAAACAAAGTAAAGTTTAATTAATTCTTGAATCAAATTAAGTAAAATTAAATCAAAATTAATTTATCACAAAACTCAAGAAAATTAATTCAATCAAAATTCAAAAGTGTTAGGCAATAATTGAAAATTTTAAATTAATTCACAAGTGCTAAACAACAATAAAACTTGAAAAGCATTCTAAGTAAATGCAAATTAATTCACAAATGTTAAATTTAATTAAATGTGCAATGATTAAGCAATGAAAATAACTAAGTCAATTAAATTGTGAATGCAAATGAAAATATAAAATAAAAAGACACACTTCGATAAGAAAATGAAATAGTGCACAAACAATGGAACAAACACAAACACAAAAAATCAGCAATGTGTAAAAGTGTAAATCTTTTCACTCAAAACACTGTAACCAACAGTTTTTACCAAACCTTCACAACCATCTGTTATTAGTTAACCACAGTTCCTATCAATTATTAGTTAACCACACTCCCTATCCATTATTAGTTAAACAGTTCCTAACCGTTATTAGTTAACCACACTCCCTATCCATTATTAGTTGCAACTAATAAAAATACAACACTTTACCTTTTTGGTATACCAACTTCTTTTTCTCTTGCTGCAGCTTGTATATCACACTTTCACAAAAACCAGGCGCCGTTACAAAACAATGTTTGTTCAGATTCCACAAAAGAAACTAAATAACACTAAATAAACTCTAAGAAACATCAAACATGAAATTCTAAGTTATGAGTGACCAATTTACGTTACGTTAATATAATCTCAATGATGTCGAGTGAGAGAGAGAGCGAGAGAGAGAGAGATCTGACTGCCTCGAGGTCTCAAGATAGAATGAATTCTTCTTCCCTTGCGAAAACTGGACTCAGACAATAATTCTTCTCGAATCTTCGAAATCTGATGCAATCTTCATAAAGAAATGTGTAACATGCACGTGGTTTTGATCAAAGTCATACGCGTACGAGTCCAGTCTGTTAAAAAAAAGAAAGACGTACTCTACTCGATCGAAACGGAGGCTGAGCGACAATTAAGATTAACATGTTTTGATAACAACGCAAGACTCCATTCGATCGCTATCAAATGCGTTGATAGATTTAGGAAAGCAAACGGATCTCGCAGACCCTCTAATCTTAAAGTGTTGACATAAAAATTAAACATTCATAGCTTCGAATGGACAAAGAGAATCTCTTTACGTTATATATATATTCTTTTACAGCATGTAATGCGAAATCTGAACACACATTTTAAATCATCCTATTCTAAACTATCTAGGAATCTGAAAAAATGTTACACAATCTACATGACATTTCAAAGAGGGGAAATATGCATTTTGAAAGTAGCAATATATAATAATATATATATATTATATATATAATATATATATATTATATATATATATATATATATATATAATATATATATCTATATATATATATATATATATATATATATATATATATATCAGCATTAAACCATTACTCTTACAGAGTGGTGCCTCTAGAAATAGACACATTAGCCACTACAATATTCACACTTGAAGTATTTATGTTTTTCATTTTATAACATCACCAGTTTTCAAATATTAATTTTTCAAGTTTTTATTTAAAACGTATTTTTTTATTATTCTTAAGTTTTAGCTTAGATGAGCAACTGTGTTTGTGACTGCCACAAACGCGTGTGTGTGTGTATGTTTGTGTGTATGTGAAATATGTTCTAAAATGAAGAGAGGTCACCATTGAGGAATTTGACTGCTGGGAAGAGAGAGAGAGAGAGAGAGAGAGTAGACTGTGAAGAGAGAGGAGAGAGAGAGAGGAGAGAGGAGAGAGACGAGGGAGAGAGGGAGAGAGATGAGAGAGGGAGAGAGAGAGATGAAAGAGAGAGGGGGGAGGGCACTAAAGGCTGAAAGAAAGATAGTAAATTAGAGCGAGAGAGAAAGAGGGAGAGAGAGAGAGAGGGGTAAACTGAAAGAAACAGTATTTGTGTAAATGAGAGAGAGAGAGAGATTTACAGGCCGAAAGATAGTAAATTAGAGCGAGAGAGAGATAGAGAGAGAGATGACTAATCATGCTGAGAGAAAGGCAATCTAAATTAAACAATATAAGGATAGAGAGTCATTACTGAGAAGCTAAAGCTGATTTTCGAAGAACCTGGTATTAATTATGCTGATACATTTCCTGCGAAATTACCTGACCTGGAACTTCATCTTGCGTCTTGTCAATTTCTCTCTCCCTCTCCTGGTATTCATTCTTTTGTATTTGTGTCTATTCCCTGTTTAATTGGTTAATGTTCCTGCTCCCTGTTTTATTGGTTTTGTTTATGTTTCTGCTTTTTTTTAATAATTTTCCTCGTCTTCATCAATTTACGTTCAGGTCGACCTTCCTTTGTTTCCAATGTTTATCACGTCATTACTTCTTCTCCCTTCTCCTTCCTTCTCCTCCTCATTCTTCTACTTCATCTTCTCCCTTCTTCGTCCCAACTGCCTGAAAATGACAAGACGCGAGACGAAAATGTCAAGCAACTGACAAAGATCCATTGATTGCGAATTACCTGGTCGTCACAAGAGTCTGGAGATGATGATGCTCAAGGAATGACCTTGTCTGGGAACAAATCAAGGACCATTCATTGCATCAATGACAGCCCCCCCCCCCCCCCCCCTCTCTCTCTCTCTCTCTCTCTCTCTCTCTCTCTCTCTCTCTCTCTCATTTCATGGTAAAAATGAAGGCTCATTGATCAGTGATTCTCTCTCTCTCTCTCTCTCTCTCTCTCTCTCTCGTCTTTTTAGGTGTGCAAGTCGAGCAGGCAGTGTCCTCTCTCTCTCTCTCTCTCTCTCTCTCTCTCTCTCTCTCTCTCTCTCTCTTACTTCTTCTAGGTATGAATCTAGGGCTAATTCTATCAATTTATTATCTCCATATTTCACAACTGAGGTTAAGGAGCAACCCTGCTACATCTGAGTGCCATGTCACGACATTAACCACCACACCAGCAACCAGCTAAATACACAGTCATTTTGGAGTCTTCCTCGACTCCTTTTCATTTCTTATTCATTATCATTCTAGGCAGGCATTCGAAAGATATCTGTGCAGGATTGAAGTTGTCTAGGACTAAATAAGGGTGCTTGCCCCATGACCTGTTCGACTATGGGGCTATTTTGAGCTCGCTCGGCCTACTGGGTGAGGGTGCTGTCCCCATGCCCTGTTCAGTTAGTGTTGTGACCCACTACAATTGATAAAGGACTCTACAGAAAGTTTTCCTGATTCAGTCTGCATCATTGCAACAGATAAGTCGTTTCTCTCATTGTGGCAATTCCAACTTTTTATCTTGCCCAGGCCCAATGGAGACACAAGGCAGAAGGGGAGAAGAAATTGGCAAGCAGAGGGTCAGTGCCAAGCACTTTCTCCTCTTGTTGATTCGGGGATCGTCGCTGTGGCCGAGTCAACAGAAGAATGCGCTCGGCATTTTCCTGTGGCATTCGCTTATGTGATGAAGTCACGCCCATCTACTGTGATTATATATATATATAATATATATATATATATATATATATATATATATATGTATATATATTATATATATAATAATATTAAATTAATATTTATATATAAAATTTTTATTTTATATCTATATATATATATTTATATAAAATATTTAAATATATACATATATATATATATATATATATATATATATATATATATCTATATAATATATATATATATCTATATAAAACGTGAGGAAAACCAGTCTTGTGTTGATAAGAGCCTCCTCAGGTTAGGCCTATGTGACACTGACACACACACACACGCACACCCACACACACACACACACACACAGACACACACATATATATATATATATATATATATATATATATATATATATATATATGTGTGTGTGTGTGTGTGTGTGTGCGTGTATAGGTGTATGTATATATATATATATATATATATATATATATATATATATATATATATATATATGTTTGTGTGTGTGTGTGTGTGTGTGTGTGTGGGTGTGTTACATACGTGCACCAGTTGTATATACAAGTAAGTATGGGTGTATACATGTACTCATTGTTTTGTCATTTCACGAGAAAATTTAAAAAGAAAAATGCTCAAGACGAATGAAAACCTGGATGAACTGAAACTGGAAAAGTTAATAGAATCTGACCGAAAATAATATCAGGGAAGATCCCCACATTCAAAAACGGCCATGAAAGGATTCAACTGGATCTCCCATAAGTCTCCTTGTTCCAGGTTTGCAGGCTTCAAGTATTCAACTGGATCTTCGTTAAGTCTCTTGGTTCCAGGTTGAAGGCTTCAAGGATTTAACTGGATCTTCGATAAGTCTCCTGGTTCCAGGTTGCAGGCTTCAAGGATTCAACTGGATCTTCGATAAGTCTCCTGGTTCCAGGTTGCAGGATTCAAGGATTGAACTGGATCTTCGATAATTCTCCAGGTTCCAGGCTCCATTGATTTAACGGAATCTTCGATAATTCTCCAGGCTCCAAGACCAACTGACGAAGGCGGAAAAGACGTCTTCAGTGGATTCGCCCAGAGTCCACAAAGGATCTTCCAGAGATTCCTGGAGATACTTGGATCACGGGCGACAAGAAGCCTCCCCGGGGAAGCCCAGGATGGAGCATGCGCCGTTTTCTAAAACTAACGATACTTCACAGCGATGACAACTACATAGTTGACAATATGAATAATTTTGTGAACAATTTGTTGTCCTCTCGAGCGAGTGTCTCGCGTCGAGATTTGCTAGGAGCCACCAATGCTCCTTGTTACTATTCTTTATTATCATCCCCACCTCGGTCCCTAACAGTCTACCGGCCAGCGAAAAGGCGAGCCCTCAGGAAAATTCGAGAATTTTACCATCCCAGGAACAGAAAAGGAGATTGTTTCCCTCGTGCGTTGAGTAGCGCCGAAAGGAAGATGGAGGTGACGGAAGTGCCAGCAGCAGGACCGTTCCCTCCAAGACAAAACCTGCCTCACGACGGAAAGGTAGAAACCAGGCGAATTCTCCGGCCGAAGAGAGGGCTAAGCCTGAGGCAGAACCTTCTGAATCGAAGAGCAGAAGGTTCCTGTAGTAATACCGTTATAATGGACGTCGGAGGAACGAAGAGGAAAAACCAGGAGACAGAAGAGAGAAGCCCAGACGCCAAACGAGCAAGAACGAAGGAAGGTGGCCGGCTTGTAGCTGGAAACACTCCTTGTTGTACCCTGTTGCTGGCAAGGAACTGCTTTCCCCGGCCAGAGCCGAAGGACGTAGAAGAGGGACTTGCTACAGTCCGTGCCCTCAAGACTAAAGTAGCTCCACCTAAACGGAAGAGGAGGTATGCCAGGAACAGAGCAGCAGACCGTTTCCCTCGAGTGCTGAGAAACACCGAGGGAACGAAGAGAAAGATGGAGGACGCAGGGGAGTCATCCCCGTCCAACATGAGACTTAGGAAGGATGAAGACGAAGCGGCGACTGCTATTCCTACCCGAAGGCCTCCCCTGAAAGGGAGGCGAGGAGGTATGATTAAGGCGGCAGCTCTGAGGAAGAGGTTTGCAGACAATTCCCAGAGAGGGCCGCAAGACTGTCGGGGAAGGAAGAGGAAAATGGAGGAGGACGAGGAATCGACAGCATCCGTCGAGCAGGGGAAAATGGAGACTGCTGGCAAGATGGAGCCGCTGAGCAAAAGACGGAAGGCGTACCGAAGCCCTCCTCCTCGCAGTCCACCAAAGGCACGGAAAAGGCTACCCCGGCAGGCAAAGGCGAACGCAGTGGACAGAATCCACAAAATGTATGGCGTCCCGGCCAAGAGAACCGAGCCAGTCCAAAATGCAGCTGCCAAGGAGGACGAAATGAAAGAGAAGGCGAATGAAAAGGTTGAGGAAAAAGGGAAGAAAGAGGCAGAAGCAACAGAAGCAATGCAAACGGACATTTCCCCCGACGAACCTCAACAGAAGAAGCTGAGGAAAAGGAAAGGGAAAAAGGAGCCTCCGAAGAAGCAGGCTGAGGAAAAACAGAAGAAAGAGAAGAAAATTGAAGCTGCAAAGAACCATGTCGAGAAGAAGAATAAGAAGAAAAAAAAGGAGCCTCCGAAGAAACAGGCCGAGAAGAGAAAGAGGAAAGGTGCGAAAGGACCCCAAAAGCAGGAGAAGGAGGCTCAGAAACCCGAAGCCGTAACGATGAGTGAGGTTGAGGTGGCTGAGCTCCTCAAGCAAGGAAAGGAGCTGGGTGCTGGGGCCTATGGAACCGTTTACAAGGTCGTCCACAAGAGAGAAGTAGCCGTGCTGAAAGTGGCTAATTCCCGCCAGTGGAATGTGAAAGCAGTTTTCAGAAGAGAAGCGAAGGTTCTTCAGGCCCTCAATGGCGCAGGAGGTGCTCCTCTGCTGTTTGGCACCTGTAGCAAACCAGCAGCGATCCTCATGGAGTATTGTCCTGGCGAAGAGTTCTTCTCATTTATAAACGACTCGAAGAACTCTCCTTCCCTCGCTTTGGGAATCCTTCCGGACATTGCGAGAAAGCTGCACCAAATCCACTTGGCAGGATACGTCCACGTGGATTTGAAGACAGATAACGTCATGGTCTACGTCCCAGAAGGCAAGGGCAAGAAACAGGTGAAGCCCAGGATAATCGACTTCGGATTAGCTGTGGAAAGGGGAAAGGAAATCGAGGTATATCCGAATATGTCCGATTCCATCTACCCGCCCGAGTACACGGAAGGTGCACCAGCGCAGCCCTCTGGGGACGTCTATTCCATGGGATGTCTTATTGAGGATACGATCTACGCCTTCACAGATCACATCCCACAGCACTACGAGGAAATTATAAACATGGCGAAAAATGAAAATCCAAAACTTCGACCAACGGTCCCAAAGCTGGTGAAACTGCTGGAAGCAGCAAGAAAGAAGCCCAACCTTCAATAGAAGGGTAGCCAAGACATTCTAGAAAAGCCCCAAGACTGCTTCGAGTATTGCTCTGTTCCTCTATAGAGATTCTACATGTAGAAAACCTCTGTTATGCGAACAACTGGTCGGATTTCTAGATATTCTAGAAACATGGCTCGCAAAGGGAAGCAGTCCACTGCTTCTAGTATGCTATGTTCCTTAATGGAGATTCTACAAGTAGAAAGCCTCTGTTATGCGAACAAACGGTCGGATTTCTAGATCATCTAGAAAAACGGCTCGCAGAGGGAAGCAGTCCACTGCTTCTAGTATGCTATGTTCCTTAATGGAGATTCTACAAGTAGAAAGCCTCTGTTATGCGAGCAAACGGTCGGATTTCTAGATCATCTAGAAAAACGGCTCGCAGAGGGAAGCAGTCCACTGCTTCTAGTATGCTATGTTCCTTAATGGAGATTCTACAAGTAGAAAGTCTCTGTTATGCGAACAAATGGTCTGATTTTCTAATATATCTAGAAAAAACGGCTTGCCAGAGGGAAGCAGTCCACTGCTTCTAGTATCTATGTTCCTTGATGGAAGATTCTACATGTAGAAAGTCTCTGTTATGCGAACAAATGGTCTGATTTCTAGATCATCTAGAAAAACGGCTCGAAGAGGAAAGCAGTCCACTGCTTCTAGTATGCTATGTTCCTTAATGGAGATTCAACAAGTAGAAAGTCTCTGTTATGCGAGCAAATGGTCGGATTTCTAGATCATCTAGAAAAACGGCTCGCAGAGGGAAGCAGTCCACTGCTTCTAGTATACTATGTTCCTTAATGGAGATTCTACAAGTAGAAAGTCTCTGTTATGCGAACAAATGGTCTGATTTCTAGATCATCTAGAAAAACGGCTCGCAGAGGGAAGCAGTCCACTGCTTCTAGTATGCTATGTTCCTTAATGGAGATTCTACAAGTAGAAAGCCTCTGTTATGCGAACAAACGGTCGAATTTCTAGATCATCTAGAAATACGGCTCGCAGAGGGAAGCAGTCAATTGCTTCTAGTATGCTATGTTCCTTAATGGAGATTCTACGAGTAGAAAGTCTCTGTTATGTGAACAAACGGTCGGATTTCTAGATCATCTAGAAACACGGCTCGCAGAGGGAAGCAGTCAATTGCTTCTAGTATGCTACGTTCCTTAATGGAGATTCTACAAGTAGAAAGCCTCTGTTTTGCGAGCAAACGTTCGGATTTCTAGATCATCTAGAAAAAGAGCTCGCAGAGGGAAGCAGTCCACTGCTTCTAGTATGCTATGTTCCTTAATGGAGATTCTACAAGTAGAAAGCCTCTGTTATGCGAGCAAACGGTCTGATTTCTAGATCATCTAGAAAAACGGCTCGCAGAGGGAAGCAGTCCACTGCTTCTAGTATGCTATGTTCCTATGTGGAGATTCTACAAGTAGAAAGTCTCTGTTATGCGAACAACTGGTCGGATTTCTAGATCAACTAGAAACACGGGTTGCAAAGGGAAGCAGTCCACTGCTTCTAGTATGCTATGTTCCTTAATGGAGATTGTACATGTAGAAAGCACTGCAATCCACTGCTTCTAGTATGCTATGTTCCTTAATGGAGATTCAACAAGTAGAAAGCATCTGTTATGGGAACAACTGGTCGGATGTCTAGAGCATCTGAAAACACGGCTCGCAGAGGGAAGTAGTTCACTGCTTCTAGTATGCTATGTTCATTGATGGAGATTCTACAAGTAGAAAGCCTCTGTTATGCGAACAACTGGTCGAATTTCTAGATCAACTAGATACACGGCTCGCAGAGGGAAGCAGTCCACTGCTTCTAGTATGCTATGTTCCTTAATGGAGATTCTACAAGTAGAAAGCCTCTGTTATGCGAACAAATGGTCGAATTTCTAGATGATCTAGAAACAAGGCTCGCAGAAGGAAGCAGTCCACTGCTTCTAGTATTCTATGTTGCTTAATGGAGATTCTACAAGTAGAAAGCCTCTGTTTTACGAAACACTGGTCGGATTTCTAGATCAGAAACACGGCTCGCAGAGAGAAGCAGTCCATTGCTTCTAGTATGCTATGTTCCTTAATGGAGATTCTACAAGTAAAAAGCCTCTGTTATGCGAACAACTAGTCGGATTTCTAGATCATCTAGAAACACGGCTCGCAGAGGGAAGCAGTCCACTGCTTCTAGTATGCTATGTTCCTTAATGGAGATTCAACATGTAGAAAGCCTCTGTTATGCGATCAACTGGCTGGATTTCTAGATCATCTAGAAATACGGCTCGCAGAGGGAAGCAGTCCACTGCTTCTACTCTGGTATGTTACTTAATGGAGATTCTACATGTAGAAAGCCTCTGTTATGCGAACAACTGGTCGGATTTCTAGATCATCTAGAAACATACGGCTCGCAGAGGGAAGCAGTCCACTGCTTCTACTATGCTGTTGCTTAATGGAGATTCTACATGTAGAGAGCCTCTGTTATGAGAACAACTGGTCGAATTTCTAGATCATCTAGAAACAAGGCTCGCAGAGGGAAGCAGTCCACTGCTTCTAGTATGCTAGGTTTCTTAATGGAGATTCTACAAGTAGAAAGCCTCTGTTATGCGAACAAATGGTCGGATTTCTAGATCATCTAGAAACAAGGCTCGCAGAGGGAAGCAGTCCACTGCTTCTTAGTATGCTATGTTCCTTATTGGAGATTCTACATGTAGAAAGTCTCTGTTATGAGAACAAATGGTCGAATTTCTAGATCATCTAGAAACAAGGCTCGCTGAGGGAAGCAGTCCACTGCTTCTAGTATGTTATGTTCCTTAATGGAGATTCTACATGTAGAAAGTCTCTGTTATGAGAACAACTGGTCGAATTTCTAGATCATCTAGCAATAAGGCTCGCAGAGGGAAGCAGTCCACTGCTTCTAGTATGCTATGTTCCTTAATGGAGATTCTACATGTAGAAAGCCTCTGTTATGCAAACAACTTGTCGGATTTATAGATCATCTAGAAACACGGCTCGCAGAAGGAAGCAGTCCACTGCTTCTAGTATGCTATGTTCCTTAATGGAAACATAGCATAATGGAGATTCTACAAGTAGAAAGCATCTGTTATGCGAACAAACAGTCGGATTTCTAGATCATCTAGAAACACGTCTCGCAGAGGGAAGCAGTCCACTGCTTCTACTATGCTATGTTCCTTAATGGAGGTTCAACAAGTAGAAAGCCTCTATATGCGAACAAATGGTCGAATTTCTAGATCATCTACAAACAAGGCTCACAGAGGGAAGCAGTCCACTGCTTCTAGTATTCTATGTTGCTTAATGGAGATTCTACATGTAGAAAGCCTCTGTTTTACGAACAACTGGTCGGATTTCTAGATCAGAAACACGGCTCGCAGAGAGAAGCAGTCCATTGCTTCTAGTATGCTATGTTCCTTAATGGAGATTCTACAAGTAGAAAGATTCTTTTTTGCGAACAACTAGTCGGATTTCTAGATCATCTAGAAACAAGGCTCGCAGAGGGAAGCAGTCCACTGCTTCTTGTATGCTATGTTCCTTAATGGAGATTGTACAAGTAGAAAGCCTCTGTTATGCGAACAACTTGTCGGATTTCTAGATAATCTAGAAACACGGCTCACAAAGGGAAGCAGTCCACTGTTTCTTGTATGCTATGTTCCTTCATGGAGATTCTACAAGTAGAAAGCCTCTGTTATGCGAACAACTGGTCGGATTTCTAGATTATTTAGAAATACGACTCGCAGAGGGAAGCAGTCCACTGCTTCTACTTTGATATGTTTCTTAATGGAGATTCTACATGTAGAAAGCCTCTGTTATGAGAACAACTGGTCGAATTTTCTAATCATGCTAAGAAACAAGGCCGTCCGCTGCGGGAAGAGTCCACTGCTTCTACTATGATATGTTACTTAATGGAGATTATAAAAGTAGAAAGCCTCTGTTATGCGAACAACTGGTCGGATTTCTAGATCATCTAGAAACACGGCTCGCAAAGGGAAGCAATCCACTGCTTCTACTATGCTATGTTGCTTAATGGAGATTCTACATGTAGAAAGCCTCTGTTATGAGAAGAAATGGTAGGATTTCTAGATGATCTAGAAACAAGGTTCGCAGAGGGAAGCAGTCCACTGCTTCTAGTATGCTATGTTTCTTAATGGAGATTCTACAATTAGAAAGCCTTTGTTATGCGAACAAATGGTCGGATTTTTAGATCATCTAGAAACAAGGCTCGCAGAGGGAAGCAGTCCACTGCTTCTAGTATGCTATGTTCCTTATTGGAGATTCTACATGTAGAAAGTCTCTGTTATGAGAACAACTGGTCGGATTTCTAGATCATCTAGAAACAAGGCTCGCAGAGGGAAGCAGTCCACTGCTTCTAGTATGTTAGGTTCCTTAATGGAGATTCTATATGTAGAAAGTCTCTGTTATGAGAACAACTGGTCGAATTTCTAGATCATCTAGAAATAAGGCTCGCAGAGTGAAGCAGTCCACTGCTTCTAGTATGCTATGTTCCTTAATGGAGATTCTACAAGTAGAAAGCCTCTGTTATGCAAACAACTTGTCGGATTTATAGATCATCTAGAAACACGGCTCGCAGAAGGAAGCAGTCCACTGCTTCTAGTATGCTATGTTCCTTAATGGAAACATAGCATAATGGAGATTCTACAAGAAGAAAGCCTCTGTTATGCGAACAAACGGTCGAATTTCTAGATCATCTAGAAACACGGCTCGCAGAGGGAAGCAGTCCACTGCTTCTAGTATGCTATGTTCCTTAATGGAGATTCTACAAGTAGAAAGCCTGTGTTATGCGAACAACTGGTTGGATTTCTAAATCATCTAGAAAAAAGGCTCGCAGTGAGAAGTAGTCTACTGCTTCAGGTATGTTATGTTCCTTAATGGAGATTCTACAAGTAGAAATACTCTGTTATGCTAACAAGTGGTCGGACTTCTAGATCATCTAGAAACACGGCTCGCAGAGGGAAGCAGTCCGCTGCTTCTAGTATGCTATGTTCCTTAATGGAGATTCTACAAGTAGAAAGCCTGTGTTATGCGAACAACTGGTTGGATTTCTAAATCATCTATAAAAAAGGCTCGCAGTGAGAAGTAGTCTACTGCTTCAGGTATGTTATGTTCCTTAATGGAGATTCTACAAGTAGAAATACTCTGTTATGCTAACAAGTGGTCGGAGTTCTAGATCATCTAGAAACACGGCTCGCAGAAAGAAGCAGTCCGCTGCTTCTAGTATGCTATGTTCCTTAATGGATATTCTACAAGTAGAAATACTCTAAATACTCTGTTATGCGAACAACTGGTCGGATTTCTAGATCATCTCAAAACACGGCTCGCAGAGAGAAGCAGTCCACCTCTTCTAGTATGCTATGTTCCTTAATGGAGATTCTACATGTAGAAAGCCTCTGTTATGTGAACAACTGGTCGGATGTCTAGAGCATCTAGAAACACGGCTCGCAGAGACAAGTAGTTCACTGCTTCTAGTATGCTATGTTCCTTAATGGAGATTCAACAAGTAGAAAGCCTCTGTTTTGCGAAGAACTTGTCGGATTTCTAGATCAACTAGAAACACGGCTCGCAGAGAGAAGCAGTCCACTGCTTCTAGTATGCTATGTTCCTTAATCGAGATTCTACATGTAGAAATCCTCTGTTATGAAAATAACTGGTCGAATTTCTAGATCATCTAGAACCACGACTAGCAGAAAGAAGAAACTCCACTGCTTATAGTATGCTATGTTCCTTAATGGAAATTCTACAAGTAGAAAGCCTTTGTTATGAAAACAATTGGTCGGATTTTCTAGATCATCTAGAAACACGGCTAGAAGAGGGAAGCAGTCCACTACTTCTAGTATGCTATGTTCCTTAATGGAAATTCTACAATTAGAAAGCCTCAGTTTTGCGAACAACAAGTCGGATTTCTATATCACCTACAAACAATGCTCGCGGAAGGAAGCAGTCCAATAAATCTGGTATGTGATGTTCCTTAATGGATATTCTACATGTAGAAAGCCTCTGTTATGCGAACAACTGGGCGGATTTCTAGATCATCTAGAAACACGGCTCGCAGAGAGAAGAAGTCCACTGCTTCTAGTATGCTATGTTTCTTAATGGAGATTCTACAAGTAGAAAGCCTCTGTTATGCGAACAACAAGTGGGATTTCTAGATCATCTAGAAACACGGCTGTTAGAAGGAAGCAGTCCAATGCTTCTAGTATGGTAGGTTCCTTAATGGAGATTTTAGAAATAGAAAGCCTCTGTTTTGTGAACAACAGGTTGGATTTCTAGATCATCTAGAAACACGGCTCGCAATGGGAAGCAGTCCATTGCTTCTTGTATGCTATGTTCCTTAATGGAGATTCTACAAGTAGAAAGCCTCTGTTATGCGAACAACTGGTCGGATTTCTAGATCATCTAGAAACACGCCTCGCAGAGGGAAGCAGTCCACTGCTTCTACTTTGATATGTTACTTAATGGAGATTCTACATGTAGAAAGCCTCTGTTTTGAGAACAACTGGTCGAATTTCTAGATCATCTAGAAACAAGGCTCGTAGAGGGAAGCAGTCCATTGCTTCTACTATGATATGTTAATTAATGGAGATTATAAAAGTAGAAAGCCTCTGGTTAATGGAACCGAACAAACTGGTCGGATTTGTTGATTCACTCTAGAATACACGGACTTTCGCAAAGGGAAGCAATACCAACTAGCGTTCTACTATGCTATGTTGCTTAATGGAGATTCTACATGTAGAAAGCCTCTGTTATGAGAAGAAATGGTCGGATTTCTAGATGATCTAGAAACAAGGTTCGCAGAGGGAAGCAGTTCACTGCTTCTAGTATGCTATGTTTCTTAATGGAGATTCTACAATTAGAAAGCCTCTGTTATGCGAACAAATGGTCGGATTTTTAGATCATCTAGAAACAAGGCTCGCAGAGGGAAGCAGTCCACTGCTTCTAGTATGCTATGTTCCTTATTGGAGATTCTACATGTAGAAAGTCTCTGTTATAGACAACTGGTCGGATTTCTGATCATCTAGAAACAAGGCTCGCAGAGGGAAGGCAGTCCCACTGCTTCTTAGTATGTTATGTTCCTTAATGGAGATTTGTATATGTAGAAAGTCTCTGTTATGAGAACAACTGGTCGAATTTCTAGATCATCTAGAAATAAGGCTCGCAGAGGGAAGCAGTCCACTGCTTCTAGTATGCTATGTTCCTTAATGGAGATTCTACAAGTAGAAAGACTCTGTTATGCAAACAACTTGTCGGATTTTATAGATCATCTAGAAAACACGGCTTGCAGAATGAAGCAGTCCCACTTGCTTCTAGTATGTTAATGTTCCTTAAAATTGGAAACATAGCATAACATGGAGATTCTAACAAGTAGAAAGCCTCTGTTATCGAACCAAACGTTCGAATTTCCGTAAGATCATCTAGAAAACAAACGGCTCGGCAAAGGGAAGCAGTCCTACTGCTTCTGGTATGCTATGTTTTCCTTAATGGGAGATTCTACCAGAGTAGCAAAGCCTCTGTTTATGCAAACAACTGGTCGGATTTCTAGATCATTCTAGAAACACGGATTCACCAAGAGGGAAGCAGTCCCGCTGCTTCTCTAAGTAATGGCTATGGTTTCCTTAATGGAGAGTTCCTACAAGTAGAAAGCCTGTGTTATGCGAACAACTGGTGGATTTCTAGATCTCTAGAAACACGGCTCGCAGTGAGTAGTCTACTGCTTCAGTATGTTATGCATTAATGGAGATTCTACAAGTAGAAATACTCTGTTTATGCTAACAATGGTCGGAGTCTAGATCTCTAGAAACACGGCTCGCAGAAGAAAGCAGTCCGCTGCTTCTAGTATGCTATGTTCCTTAATGGATATTCTACAAGTAGAAATACTCTAAACACTCTGTTATGCGAACAACTGGTCGGATTTCTAGATCATCTCAAAACACGGCTCGCAGAGAGAAGAAGTCCATTTCTTCTAGTATGCTATGTTCCTTTATGGAGATTCTACATGTAGAAAGCCTCTGTTATGTGAACAACTGGTCGGATGTCTAGAGCATCTAGAAACACGGCTCGCAGGCAGTAGTTCTTCCTGCTTCTAGTATGCTATGTTCCTTAATGGAGATTCAACAAGTAGAAAGCCTCTGTTTTGCGAAGAACTTGTCGGATTTCTAGATCAACTAGAAACACGGCTCGCAGAGAGAAGCAGTCCACTGCTTCTAGTATGCTATGTTTCTTAATGGAGATTTTACTTGTAGAAAGCCTCTGTTATGCGAACAAATCGTCAGATTTTTAGATCATCTAAAAACACGGCTCGCAGAAGGAAGCAGTTCAATGCTTCTAGTATGCTATGTTGCTTAATGGAGATTCTACTTGTAGAAAGCCTCTGTAATGCAAACAAATTGTCGGAATTCCAGATCCTCTAGAAACACAGCTCGCAGAGGGAAGCAGTCCACTGCTTCTAGTATGCTATGTTCCTTAATGGAGATTCTACATGTAGGAATCCTCTGTTAAGAAAACATCTGGTCGAATTTCTAGATCATCTAGAAACACGGCTCGCAGAGAGAAGCAGTCCACTGCTTCTAGTATGCTATGTTCCTTAATCGAGATTCTGCATGTAGAAATCCTCTGTTATGAAAACAACTGGTCGAATTTCTAGATCATCTAGAACCACGACTAGCAGAAAGAAGAAACTCCACTGCTTATAGTATGCTATGTTCCTTAATGGAAATTCTACAAGTAGAAAGCCTTTGTTATGCCGAACAATGGTCGGAATTTTTTAGATCTTAGAAAACGGCTGAAGAGGGAAAGCCAGTCCACTAACTTCTAAGTATGCTATGTTCCATAATGGAAATTCTACAATTAGAAAGCCTCAGTTTTGCGAACAACAAGTCGGATTTCTATATCACCTACAAACAATGCTCGCGGAAGGAAGCAGTCCAATAAATCTGGTATGTGATGTTCCTTAATGGATATTCTACATGTAGAAAGCCTCTGTTATGCGAACAACTGGGAGGATTTCTAGATCATCTAGAAACACGGCTCGCAGAGAGAAGAAGTCCACTGCTTCTAGTATGCTATGTTTCTTAATGGAGATTCTACAAGTAGAAAGCCTCTGTTATGCGAACAACAAGTCGGATTTATAGATCATCTAGAAACACGGCTGTTAGAAGGAAGCAGTCCAATGCTTCTAGTAAGGCAGGTTCCTTAATGGAGATTCTAGAAATAGAAAGCCTTTGTTATGTGAACAACAGGTTGGATTTCTAGATCATCTAGAAACACGGCTCGCAAAGGGAAGCAGTCCATTGCTTCTAGTATGCTATGTTCCTTAATGGAGATTCTACAAGTAGAAAGCCTCTGTTATGCGAACAACTGGTCGGATTTCTATATCATCTAGAAACACGCCTCGCAGAGGGAAGCAGTCCACTGCTTCTAGTATGCTATGTTCCTTAATGGAGATTCTACAAGTAGAAAGCCTCTGTTATGTGAAAAACCTGTCGGATTTCTAGATCAACTAGAAACACGGCTTGCAAAAGGAAGCAGTCCAATGCTTCTGGTATGCTGTGTTCCTTAATGGAGATTCTACAAGTAGAAAGCCTCTGTTATGCGAACAACTGGTCGGATTTCTAGATCATCTAGAAACACTGCTCGCAGAGGGAAGCAGTCCACTGCTTCTGGTATGCTATGTTCCTTAATAGAGATTCTACATGTAGAAAGCCTCTGTTATGCGAACAACCCTTCGGATTTCTAGATCATCTAGAAACACGGCTCGCAGAGAGAAACAGTCCAATGCTTCTCGGATGCTATGTTCCTTAATGGAGGTTCTACAAGTAGAAAGCCTCTGTTTTGCGAACAACTGGTCGGATTTCTAGATCATCTAGAAACACGGCTCGCAGGGAGAAACAGTCCAATGATTCTAATATGCTATGTTCCTTAATGGAGATTCTACAAGTAGAAAGCCTCTGTTATGTGAACAACTGGTCGGATTTCTAGGTCATCTAGAAACACGGCTCGCAGAGAGAAACAGTCCTATGCTTCTAGTATGCTATGTTCCTTAATGGCGATACTACATGTAGAAAGCCTCTGTTATGCAAACAACTAGTTGGATTTCTAGATCATCTAGAAACACGCCTCGCAGAGTAAGCAGTCCACTGCTTTTAGTATGCTATGTTCCTTAATGGAGATTCTACAAGTAGAAAGCCTCTGAAATGCGAACAACTGGTCGGATTTCTAGATCATCTAGAAACACAGCTCATAGAGAGAAACAGTCGACAGCTATTAGTATGCTATGTTCCTTAAAGGAGATTCTACATGTAGAAAGTCTCTGTTATGCGAACAACTGGTCGAATTTCTAGATCATCTAGAAACAAGGCTCGCAGAGAGAAGCAGTCCACTGTTTTTAGTATGCTATGTTCCTTAATGGACATTCTACAGGTAGAAAGCCTCTGAAATGCGAACAACTGGACGAATTTCTAGATCATCTAGAAAAACGGCTCGCAGAGAGAAGCAGTCCACTGTTTTTAGTATGCTATGTTCCTTCATGGAGATTCTACATGTAGAAAGCCTCTGTTATGCGAACAAATGGTTGGATTTCTAGTTCATCTAGAAACACAGCTCGCAGAGGGGAGCAGTCCACTGCTATCTAGTATGCTATGTTCCTTAATGGAGATTCTACATGTAGAAAGCCTCTGTTATGCGAAGAACTCTTCGGATTTCTAGATCATCTAGAAACACGGTTCGCAGAAGGAAGCAGTCCACTGCTTTTAGGATGCTATGTTCCTTAATGGAGATTCTACAAGTAGAAAGCCTCTGTTAGGCGACAAACTATTTTCCTTAAAGGAGATTCTACATGTAGAAAGCCTCTGTTATGCAAACAACCTGTCGGATTTCTAGATCATCTAGAAACAGGGCTCGCAGAGGGAAGTAGTCCACTGGTTCTACTATGCTATGTTGCGTAATGGAAATTCTACATGTAGAGGGCGTCTGTTATGAGAACAACTGGTCGAATTTCTAGATCATCTAGAAACAAGGCTCGCAGAGGGAAGCAGTCCACTGCTTCTAGTATGCTATGTTCATTAAAGGAGATTTTACATGTAGAAAGTCTCTGTTATGCGAACAACTGGTCGAATTTCTAGATCATCTAGAAACAAGGCTCGCAGAGGGAAGCAGTTCTCTGCTTCTAGCATGTTATGTTCCTTAATGGAGATTCTACATGTAGAAAGTCTCTGTTATGAGAACAACTGGTCGAATTTCTAGATCATCTAGAAATAAGGCTCGCAGAGGGAAGCAGTCCACTGCTTCATGTATGCTATATTCCTTAATGTAGATTCTACTAGTAGAAAGCGTCTGTTATGCGAACAAATGGTCAGATTTCTAGATCATCTAGAAATAAGGCTCGCAGAAGGAAGCAGTCCACTGCTTCTAGTATGCCATGTTCATTAATGGAAATTCTACAAGTAGAAAGCTTCTGTTATGCAAACAACTTGTCGGATTTCTAGATCATCTAGAAACACGGCTCGTAGAAGGAAGCAGTTCACTGCTTCTAGTATGCTATGTTCCTTAATGGAGTTTCTACAAGTAGAAAGCCTCTGTTATGCGAACAACTGGTAGGAATTCTAGATCATCTAGAAACACGGCTCGCAGAGGGAAGCAGTCCACTGCTTTTAGTATGCTATGTTCCTTAATGGAGATTCTACAAGTAGAAAGCCTCTGTTATGCAAACAACGTGACGGATTTCTAGATCATCTAGAAACACGGCTCGCAGAGGGAAGCAGTCCGCTGCTTCTAGTATGTTATGTTCCTTAATGGAGATTCTATATGTAGAAAGCCTCTGTTATGCGATCAACTGGTTGGATTTCTAGATCATCTAGAAACACGGCTCGCAGTGAGAAGTAGTCCACTGCTTCAAGTATGTTATGTTCCTTAATGGAGATTCTACAAGTAGAAATACTCTGTTATGCGAACAATTGATCGGATTTCTAAATCATCTAGTAACACAGCTCGCAGAGGGAAGCAGTCCACTGCTTCTAGTATGCTATGTTTCTTTATGGAGAGTCTACAAGTAGAAAGCCTCTGTTATGTGAACAACTGTTTGGATTTCTAGATCATCTAGAAACACGGCTCGCAGAGAGAAACAGTCCAATGCTTCTAGTATGCTATGTTCCTTAATGGAGATTCTACATGTAGAAAGCCTGTGTTATGCGAACAACTGGTCGGATTTTTAGATCATCTAGAAACACGCCTCGCAAAGGGAAACAGTCCACTGCTTATAGTATGCTATGTTCCTTAATAGAGATTCTACAAGTAGAAAGCCTCTGTTATGCGAAGAACTGGTCGGATTTCTAGATCATCTAGAAACACGGCTCGCAGAGAGAAACAGTCCTCTGCTTCTAGTATGCCATGTTCCTTAATGGAGATTCTAGATGTAGAAAGTCTCTGTTATGAGAACAACCTGTCGGATTTCTAGATCAACTAGAAACACAACTCGCTAAGAGAAGCAGTCCACTGCTTCTAGTATGCTATGTTCCTTAAAGGAGATTCTACATGTAGAAAGACTCTGTTATGTGAACAACCTGTCGGATTTCTAGATCAACTAGAAACACGGCTTGCCGAGGGAAGCAGTCTACTGCTTCTTGTATGCTTTGTTCATTAATGGAGATTCTACAAGTAGAAAGCCTCTGAAATGCGAACAACTGGTCGGATTTCTAGATCAACTAGAAACACTGCCCGCAGAGGGAAGCAGTCCACTGCTTCTAGTATGCTATGTTCCTTAATGGAGATTCTACATGTAGAAAGCCTCTGTTATGCGAACAACCTGTCTGATTTCTAGATCAACTAGAAACACGACTCGCAGAGGGAAGCAGTCCACTGCTTCTAGTATGCTATGTTCCTTAAAGGAGATTCTACATGTTGAAAGCCTCTGTTATGCGAACAACCTGTCGGATTTCTAGATCAACTAGAAACACGGCTTGCAGAGGGAAGCAGTCCACTGCTTCTTGTATGCTATGTTCCTTAATGGAGATTCAAACTTGTCGGATTTCTAGATTATCTAGAAACACTGCTCACAGAGAGAAGCAGTCCTCTTTTTTTAGGATGCTATGTTCCTTAATGGAGATTCTACATGTAGAAAGCCTCTGTTATGAGAACAACAGGTCGGATTTCTAGATCATCTAGAAAAACGGCTCGAAGAGAGAAGCAGTCCACTGTTTTTAGTATCCTATGTTCCTTAATGGAGATTCCACATGTAGAAAGCCTCTGTTATGAGGACAACTGGTCGAATTTCTAGATCATCTAGAAACACGGCTCGCAGAGAGAAGCCTTCCACTGCTTCTAGGATGCTATGTTCCTTAATGGAGATTCTACATGTAGAAACCCTCTGTTATGCGAATAAATGGTCGGATTTCTAGACCATCTAGAAACACGGCTTGCAGAGGGAAGCAGTCCACTGCTTCTAGTATGCTATGTTCCTTAATGGAGATTCTACATGTAGAAAGCCTCTGTTATGCGAAGAACTCTTCGGATTTCTGGATCATCTAGAAACACGGCTCGCAGAAGTAAGCAGTCCACTGCTTCTAGGATGCTATGTTCCTTAAAGGAGATTCTACAAGTAGAAAGCCACTGTTATGCGAACAACTGGTCGGATTACTAGATCATCTAGAAACACGGCTCGCAGAGAGAAGCAGTCCACTGTTTCTAGTATGCTATGTTCCTTAATGGAGATTCTACAAGTAGAAAGCCTTTGTTATGTGAACAACTGGTCGGATTTCTAGATCATCTAGAAACACGGCTCGCAGAGAGAAGCAGTCCACTGCTTCTAGTATGCTATGTTCCTTAATGGAGATTCTACAAGTAGAAAGCCTCTGTTATGCAAACAACTTGTCGGATTTCTAGATCATCTAGAAACACGTCTCGCATAAGGAAGCAGTTCACTGCTTCTAGTATGCTATGTTCCTTAATGGAGTTTCTACAAGTAGAAAGCCTCTGTTATGCGAACAAACCGTCTGATTTCTAGATCATCTAGAAACACGGCTCGCAGAGGGAAGCAGTCCACTGCTTCTAGTATGCTATGTTCCTTAATAGAGATTCTACAAGTAGAAAGCCTCTGTTATGCAAACAATGTGACGGATTTCTAGATCAACTAGAAACACGGCTCGCAGATGGAAGCAGTCCGCTCACTTCTAGTATGCTCTGTTCCTTAATGGAGATTCTACAAGTAGAAAGCCTCTGTTATGCGATCTACTGGTTGGATTTCTAGATCATCTAGAAACACGGCTCGCAGTGAGAAGTAGTCCACTGCTTCAAGTATGTTATGTTCCTTAAAGGAGATTCTACAAGTAGAAATACTGTTATGCGAACAACTGATCGGATTTCTAGATCATCTAGAAACACGACTCGCAGAGGGAAGCAGTCCACTGCTTCTAGTATGCTATGTTCCTTAATGGAGAGTCTACAAGTAGAAAGCCTCTGTTATGTGAACAACTGGTTGGATTTCTAGATCATTTAGAAACACGGCTCGCAGAGAGAAACAGTCCAATGCTTCTAGTATGCTATGTTCCTTAATGGAGATTCTACATGTAGAAAGCCTGTCTTATGCGAACAACTGGTCGGATTTCTAGATCATCTAGTAACATGCCTCGCAGAGGGAAGCAGTCCACTGCTTCTAGTATGCTATGTTCCTTCATGGAGATTCCACAAGTAGAAATTCTCTGCTATGCAAACAACTGGTCGGAGTTCTAGATCATCTAGAAACATGGCTCGCTGAAGGAAGCAGTACACTGCTTCTAGTATGCTATGTTCCTTAATGAATATTCTACATGTAGAAAGCCTCTGTTATGCAAACAACTGGTCGAATTTCTAGATCATCTAGAAACACGGCTCGCAGAGAGAAATCAGTCCACTATTTTTTAGTATGATACCCTGTTCCTTAATGGAGATTCTACAAGTAGAAAGCCTCTGTTATGCGAACAACTTGTCGCATTTCTAGATCATCTAAAAACACAGCTTGCGGAGAGATGCAGTCCACTGCTTCTAGTATGCTATGTTCCTTCATGGAGATTCTACAAGTAGAAATTCTCTGTTATGCGAACAACTGGTCGGAGTTCTAGATCTTCAAGAAACACGGCTCGCAGAAGGAAGCAGTCCACTGCTTCTAGCATGCTATGTTTCTTAATGAATATTCTACATGTAGAAAGCCTTCGTTATGCGTAAACTGGTCGGATTTCTAGATCAGACACACTGCTCGCAGTGAGAAGCAGTCCACTGCTTCTAGTATGCTATGTTCCTGATGGATATTCTACATGTAGAAAGCCTCTGGTTTGGCGACAAGCCCTCTGTTATGCGAACAACTGGTCGGATGTCTAGATCATCTAGAAACACGGCTCGCAGAGGGAAGGAGTCCACTGCTTCTAGTATGCTATGTTCCTTAATGGCGATTCTACATGTAGAAATCCTCTGTTATGAGAACAACTGGTCGAATTTCTAGATCATCTAGAAACACGGCTCGCAGAGGGAAGCAGTCCACTGCTTCTAGTATGCTATGTTCCGTAATAGAGATTCTACATGTAGAAAGTCTCTGTTATGAGAACAACTGGTCGAATTTCGAGATCATCTAGAATCACGGCTCGCAGAATGAAGCAGTTCACTGCTTTTAGTATGCTATGTTCCATAACGGAGATTCTACTTGTAGAAAGCCTCTGTTATGAGAACAACTGGTCGGATTCTAGATCATCTAGAAACACGGCTCGCAAAGGGAAGCAGTCAACTGATTCTAGTATGCTATGTTCCTTAAAGGAGATTCTACATGTAGAAAGTCTCTGTTATGAGAACAACTGGTCGAATTTCTAGATCATCTAGAAACAAGGCTCGCAGAGGGAAGCAGTCCACTGCTTCTTAGTATGCAATGTTTCTTAATGGAGAAATTCTACAGGTAGAAAGCCTCTGTTATGCGAAAAACTGAACGGATGTCTAGATCATCTAGAAACACGGCTCAGAGAGGGAAGCAGTCCACTGCTTCTAGTATGCTGTTCCTTAATGGAGATTCTACAAGTAGAAAGCCTCTGTTTTGCGAACAACTGGTTGGATTTCTAGATCATCTAGAAACACGGCTTGCAGAAGGAAGCAGTCCACTGCTTTTGGTATGCTATGTTCCTTAATGGAGATTCTACAAGTTAGAAAGCCTCTGTTTTGCGAACAACTAGGTGGATTACTAGATTCAACTAGAAACACGGCTTGCAGAGGAAAGATGTCCACTGCTTCTAGTATGCTATGTTCCTTAATGGGAGATTCCTACAAAGTAGAAAGCCTCTGTTATGCGAACAACATGTCGGATTTCTAGATCAACTAGAAACACGGCTCACAGAGGGAAGCAGTCCACTGCTTCTAGTATGCTATGTTCCTTAATGGAGATTCTACATGTAGAAAGCCACTGTTATGCGAACAACCTGTCGGATTTGTAGATCAACTAGAAACACGGCTTGCAGAGGGAAGCAGTCCACTGCTTCTAGTATGATATGTTCCTTAAAGGACATTCTACATGTAGAAAGCCTCTGTTATGCGAACAACCTGTCGGATTTCTAGATCAACTAGAAACACGGATCGCAGAGGGAAGCAGTCCACTGCTTCTTGTATGCTATGTTCCTTAATGGTGATTCTACATGTAGAAAGCCTCTGTTATGCGAACAACTGGTCGGATTTCTAGATCATCTAGAAACACGGCTCGCAAAGAGGAGTCCACTTTTTTTAGTATGCTATGTTCCTTAATGGAGATTCTACATTTAGAAATCCTCTATTATGAGAACAACTGGTCGAATTTCTAGATCATCTAGAAACACGGGTAGCAGAGAGAAGCAGTCCACTGTTTTTAGTATGCTATGTTCCTTAATGGAGATTCTATATATAGAAAGCCTCTGTTATGAGAACAACTGGTCGAATTTTTATATCATCTAGAAACACGGCTCTCAGAGAGAAGCAGTCCACTGTTTTTAGTATGCTATGTTCCTTAATGGAGATTCTACATGTAGAAAGTCTTTGTTATGCGAACAAATGGTCGGATTTCTAGATTATCTAGAAACACTGCTCACAGAGGGAAGCAGTCCACTGCTTCTGGTATGCTATGTTCCTTAATGGAGATTCTACATGTAGAAAGCCTCTGTTATGCGAACAACTCTTCGGATTTCTAGATCATCTAGAAAAAAGGCTCGCAGAGAGAAACAGTCCACTGCTTCTCGGATGCTATGTTCCTTAATGGAGGTTCTACAAGTAGAAAGCCTCTGTTATGCGAACAACTGGGCGGATTTCTAGATCATCTAAAAACACGGCTCGCAGAGAGAAACAGTCCAATGCTTCTAGTATGCTATGTTCCTTAATGGAGATTTACATGTAGAAAAGCCTCTGTTTATGCGAACAACAGGTCGGATTTCTAGATCATCTAGAACACGGCTCGCAAAGAGAAGCAATCTACTGCTCTAGGATGCTATGTTCCGTTAATGGAGGGTCTACAAGTAGAAAGCCTCTGTTATGTGAACAACTGGTCGAATTTCTAGATCATCTAGAAACACGACTCGCAGACGGAAGCAGTCCACTTATTCTAGGATGCTATGTTCTTTAATGGATATTTTACAAGTAGAAAGCCTCTGTTATGTGAACAGCTGGTCGGATTTCTAGATCATCTAGAAACACGGGTCGCACAGAGAAACAGTCCAATGCTTCTAGTATGCTATGTTCCTTAATGGAGATTCTACATGTAGAAAGCCTCTGTTATGCGAACAACTGGTCGGATTTCTAGATCATCTAGTAACATGCCTCGCAGAGGGAAGCAGTCCACTGCTTCTAGTATGCTATGTTCCTTCATGGAGATTCCACAAGTAGAAATTCTCTGCTATGCAAACAACTGGTCGGAGTTCTAGATCATCTAGAAACATGGCTCGCTGAAGGAAGCAGTACACTGCTTCTAGTATGCTATGTTCCTTAATGAATATTCTACATGTAGAAAGCCTCTGTTATGCAAACAACTGGTCGAATTTCTAGATCATCTAGAAACACGGCTCGCAGAGAGAAGCAGTCCACTATTTTTAGTATGCTATGTTCCTTAATGGAGATTCTACAAGTAGAAAGCCTCTGTTATGCGAACAACTTGTCGCATTTCTAGATCATCTAAAAACACAGCTTGCGGAGAGATGCAGTCCACTGCTTCTAGTATGCTATGTTCCTTCATGGAGGTTCTACAAGTAGAAATTCTCTGTTATGCGAACAACTGGTCGGAGTTCTTGATCTTCAAGAAACACGGCTTGCAGAAGGAAGCAGTCCACTGCTTCTAGCATGCTATGTTCCTTAATGAATATTCTACATGTAGAAAGCCTCTGTTATGCGTAAAACTGGTCGGATTTCTAGATCAGACACACTGCTCGCAGTGAGAAGCAGTCCACTGCTTCTAGTATGCTATGTTCCTTGATGGATATTCTACATGTAGAAAGCCTCTGTTATGCGAACAACTGGTCGGATGTCTAGATCATCTAGAAACACGGCTCGCAGAGGGAAGGAGTCCACTGCTTCTAGTATGCTATGTTCCTTAATGGCGATTCTACATGTAGAAATCCTCTGTTATGAGAACAACTGGTCGAATTTCTAGATCATCTAGAAACACGGCTCGCAGAGGGAAGCAGTCCACTGCTTCTAGTATGCTATGTTCCGTAATAGAGATTCTACATGTAGAAAGTCTCTGTTATGAGAACAACTGGTCGAATTTCGAGATCATCTAGAATCACGGCTCGCAGAATGAAGCAGTTCACTGCTTTTAGTATGCTATGTTCCATAACGGAGATTCTACTTGTAGAAAGCCTCTGTTATGAGAACAACTGGTCGGATTTCTAGATCATCTAGAAACACGGCTCGCAAAGGGAAGCAGTCAACTGATTCTAGTATGCTATGTTCCTTAAAGGAGATTCTACATGTAGAAAGTCTCTGTTATGAGAACAACTGGTCAAATTTCTAGATCATCTAGAAACAAGGCTCGCAGAGGGAAGCAGTCCACTGCTTCTAGTATGCAATGTTTCTTAATGGAGATTCTACAGGTAGAAAGCCTCTGTTATGCGAAAAACTGAACGGATGTCTAGATCATCTAGAAACACGGCTCAGAGAGGGAAGCAGTCCACTGCTTCTAGTATGCTGTTCCTTAATGGAGATTCTACAAGTAGAAAGCCTCTGTTTTGCGAACAACTGGTTGGATTTCTAGATCATCTAGAAACACGGCTTGCAGAAGGAAGCAGTCCACTGCTTTTGGTATGCTATGTTCCTTAATGGAGATTCTACAAGTAGAAAGCCTCTGTTTTGCGAACAACTAGGTGGATTACTAGATCAACTAGAAACACGGCTTGCAGAGGAAAGATGTCCACTGCTTCTAGTATGCTATGTTCCTTAATGGAGATTCTACAAGTAGAAAGCCTCTGAAATTCGAACAACTTGTCGGATTTCTAGATCAACTAGAAACACTGCTCGCAGAGGGAAGCAGTCCACTGCTTCTAGTATGCTATGTTCCTTAATGGAGATTCTACATGTAGAAAGCAACTGTTATGCGAACAACCTGTCGGATTTGTAGATCAACTAGATACACGGCTTGCAGAGGGAAGCAGTCCACTGCTTCTAGTATGATATGTTCCTTAAAGGACATTCTACATGTAGAAAGCCTCTGTTATGCAAACAACCTGTCTGATTTCCAGATCAACTAGAAACACGGATCGCAGAGGGAAGCAGTCCACTGCTTCTTGTATGCTATGTTCCTTAATGGTGATTCTACATGTAGATAGCCTCTGTTATGCGAACAACTGGTCGGATTTCTAGATCATCTAGAAACACGGCTCGCAGAGAGAAGGAGTCCACTTTTTTTAGTATGCTATGTTCCTTAATGGAGATTGTATATATAGAAATCCTCTATTATGAGAACAACTGGTCGAATTTCTAGATCATCTAGAAACACGGGTAGCAGAGAGAAGCAGTCCACTGTTTTTAGTATGCTATGTTCCTTAATGGAGATTCTATATATAGAAAGCCTCTGTTATGAGAACAACTGGTCGAATTTTTATATCATCTAGAAACACGGCTCTCAGAGAGAAGCAGTCCACCGTTTTTAGTATGCTATGTTCCTTAATGGAGATTCTACATGTAGAAAGTCTTTGTTATGCGAACAAATGGTCGGATATCTAGATTATCTAGAAACACTGCTCACAGAGGGAAGCAGTCCACTGCTTCTGGTATGCTATGTTCCTTAATGGAGATTCTACATGTAGAAAGCCTCTGTTATGCGAACAACTCTTCGGATTTCTAGATCATCTAGAAAAAAGGCTCGCAGAGAGAAACAGTCCACTGCTTCTCGGATGCTATGTTCCTTAATGGAGGTTCTACAAGTAGAAAGCCTCTGTTATGCGAACAATTGGGCGGATTTCTAGATCATCTAAAAACACGGCTCGCAGAGAGAAACAGTCCAATGCTTCTAGTATGCTATGTTCCTTAATGGAGATTCTACATGTAGAAAGCCTCTGTTATGCGAACAACAGGTCGGATTTCTAGATCATCTAGAAACACGGCTCGCAAAGAGAAGCAATCTACTGCTTCTAGGATGCTATGTTCCTTAATGGAGGGTCTACAAGTAGAAAGCCTCTGTTATGTGAACAACTGGTCGAATTTCTAGATCATCTAGAAACACGACTCGCAGACGGAAGCAGTCCACTTATTCTAGGATGCTATGTTCTTTAATGGATATTTTACAAGTAGAAAGCCTCTGTTATGTGAACAGCTGGTCGGATTTCTAGATCATCTAGAAACACGGGTCGCACAGAGAAACAGTCCAATGCTTCTAGTATGCTATGTTCCTTAATGGAGATTCTACATGTAGAAAGCCTCTGTTATGCGAACAACTAGTCGGATTTCTAGATCATCTAGAAACATGCCTCGCAGAGGGAAGCAGTCCAGTACTTCAAGTATGTTATGTTCCTTAATGGAGATTCTACAAGTAGAAAGCCTCTATTATGCGAACAACTGGTCGGATTTCTAGATCATCTAGAAACACGGCTCGTAGAGAGAAACAGTCCTCTGCTACTAGTATGCTATGTTCCTTAATTGAGATTCTACATGTAGAAAGCCTCTGTTATGCGAACAACCTGTCGGATTTCTATATCAACTAGAAACACGGCTCGCAGAGGGAAGCAGTCCACTGCTTCTAGTTTGCTATGTTCCTTAAAGGAGATTCTACTTGTAGAAAGTCTCTGTTATGCGAACAACCTGTCGGATTTCTAGATCAACTAGAAACACGGCTCACAGAGGGAAGCAGTCCACTGCTTTTTGTATGATATATTCCTTAAAGGAGATTCTACATTTAGAAAGACTCTGAAATGCAAACAACTGGTCGGATTTCTAGATCATCTAGAAACACGGCTCGCAGAGAGAAGTAGTCCACTTTTTTTAGTATGCTATGTTCCTTAATGGAGATTCTACATGTAGAAAGCCTTTGTTATGAGAACAAATTGTCGAATTTCTAGATCATATAGAAAGACGGCCCGCAGAGAGAAGCAGTCCACTGTTTTTAGGGAGCTATGTTCCTTAATGGAGATTCTACATGTAGAAAGGCTCTGAAATGCGAACAACTGGTTGTATTTCTAGATCATCTAGAAAAACGGCTCGCTGAGAGAAGCAGTTCACTGTTTTTAGTATGCTATGTTCCTTAATGGAGATTCTACATGTAGAAAGCCTTTGTTATGAGAACAACTGGTCGAATTTCTAGATCATCTAGAAACACGGCTCGCAGAGAGAAGCAGTCCACTGCTTCTCGGATGCTCTGTTCATTAATGGAGATTCTACAAGTAGAAAGCCTCTATTATGCGAACAAATGGTCGGATTTCTAGATCATCTAGAAACACGGCTTGCAGAGGGAAGCAGTCCACTGCTATCTGGTATGCTATGTTCTTTAATGGAGATTGTACATGTAGAAAGCCTCTGTTTTGCGAACAACTCTTCGGATTTCTATATCATCTAGAAACACGGCTCGCAGAAGGAAGTAGTCCTCTGCTTTTAGGATGCCATGTTCCTTAATGGAGATTCTAAAAGTAGAAAGCCTCTGTTATTCGAACAACTCCTCGGATTTCTAGATCATCTAGAAACAGGGCTAGCAGAGGGAAGCAGTCCACTGCTTCTACAATCTCCATTAATGCGTAATTGAGATTCTACATGTAGAATGCGTCTGTTATGAGAACAACTGGTCGAATTTCTAGATCATCTAGAAACAAGGCTCGCAGAGAGAAGCAGTCCACTGCTTCTAGTATGCTATGTTCCTTAAAGGAGATTCTACATGTAGAAAGCCTCTGTTATGCGAACAAATGTTCGGATTTCTAGATCATCTAGAAACAAGGCTCGCAGAGGGAAGCAGTCCACTGCTTCTAGTATGCTATATTCCTTAAAGGAGATTCTACATGTAGAAAGTCTCTGTTATGAGAACAACTGGTCGAATTTCTAGATCATCTAGAAACAAGGCTCGCAGAGGGAAGCAGTCCACTGCTTCTAGTATGCTATGTTCCTTAAAGGAGATTCTACATGTAGAAAGTCTCTGTTATGAGAACATCTGGTCGAATTTCTAGATCATCTAGAAATAAGGCTCGCAGAGGGAAGCAGTCCACAGCTTCTAGTATGCTATGTTCCTTAATGGAGGTTCTATAAGTAGAAAGCCTCTGTTATGCGAACAAATGGTCAGATTTCTAGATCATCTAGAAATAAGGCTCGCAGAGGGAAGCAGTACACTGCTTCTAGTATGCTATGTTCCTTAATGGAGATTCTACAAGTAGAAAGCCTCTGTTATGCAAACAACTTGTCGGATTTCTAGATCATCTAGAAACACGGCTCGCAGAAGGAAGCAGTTCACTGCTTCTAGTATGCTATGTTCCTTAATGGAGTTTCTACAAGTAGAAAGCCTCTGTTATGCGAACAAACCGTCTGATTTCTAGATCATCTAGAAACACTGCTCGCAGAGGGATGCAGTCCACTGCTTCTAGTATGCTATGTTCCTTAATAGAGATTCTACAAGTAGAAAGCTTCTGTTATGCAAACAACGTGACGGATTTGTAGATCAACTAGAAACACGGCTCGCAGAGGGAAGCAGTCCGCTCACTTCTAGTATGCTCTGTTCCTTAATGGAGATTCTACAAGTAGAAAGCCTCTGTTATGGGATCTACTGGTTGGATTTCTAGATCATCTAGAAACACGGCTCGCAGTAAGAAGTAGTCCACAGCTTCAAGTATGTTATGTTCCTTAATGGAGATTCTACAAGTAGAAATACTCTGTTATGCGAACAACTGATCGGATTTCTAGATCATCTAGAAACACGACTCGCAGAGGGAAGCAGTCCACTGCTTCTACTATGCTATGTTCCTTAATGGAGAGTCTACAAGTAGAAAGCCTCTGTTATGTGAACAACTGGTTGGATTTCTAGATCATCTAGAAACACGGCTCGCAGAGAGAAACAGTCCCATGCTTCTAGTATGCTATGTTCCTTAATGGAGATTCTACATGTAGAAAGCCTGTCTTATGTGAACAACTGGTCGGATTTCTAGATCATCTAGAAATACGCCTCGCAGAGGGAAGCAGTCCACTGCTTATAGTATGCTATGTTCCTTAATAGAGATTCTACAAGTAGAGAGCCTCTGTTATGCGAAGAACTGGTTCTAGTATGCTATGTTCCTGAAAGGAGATTCTACATGTAGAAAGCCTCTGTTATGAGAACAACGTGTCGGATTTCTAGATCAACTAGAAATACGGTTCGCAGAGGGAAGCTGTCCACTGCTTCTAGTATGCTATGTTCCTTAAAGGAGATTCTACATGTGGAAAGCCTCTATTATGCGAACAACCTGTCGGATTTCTAGATCAACTAGAAACACGGCTCGCAGAGGGAAGCAGTCCACTTCATTACTTCATTAATGGAGATTCTACAAGTAGAAAGCCTCTGAAATGCAAACAGCTGGTCAGATTTCTAGATCAACTAGAAACACGGCTCGCAGAGGGAAGCAGTCCACTGCTTCTAGTATGCTATGTTCCTTAATGGAGATTCTACATGTAGAAAGCCTTTGTTATGCGAACAACCTGTCGGATTTCTAGATCAACACTGAAACACGGCTCGCACAGGGAAGCAGTCCACTGCTTCTAGTATGCTATGTTCCTTAAATTAGATTCTATATGTAGAAAGCCTCTGTTATGCGAGCAACCTGTCGGATTTCTAGATCAACTAGAAACACGGCTCACAGAGGGAAGCAGTCCACTTCTTCTAGTATGCTATGTTCCTTAATGGGATTCTACAAGTAGAAAGCCTCTGAAATGCAAACAACTTGTCGATTTCTAGATTATCGAGAAACACGGCTCGCAGAGAGAAGCAGTCCACCTTTTTAAGATACTATGTTCCTTAATGGAGATTCTACATGTAGAAAGCCTCTGTTATGAGAATAACAGGTCGGATTTGTAGGTCATCGAGAAAAACGGCTCGCAGATAGAAGCATTCCACTGTTTTTGGTATGCTATGTTCCTTAATGGAGATTCTATATATAGAAAGCCTCTGTTATGAGGACAACTGGTCGAATTTCTAGATCATCTAGAAACACGGCTCGTAGAGAGAAGCAGTCCACTTCTTCTAGGATGCTATGTTCCTTAATGGAGATTCTACATGTAGAAAGCCTCTGTTATGCGAACAAATGGTCGGATTTCTAGATCATCTAAAAACATGGCTCGCAGAGGGAAGCAGTCCACTGCTTCTAGTATGCTATGTTCCTTAATGGAGATTCTACATGTAGAAAGCCTCTGTTATGCGAACAACTCTTCGGATTTCTAGATCATCTAGAAACACGGTTCGCAGAAGGAAGCAAGTCCACAGCTTCTAGTATGCTATGTTCCTTAATGGATATTCCACATGTAGAAAGCCTCTGTTATGCAAACAACTGGTCGGATGTCTAGATCATCTAAAAACACGGCTTGCAGAGGGAAGCAGTCCACTGCTTTTATTATGCTATGTTCCTTAATGGAGATTCTACAAGTAGAAAGCCTCTGTTTTGCGAACAACTATGCGGATTTCTAGATCAACTAGAAACACGGCTCGCAGAGGAAAGCAGTCCACTGCTTCTAGTATGCTATGTTCTTTAATGGAGATTCTACATGTAGAAAGCCTGTGTTATGAGAACAACTGGTCGAATTTCTAGATCATCTAGAAAAAAGGCTCCCAGAAGGAAGCAGTTCACTGCTTCTAGTATGCTATGTTCCTGAATGGAGATTCTACGTGTAGAAAGCCTCTGTTATGCGAATAACTGGTCGGATTTCTAGATCATCTAGTAACAAGGCTAGATGAGGGAAGCAGTCCACTGCTTCTAGTATGCTATGATCCTTAATGGAGATTCTACAAGTAGAAAGCCTCTGTTATGCGAACAACTGGTTGGATTTCTAGATCATCTAGAAACAAGGCTCGCAGAGGGAAGCAGTCTACTGCTTCTAGTATGCTATGTTCCTTAATGGAGATTCTACAAGCAGAAACCCTCTGTTATGCGAACAACTGCTCAGAGTTGTAGATCATCTAGAAACACGGCTTGCTGAGGGAAGCAGTCCACTGCTTCTGGTATGCTCTGTTCCTTCATGAAGATTCTACAAGTAGAATTTCTCTGTTATGCGAACAACTGGTCAGAGTTCTAGATTATCTAGAAACATGGCTCGCAGAGGAAAGCATTCCACTGATTCTAGTATGCTATGTTCCTCAATGGAGATTCTACATGTAGAAAAACTCTGTTTTGAGAGCAACTGGTCGGATTTCTAGAGTAACTAAAAACACGGCTCGCAGAAGGCGGCAGTTCACTGCTTTTAGTATGCTATGTTCCTTAATGGAGATTCTACAAGTAGAAAGATTCTGTTTTACGAACAACTGGTCGGATTTCTAGATCAACTAGAAACACAGCTCGCAGAGGGAAGTAGTTCACTGCTTCTAGTATGCTATGTTCTTTAATGGAGATTCTACCAGTAGAAAGCCTCTGTTTTGCGAACAACTGGTCGGATTTCTAAATCAACTAGAAACACGGCTCGCAGAGGCAAGCAGTCTACTGATTCTAGTATGCTATGTACCTTAATGGAGATTCTACGAGTAGAAAGCCTTTGTTTAGCGAACAACTGGTCGGATTTCTAGATCAAATAGAAACACTGCTTGCAGAGGGAAGCAGTTCACTGCTTTTAGTATGCTATGTTCCTTAATGGAGATTCTACATGTAGAAAGTCTCTGTTATGCGAACAAACGGTTGGATTTCTATATCATCTAGAAACACGGCTTGCAGAGAGAAGCAGTCCACTGCTTCTAGTATGCTATGTTCCTTAATGGAGATTCTATAAGTAGAAAACCTCTGTTATGCGAACAACTGGTCGGATTTCCAAATCATCTAGATACACGGCTCGCAGAGAGAAGCAGTCCATTGCTTATAGTATGCTATGTTTCTTAATGGAGATTGTACAAGTAGAAATCCTCTGTTATGCGAACAACTGGTCGGAGTTCTAGATCATCTAGAAACATGGCTCGCAGAAGGAAGCAGTCCATGCTTCTAGTATGCTATGTTCCTTAATGGATATTCTACATGTAGAAAGCGTTTGTTATGCGAATAGCTAGTCGTATGTCTAGATTATCTATAAACACGGTTTGCAGAGAGAAGCAGTCCACTGCTTCTAGTATGCTATGTTCCTTAATGGAGATTCTACAAGTAGAAGGCCTCTGTTATGCAAACAAGTGGTCGGATTTCTAGATCATCTAGAAACATGGCTCGCAGAGAGAAGCAGTCCACTGTTTCTAGTATGCTATGTTCCTTAATGGAGATTCTACAAGTAGAAGGCCTCTGTTATGCAAACAACTGGTCGGATTTCTAGATCATCTAGAAACACGGCTCGCAGAGAGAAACAGTCCACTGCTTCTAGTATGCTATGTTCCTTAATGGAGATTCTACAAATAGAAAGCCTCTGTTATGCGAACAACTGGTCGGATTTCTAGATCATCTAGAAACACGGCTCACAGAGAGAAGCAGTCCACTGTTTCTAGTATGCTATGTTCTTTAATGGAGATTCTACATGTAGAAAGCCTCTTTTAAGTGAACAACTGGTCGGATTTCTAGATCATCTAGAAACACGGCTCGCAGAGAGAAGCAGTCCACTGCTTCTACTATGCTATGTTCCTTAATGGAGATTCTACAAGTAGAAAGCCTCTGTTATGCGAACAACTGGTTGGATTTCTAGATCATCCAGAAACACGGGTCGCAGAGAGAACCTGTCCACTGCTTCTAGTGTGCTATGTTCCTTAATGGAGATTCTACAAGTAGAAATAATCTGTTATGAGAACAACTGGTCGGATTTCTAGATCAACTAGAAACACGGCTCGCAGAGGGAAGCAGTCCAATGATTCTAGTATGCTATGTTCCTTAATGGAGATTCTATTTATAGAAAATCTCTGTTATGCGAAGAAATGGTCGGATATCTAGAACACCTAAAAATACGACTCGCTGAAGGAAGCAGTCCACTGCTTCTAGTATGCTATGTTCCTTAATGGAGATTCTACAAGTAGAAATCTTCTCTCATGCGAACAACGGGTCGGATATCTAGATCATCTAGAAACACGGCTCGCTGAGGGAAGCAGTCCACTCCTTCTAGTATGCTATGTTCCTTGATGGAGATTCTACAAGTAGAAAGCCTCTGTTATTCTAACAATTGGTCGGATTTCTAGATCAACTAGAAACACAGCTCGCAGAGGGAAGCAGTCCACTGATTCTAGTATGCTATGTTCCTTAATGGAGATTTTACAAGTAGAAATCCTCTGTTATGCGAACAACTGGTCCGATTTCTAGATCATCTAGAAACACGGCTCGCAGAGGGAAGCAGTCCACTGCTTCTAGTATGCTATGTTTCTTAATGGAGATTCTACATGTAGAAAGCCTCTGTTATGAGAACAATTGGTCGAATTTTTAGATCATCTAGAAACACGGCTCGCAGAGGGAAGCAGTCCACTGTTTCTATTATGCTATGTTTCTTAATGGAGATTTTACATGTAGAAAGCCTCTGTTATGCAAACAAATGGTCGGATTTCTAGATCATCTAGAAACACGGCTTGCAGAAGGTAGTAGTCCACTGCTTCTAGTATGCTATGTTCCTTAATGATTTTCTACATCTAGAAAGCCTCTGTTATGCAAACAACTGGTCGGATTTCTAGATCATCTAGAAACACGGCTCGCAAAAGGAAGCAGTCCACTTCTTCTAGTATGCTATGTTCCTTAATGGAGATTCTACATGTAGAAAGCCTCTGTTATGCGAACAACTGGTCGGATTTCTAGATCATCTAGAAACACGGCTCGCAGAGGGAAGCATTCCACTGATTCTAGTATGCTATGTTCCTTAATGGAGATTCTACATGTTGAAAACCTCTGTTATGAGAACAACTGGTCGGATTTCTTGAGTAACTAAAAACACGGCTCGCAGAAGGCGGCAGTTCACTGCTTCTAGTATGCTATGTTCCTTAATGGAGATTCTACATGTAGAAAGCCTCTGTTATTCGAACAATTGGTCGTATTTCTAGATCAACTAGAAACACGGCTTGCAGAGGGATGCAGTCCACGGATTCTAGTATGCTATGTTCCTTAATGGAGATTCTACTTATAGAAAGCCTCAGTTATGCAGTTATGAGAACAACCGGTCCGATTTCTAGATTATCTAGAAACAATGTTCGCAGAGGGAAGCAGTCCACTGCTTCTAGTATGGTATGTTCCTTAATTGAGATTCTACTTATAGAAAACCTCAGTTATGCAGTTATAAGAACAACTGGTCCGATTTCTAGATCATCTAGAAACACGGCTCGCAGAGGGAAGCAGTCCACTGCGTCTAGTATGCTATGTTCCTTAATGGAGATTCTACTTATAGAAAATCCCTGTGATGCGAACAAATGGTTGGAATTCTAGATCATCTAGAAACACGGCTCGCAGAGGGATGCAGTTTCGGTTTCTAGTGTGCTATGTTCCTTAATTGAGATTCTATTTATAGAAAACCTCTGTTATGGGAACAAATGGTCGGATTTTTAGATCAACTAGAAATACGTTTTGCAGAGGGAAGCAGTCCAATGCTTCTAGTATGCTATGTTCCTTAATGGAGATTCTGCCTATAGAAAACCTCTGTTATGTGAACAAATGGTCGGATTTCTAGATCATCTAGAATCACAGCTCGCAGAGAGAAGCAGTCCACTTTTTCTAGTATGCTATGTTCCTTAATGGAGATTGTACTTATTGAAAACCTCTGTTATGGGAACAAATGGCTGGATTTCTAGATCATCTAGAAACACAGCTAGCAGAGGGAAGCAGTCTATTGCTTCTAGTATTCTATGTTCCTTAATGGAGACTCTACTTATAGAAAACCTTTGTTATGGGAACAAATGGTTGGATTTCTATATCATCTAGAAACACGACTTGCAGAAGGAAGCAGTCCACTGCTTCTAGTATGGTATGTTCCTTAATGGAGATTCTACAAGTAGAAATCCTCCGTTATGCGAATAACTGGTCGGATTTCTAGATCATCTAGAAACACGGCTCGCAGAGGGAAGCAGTCCACTGTTTCTAGTATGCTATGTTTCTTAATGGAGATTCTACTAAAAGTTTTAAAAATTTACCTCAGAGGATGCGCGCGAGAAAATTGAATATGAACTTTTTGTTAGGGGCACATAGGATCGTATTTTATCATGATTAATATTCTATTTGACTATTATGTTGCCTGGCAATCTTAGAAATAGCTTTGTTTCACATTTCTTTGTCTTGTAACTTATTACCAGTAATATTGAATTCTCTTTGGGATTCGTATTGATATCTGTTAATATGGATATTTTTACGGTCGTCAGAGAACTGGATAGGTTCACTCATTGTTATAATTCCATGGATAAAAAAGTTTTTACAGCTGACTCTTTTGAATCCCATAAAATATCAGCGAATTCACGTGGGTTAAGACTGGTTGTTAATGGCTTTCTCCCTCCCATATTTGGATGTTTTCCGAATTTACTTTGCCCTTGTGACAAATATAATTTCACTTACAGTCTGATTAACGGAACCTTGTTACAGTACCCTGCAGTATGAGAGTTTCACATCGCATGCCCGTACAGATCGTATACAGATTCAAAACCCGTTTGTTGCTGCGGACGACTGCAATGAAGTACAAACCGCCTACAATGTGAAGGGAATAAGCACCATCATAAGTGAACAAGCTTATTTCGTGGACTTCTTGGACCGACACCTGTATCCTGTCGTTAATCTCGTTTTTAATGTGGAATGCTCCGGCGGCTGTTGGAATAGACTACAAAGGGACATACTTCCAACAATTACGACCAAGAGGATATTCAACTCTACATTTGCTGACGCAGGACTCGTGCTGGGGATGATTTTATTCATCGCGAACGTATTCGTATGGCATAGGATGTAGAGGACAAGTATGGGCGCAAAATAGAACGTCGGACCCTGCCCAGGCAATTTCTCCTTGTTTTTAACCATTTGGAATTGGCCATTTCATTTGGCTATAGGTGGATGTCTGGAACTGTGTAATGGACGAAAAGTTATTCGAAATGCTAGTTAAATGTGTAGTAGGTATATTCTCGGTTATTGTATCCCATATATAAAGTATCAGTAAAACAGAATCAAAATATATCTGTGCGTGTACGCACTAGGAATCTATTTAAAGTGCACCTAGATTAATCACTTAGATTAGTCATTTATGTTAATCAGTTGTATTAAGTGTACATATATTGATCATAATTATATGAATCCTTATATATATGTATAAATAAATCAGGTAGCCTATAATCAATCTGTTACCTTTTATCTTACCAAAAACTGCAGTTAGTATATGGTTAATGAATCAGTTACCATATCAATTAATAAATCAGTTACTAAAGCAGATAAGATATGATTTTTATCACTTCATATATGATTTTTATCAGTTAAAATATGATTTTTATCATGTTAATCTTTATTTTATGCAATTATCAGGAGTACATTAGTAATTTATGTAGCATATGTATCTTAATGAGTTGAAGTGAAAAACTGTATCATTATATATCACGTGATCATTATTGTTTACGAATATCATCATATGCATATGTCTTATATCTTGTTACTTGAATCTCTATTTGTGTACACCATGAATTTTTTTTACTTATAAGTATTTTCTATATATCTATATATATTCACCATAGTGTCTGTATCACACTCCTATAAGTCAAATGCAAGTCAAGCTTGAGTAATATTCAGTGGTTGGTTTTGTAGCCGAGCGAGCAATTTATGTAAGTGTTACATAAGTAGAATATATGGAATGTTATTCCATATATAAAAACTAAAACTATGATTAATTAAAACCAGTGATCCAGGAGGTCAACCAGATTGCTTGCAGGAATGTGATCAGACCAGATACGATAAAGTATGCTAAGATGACGTATACGATAAAATAGGCTAAGATGACTTATACAATAAAGTAGGCTAAGATGACGTGCCGTATTCAGTCAGTGTCTAGTGCCGTCACCTGTGGTCATTCATTTGTTTGTAAGCTATAGCCCAAGCGTCTTGTTTGAGGCAACCACCGTGACCTATAATTCAAACGGCCTACGTGACTTGTAATCTATGTCATCTGTGTGTATGTTCGTATGTTCGAGCTACTGTCTGCTTCCTTTTATGATTTGTAAAGCAGAAGTGATCAAGCCATCATCATTAGAAGACTTGTACAATTTTATCTGAGCTTCACCATGTAGAATTCAATCAGCTATCATCATTGGCAGACCTGTACAATTTTCATCATGTAATCTCAGAAGAATAGATGTATTTTTGTACTCGGTGTTTTCTACTAGAAACCTCACTTCAGAAAGAGATTGAATAAAATTAGAAACTATCATCATGAGTTTAACACATCTCCGTCGTCTTAACCAAAGAAGATATTGACTTCGTAAGTTATCATCAAACCCCAAGACACTCCAATGAGTAAAATTATCGCAAGTTTAACATAACCTCACAGGGCGCCTTATTATACAAAGGCGACAGCCCTAAAATATGGATATTGCACCATTCTTATTTTAACAGGGTTATAAGTGATGAAGGAAGAAAGAGAGCTTAGCTTCTTAGTGTTCCAAGGATAAGAAGAGGGAATGATTGCAGAGCCTTTAGTACATATGATACTCTACCACTGGCCCTCATAAACTGAGTATGAAAGCTGTAACTGTCACCCATATTTTTTCTTCATACCTTGTTGTAAGAGCTTTTGTTTCTCAGCACCATGAATAAACAATCGTTTAGGAACTTGGCCGTCAGTTGCAAATGAGTTTAATGTTGTCAGTTGCATCATTTCACCAAATTATAGGACATATTATTTCTGCAGTAATTTCATTTTACTCATTTTTTTACCAGTTTTACTTCCTTTCCTGCTTGCTAACTTTAATTCTGTTCTGTGGTCATTGCAATTTCCTTAGCATTGCATTTTACTCCTGCGGGACTGTACCCTCTTCACTTTCTGTACCTTTTGCACATTTATTTTAATGTTAGGACAGTAATCCATTGTCTCCTCTTTAATTCTAGATTTTGTATATGTAACTTACCCAGTAATTACATAGCTGTATGTTCCACTTATTATGGCAGCTTGAATTCAAAATTTGCGGGTAACATTTCGATCTGTTGTGTAGGTGGCCATTTCTGCCCATTTTTCTTGTTATTGTAATTGTTGAGTTGGCTTGTCAACTAATATGCTGTTTACTCTTACGAGCCGACAAAAATAGTTCGGCCCTAAAGTAATTCTCGTATGTTACGCCATTCGTTTAGACTAAACTTTGCAAAAATTTTTGTTTACTGGATTTCATTAATTGTAGCCTTCGGTATATAGTTTTGCCTTCATTTTAAATTCTCAAATGGTGTTTTCCTTGTATAAATATTCATAAACTGTCTATTGTCTCAAAATAATTTTTGAATGTTTCGTCATTCTTTTAGGCTAACAGATAGGCAACTTTTCTTGCGAGTTGCCGGTATAATTTTGCCCTGAAAAGTAATTTTGTACCTTATGTTAGGACAAGCTTTTACATCACTGTGGTTTAGGGTGTAGGCGATTCACTAGACGTCGTTAGAGAATTGTATTAAAGGTAATTTGTGAATGTTCGTCTTTCATAGGCTTCTTCTGAGCTATCAGTATAGTGTTTTCCTAAAAAGGAATTCTTGTAGTATTTGGTACCTTTCCTTAAGGCCAAAATATTTAACATTGATGAGGTTTACAAGATAATTATTAAATGTTTATCATTCCTTCCGGCCAAAGTTTTGCATGTGATGTTTGTATCGAACCTAGTCTTGCTAACCGTTGGTAAATAATATTACTTTAAACCTCATCATTAGGACGTACGCTACTCGCAAATTTGTTGACCAGTACTTGGTTTAAAGAGTTTATTAAATGTTGCGTCATTTCTTTGGGCCAGAGAAATGCTTTTCATGTTTTTTACTGAACCTAGTCTTGCTAAGCATCGGTAAATAATATTGCTTTAATCCTCTCACTTTTCTTTGCAGAGAAAGTGCAAGGGCAGAAACTAGTAGGAGAGAATGATGCTTATGGAAGATGTTGCTATCGTCAACCGAGAATCTGTCCCGCTATAATTGCTTCAGCAGTAGTATATTGTTGTTAGTACTACTTGCTTTGGCAATACAATTCCAAGAATGCCAGCTCTTATCTGTGGACTTCATATCTGTGGACTTCAGACATTTTTGGAGCTCTCTCCTTTTTTGATAAAAGGGTTGGAAACAGAGAGCTCCAAAAATGTCTGATATGAAGTCCACAGATAAGAGCTGGCATTCTTGGAATGTACACCACTGTGCCCAACGACCAGTCTAAAAAACTAACAACTTCAAAAACCTTGAATAGGTTACAAAACAAATGGTAGACCTCAGCCGAAGACAATGAACACTTTAGCAGCTGAAAAAACTTACCTTTTCGACAAGTCAATGGTTGCCAAGGAAGACAGCTGTCCCTGGGGAAGGAGTTTCTCCAGAGGCATAACACGAGTATCTTCTCTGAGAAAATGTAGCTTGAGTAAAACTAAAGCAAGACTTTCTTTTCTCCGTCTTGACCGAGAATCACGAGTCGACCTCACTAAGTGTTTTCTTCGCCGATGTAGACAACACCATCTTAGGCAATAACCTGGAGGAATCAGAACTTGATTGCTTATCATAAAAGTAGGCACTAGGGACTACAGTTGCTGGTGAGAAGAAGGTAAGAAAACTACGAGCAAATACCATAGTAAAGAACCATATACAGTTGAAGAAGAGTCCTCCTCTGCTTCCTTACTCTCTTCTTCTTCTACCAAAGAATTCCAAGATATTGACAATTCCCTAGTAGGCTTAACTGCAGAAGAGGTTTTCATAAAAACCACAATGTCGTCTTAGCGCTGCTAGATGGATACCGAAGATGGATTGTTGACAAGCCAGAGAATCTGATACACAGGCAGTAATGAGCATTCTATTTCTTCCATAAAGTAGGGCACTCCTGGGCACTATGGCACCAGAGCGAGTTCAGTGAATGCATCACATTCTTTCGTTATTGGGTGCTTGGACGCCATTGTGCACTCAAAACTGTCACTCCAGGTGGCATAATAGAGTGGAAGCACCTATGGGTGGAAGAACGTGTTGACTCAATCACCAAGTTTCTCTCCTGTATGCACTGGCGAGCACATGAAGGCTCCTCACGCATTGGCAGAGGATCCTTGTTCTACTTACAGACAACTGTAGAAAGCGGAAAACATCCATTACTGGCCTATTTTAAGGGCTGGATACTGCAGCACTCTAAGGAGACGAGCCACTCCTGAAAAGATGCCTTTCCAATGGCTATCTGTACCGCCCTAGGACTTTGCAATAGGTGCACACCCGAGAGGCCAACTACTTGTAGAATCTCGATTAAGGAACATAGCATACTAGAAGCAGTGGACTGCCTCTCTCTGCGAGCCGTGTTTCTAGATGATCTAGAAATCCGACCAGTTGTTCGCATAACAGAGGCTTTCTACTTGTAGAATCTCCATTAAGGAACATAGCATACTAGAAGCAGTGGACTGCTTCTCTCTGCGAGCCGTGTTTCTAGATGATCTAGAAATCCGACCAGTTGTTCGCATAACAGAGGCTTTCTACATGTAGAATATCCATTAAGGAACATAGCATACTAGAAGCAGTGAACTGCTTCCTTCTGCGAGCCGTGTTTCTAGATGATTTAGAACTCCGATTAGTTGTTCGCATAACAGAGGATTTCTACTTGTAGAATCTCCATCAGTGAACATAGCATACTAGAACCAGTGGATTGCTTCTCTCTGCTAGCCGTGTTTCTAGATGATCTAGAAATCCGACCAGTCTTTCGCAAAACAGAGGTTTTCTCCTTGTAGAATCTCCATTAAGGAACATAGCATACTAGAAGCAGTGGACTGCTTCTCTCTGCGAGCCGTGTTTCTAGATGATCTAGAACTTTGACCAGTTGTTCGCATAACAGAGGCTTTCTACATGTAGAATATCCATTAAGGAACATAACAAACTAGAAGCAGTGGACTCCTCTCTGCGAGCCGTGTTTCTAGATGATCTACAAATCCGACCAGTTGTTCGCATAACAGAGGCTTTCTACATGTAGAATATCCATTAAGGAACATAGCATACTAGAAGCAGTGGACTGCTTCCCTCTGCGAACCGTGTTTCTAGAAGATCTAGAAATCCGACCAGTTGTTCGCATAACAGAGGCTTTCTACTTGTAGAATCTCCATTAAGGAACATAGCATACTAGAAGCAGTGGACTGCTTCCTTCTGCGAGCCGTGTTTCTAGATGATCTAGAAATCCGACCAGTTGTTCGCATAACAGAGGCTTCCTACATGTAGAATCTCCATTAAGGAACATAGCATACTAGAAGCAGTGGACTGCTTCCCTCTGCGAGCCGTGTTTCTAGATGATCTAGAAATCCGACCGTTTGTGCGAATAACAGAGGCTTTCTACATGTAGAATCTCCATTAAGGAACATAGCATACTAGAAGCAGTGGACTGCTTCCCTATGCGAGCCGTGTTTCTAGATGATCTAGAAATCCGACCAGTTGTTCGCATAACTGAGGCTTTCTACATGTAGAATCTCCATTAAGGAACATAGCATACTAGAAGCAGTGGACTGCTTCCCTCTGTGAGCCGTGTTTCTAGATGACCTAGATATCCGACCATTTGTTCGCATAACAGAGGTTTTCTACTTGTAGAATCTCCATTAAGGAACATAGCATACTAGAAGCAGTGGACTGCTTCCCTATGCGAGCCGTCTTTCTAGATGATCTAGAAATCCGACCAGTTGTTCGCATAACAGAGGCTTTCTACTTGTAGAATCTCCATTAAGGAAAATAGCATACAAGAAGCAGTGGAGTGCTTCCCTCTGCGAGCCGTGTTTCTAGGTGATCTAGAAATCCGACCAGTTGTCCGCAAAACAGAGGCTTTCTACATGCAGAATCTCCATTAAGGAACATAGCATACTAGAAGCAGTGAACTACTTCCCTCTGCGAGCCGTGTTTCTAGATGCTCTAGACATCCGACCAGTTGTTCGCAAAACAGAGGCTTTCTACATGTAGAATCTCCATTCAGGAACATAGCATACTAGAAGCAGTGGACTGCTTCCCTCTGCGAGCCGTGTTTCTAGAAGATCTAGAAATCCGACCAGTTGTTCGCATAACAAAGGCTTTCTACTTGTAGAATCTCCATTAAGGAACATAGCATACTAGAAGCAGTGGACTGCTTCCTTCTGCGACCCGTGTTTCTAGATGATCTAGAAATCCGACCAGTTGTTCGCATAACAGAGGCTTCCTACATGTAGAATCTCCATTAAGGAACATAGCATACTAGAAGCAGTGGACTGCTTCCTTCTGCGAGCCGTGTTTCTAGATGATATAGAAATCCGACCAGTTGTTCGCATAACAGAGGCTTTCTACATGTAGAATCTCCATTAAGGAACATAGCATACTAGAAGCAGTGGACTGCTTCCTTCTGCGACCCGTGTTTCTAGATGATCTAGAAATCCGACCAGTTGTTCTCATAACAGAGGCTTCCTACATGTAGAATCTCCATTCAGGAACATAGCATACTAGAAGGAGTGAACTACTTCCCTCTGCGAGCCGTGTTTCTAGATGCTCTAGACATCCGACCAGTTGTTTGCAAAACAGAGGCTTTCTACATGTAGAATCTCCATTCAGGAACATAGCATACTAGAAGCAGTGAACTACTTCCCTCTGCGAGCCGTGTTTCTAGATGCTCTAGACATCCGACAAGTTGTTCACATAACAGAGGCTTTCTACTTGTAGAATCTCCATTCAGGAACATAGCATACTAGAAGCAGTGAACTGCTTCCCTCTGCGAGCCGTGTTTCTAGATGCTCTAGACATCCGACCAGTTGTTCGCAAAACAGAGGCTTTCTACATGTAGAATCTCCATTCAGGAACATAGCATACTAGAAGCAGTGAACTACTTCCCTCTGCGAGCCGTGTTTCTAGATGCTCTAGACATCCGACCAGTTGTTCACATAACAGAGGTTTTCTACATGTAGAATCTCCATTAAGGAACATAACATACAAGAAGCAGTGGAGTGCTTCCCTCTGCGAGCCGTGTTTCTAGGTGATCTAGAAATCCGACCAGTTGTTCGCAAAACAGAGGCTTTCTACATGTAGAATCTCCATTAAGGAACATAGCATACTAGAAGCAGTGAACTACTTCCCTCTGCGAGCCGTGTTTCTAGATGCTCTAGACATCCAACCAGTTGTTCACAAAACAGAGGCTTTTTACATGTAGAATCTCCATTCAGGAACATAGCATACTAGAAGCAGTGAACTACTTCCCTCTGCGAGCCGTGTTTCTAGATGCTCTAGACATCCGACCAGTTGTTCACATAACAGAGGCTTTCTACTTGTAGAATCTCCATTCAGGAACATAGCATACTAGAAGCAGTGAACTACTTCCCTCTGCGAGCCGTGTTTCTAGATGCTCTAGACATCCGACCAGTTGTTCGTAAAACAGAGGCTTTCTACATGTAGAATATCCATTCAGGAACATAGCATACTAGAAGCAGTGAACTGCTTCCCTCTGCGAGCCGTGTTTCTAGATGATCTAGAAATCCGACCAGTTGTTCGCAAAACAGAGGCTTTCTACATGTAGAATCTCCATTAAGGAACATAACATACAAGAAGCAGTGGAGTGCTTCCCTCTGCGAGCCGTGTTTCTAGGTGATCTAGAAATCCGACCAGTTGTTCGCAAAACAGAGGCTTTCTACATGTAGAATCTCCATTCAGGAACATAGCATACTAGAAGCAGTGAACTGCTTCCCTCAGCGAGCCGTGTTTATAGTTGATCTAGAAATCCGACCAGTTGTTCGCAAAACAGAGGCTTTCTACTTGTAGAATCTCCATTCAGGAACATAGCATACTATAAGCAGTGAACTACTTCCCTCTGCGAGCCGTTTTTCTAGATGCTCTAGAAATCCGACCAGTTGTTCGCATAAACAGAGGCTTTCTACATGTAGAACATACGTCCGTTAAGGAACATCCGCATACTTTATTAAGTCAGTGGACTGAATTCTCTTCTGTCGAGCCGTGTTTCTAGATGATCTAAAAATCCGACCAGTTGTTCGCATAACAGAGGCTTTCTACTTGTAGAATCTCCATTCAGGAACATAGCATACTAGAAGTAGTGGACTGCTTCTCTCTGCGAGCCGTGTTTCTAGATGATCTAGAAATCCGACCATTGTTCGCCATTAACAGAGGCTTTTCTTGTAGAACTCATTTCAGGAACATAGCAACTAGAAGTTGGGATGCTTCTCTCCGGCGAGCCGTGTTTTTCTAGTTGATCTAGAAATCCGACCATTTGTTCGCATAACAGAGGCTTTCTACTTGTAGAATCTCCATTAAGGAACATAGCATACTAGAAGCAGTGGACTGCTTCCCTCTGCGAGCCGTGTTTCTAGATGATCTAGAAATCCGACCATTTGTTCGCATAACAGAGGCTTTCTACTTGTAGAATTTCCATTAATGAACATAGCATACTAGAAACAGTGGACTGCTTCCCTCTGCGAGCCATGTTTCTAGAAGATCTAGAAATCTGACCGGTTGTTAGCATAACAGAGGTTTTCTACATGTAGAATATCTATAGAGGAACAGAGCAATACTCGAATCAGTTTTGGGGCTTTTCTAGAATGTCTTTGCTACCCTTGTGGCTTCTATTGAAGGTTGGGCTTCTTTCTCGCTGCTTCCAGCAGTTTCACCAGCTTTGGGACGGTTGGTCGAAGTTTTGGATTTTCGTTTTTCGCCAAGTTTATAATTTCCTCATAGTGCTGTGGGATGTGATCTGTGAAGGCGTAGATCGTATCCTCAATAAGACATCCCATGGAATAGACGTCCCCAGAGGGCTGCGCTGGCGCACCTTCCGTGTACTCGGGCGGGTAGATGGAATCGGACATATTCGGATATACCTCGATTTCCTTTCCCCTTTCCACAGCTAATCCGAAGTCGATTATCCTGGGCTTCACCTGTTTCTTGCCCTTGCCTTCTCGGACGTAGATCATGACGTTATCTGTCTTCAAATCCACGTGGATGTATCCTGCCAAGTGGATCTGGTGCAGCTTTCTCGCAATGTCCGGAAGGATTCCCAAAGCGAGGGAAGGAGAGTTCTTCGAGTCATTTATAAATGAGAAGAACTCTTCGCCAGGACAATACTCCATGAGGATCGCTGCTGGTTTGCTACAGGTGCCAAACAGCAGAGGAGCACCTCCTGCGCCATTGAGGGCCTGAAGAACCTTCGCTTCTCTTCTGAAAACCGCTTTCACATTCCACTGGCGGGAATTAGCCACTTTCAGCACGGCTACTTCTCCCTTGTGGACGACCTTGTAAACGGTTCCATAGGCCCCAGCACCCAGCTTCTTTCCTTGCTTGAGGAGCTCAGCCACCTCAGCCTCACTCATCGTTACGGCTTCGGGTTTCTGAGCCTCCTTCTCCTGCTTTTGTGGTCCTTTCGCACCTTTCCTCTTTCTCTTCTCCGCCTGTTTTTTCGGAGGCTCCTCTTTCTTTTTCTTATTCTTCTTCTCGGCATGGTTCTTTGGAGCCTCCATTTTCTTCTCTTTCTTCTGTTTTTCCTCATCCTGCTTCTTCGGAGGCTCCTTTTTCCCTTTCCTTTTCCTCAGCTTCTTCTGTTGAGGTTCGTCGGGGGAAATGTCCGTTTGCATTGCTTCTGTTGATTCTGCCTCTTTCTTCACTTTTTCCTCAACCTTTTCATTTGCCTTCTCTTTCATTTCGTCCTCCTTGGCAGCTGCATTTTGGCCCGGCTCGGTTCTCTTGGTTGGGACGCCATACATTTTGTGGATTCTGTCCACTGCATTCGCCTTTGCCTGCCGGGGTAGCCTTTTCCGTGCCTTTGGTGGACTACGAGGAGGAGGGCTTTGGTCCGCCTTCCGTCTTTTGCTCAGGGGCTTCATCTTGCCAGCAGCCTCCATTTTCCTCTGCTCGTCGGATGCTGTCGATTCCTCGTCCTCCTCCAGTTTCCTCTTCCTTCCCCGACAGTCTTGCGGCCCTCTCTGGGAATTGTCTGCAAACCTCTTCCTCAGAGCTGCCGCCTTTATCATACCTCCTCGCCTCGCTTTCAGGGGAGGCCTTCGGGTAGGACTAGCAGTCACCGCTTCGTCTTCATCCTTCGTAAGTCTCATGTTGGACGGGGATGACTCCCCTGCGTCCTCCATCTTTCTCTTCGTTCCCTCGGTGTTTCTCAGCACTCGAGGGAAACGGTCTGCTGCTCTGTTCCTGACGTACCTCCTCTTCCGTTTAGGTGGAGCTACTTTAGTCTTGAGGGCATGGACTGTAGCGAGTCCCTCTTCTACGTCATTCGGCTCTGGCCGGGGAAAGCAGTTCCTTGCCAGCAACGGGGTACAACAAGGAGTGTTTCCAGCTACGAGCCGGCCACCTTCCTTTGTTCTTGCTCGTTTGGCGTCGGGGCATCTCTCTTCTGTCTCCTGGTTTTTCCTCTTCGTTCCTCCGACGTCCATTATAACGGTACTACTAAAGGAACCTTCTGCTATTCGATTCAGAAGGTTCTGCCTCAGGCTTAGCCCTCTCTTCGGCCGGAGAATTCGCCTGGTTTCTACCTTTCCGTCGTGAGTCAGGTTTTGTCTTGGAGGGAACGGTCCTGCTGCTGGCACTTCCGTCACCTCCATCTTCCTTTCGGCGCTACTCGACGCACGAGGGAAACTATCTCCTTTTCTGTTCCTGGGATGGTAAAATTCTCGAATTTTCCTGAGGGCTCTCCTTTTTGCTGGCCGGTAGACTGTTAGGGACCGAGGTGGGGATGATAATAAAGAATAGTAACAAGGAGCATCGGCGGCTCCTAGCAAATCTCGACGCGAGACACTCGCTCGAGAGGACAACAAATTGTTCACAAAACGATTCATATTGTCAACTATGTAATTGTCATCGCTGCGAAGTATCGTTAGTTTTAAAAAACGGCGCATGCTCCATCCTGGGCTTCCCCAGGGAGGCTTCTTGTTGCCAGCGATCCAAGTATCTCCAGGAATCTCTGGAAGATCCTTTTTGGCCTCCGGGAGAGAATCCACTGAAGACGTCTTTTCCGCCTTCGTCAGTTGGTCTTGGAGCCTGGAGAATTATCAAAGATTCCGTTAAATCAATGGAGCCTGGAACCTGGAGAATTATCGAAGATCCAGTTCAATCCTTGAATCCTGCAACCTGGAACCAGGAGACTTATCGAAGATCCAGTTGAATCCTTGAAGCCTGCAACCTGGAACCAGGAGACTTATCGAAGATCCAGTTGAATCCTTGAAGCTTGCAACCTGGAACCAGGAGACTTATCGAAGATCCAGTTGAATCCTTGAAGCCTGCAAACCGGGAACCAGGAGACTTATGGGAGATCCAGTTGAATCCTTTCATGGCCGTTTTTGAATGTGGGTATCTTCCCTGATATTATTTTCGGTCGGATTCTTTTAACTTTTCCAGTTTTAGTTCGTCCAGGTTTTCATTCGTCTTGAGCATTTTTCTTTTTAGATTTTCTCGTGAAATGACAATACAATGAGTACATGTATACATCCATACTTACTTGTATATACAACTGGTGCACGTATGTAACACACGCACACACACACAGGTGTATAGGTGTGTCAGTGTCACAGAGGCCTAACTTGAGGAGGCTCTTATCAACACAAGACTGGTTTTCCTTCCCCCTGGTCACAATCGGCTTCAAGTTCCATGTGACCTTATGAAGCCTGTGTATACGTTTTATATATATATATATATATATATATATCTATATATATATATATATATATCATATATATATATATATATATATATATATATATATATATATATATATATATATATATATATATATATATATATATATATATATAATATATATATATATATATATATATATATATATATATATATATATATAAAATCACAGTAGATGAGCGTGACTTCATCACATAAGCGAATACCACAGGAAAATGCCGAGCGCATTTTTCTGTTGACTCGGCCACAGCGACGATGCCCGAATCAACAAGAGGAGAAAGTGCTTGGCACTGAACCTTGCTTGCCATTTTCTTCTCCCCTTCTGCCTTGTGTCTCCACTGGGCCTGGGCAAGATAAAAAGGTGGAATTGCCACAATGAGAGAAACGACTTATCTGTTGCAATGATGCAGACTGAATCAGGAAAACTTTCTATAGACTCCTTTATCAATTGTAGTGGGTCACAACACTAAGTGAACAGGGCATGGGGACAGCACCCTCACCCAATAGGTCGAGCGAGCCCAAAATAGCCCCATAGTCGAACAGGTCATGGGGCAAGCACCCTTATTTAGAGTCCTAGACAACTTCAATCCTGCACAGATATCTTTCAAATGCCTGCCTAGAATGATAATGAATAAGAAATGAAAAGGAGTCGAGGAAGACTCCAGAATGACTGTGTATTTAGCTGATTGCTGGTGTGGTGGTTAATGTCGTGACATGGCACTCAGATGTCGCAGGGTTGCTCCTTAACCTCAGTTGTGAAATATGGAGATAATAAATTGATAGAATAGATAGCCCTAGATTCATACCTAGAAGAAGTAAGAGAGAGAGAGAGAGAGAGAGAGAGAGAGAGAGAGAGAGAGAGAGAGAGAGAGAATTAAAGGACACTGCCTGCTCGACTTGCACACCTAAAAAGACGAGAGAAAGAGAGAGAGAGAGAGAGAGAGAGAGAGAGAGAGAGAGAGAGAATCATTGATCAATGAGCCTTCATTTTTACCATGACCACTATACACTTTAGGCACAAGCCATCGGGCACCACCATGGTGATTTTGCTACAAGACCCATCGGGCAATTTGACGGTTTGCCCGTCAAGTGTGCCCGTTAGAGGGGAAGTCCGCCGATCAGGCCCGAGAATGTTAAAGAAAAGAGAATTATGGTGTTTTCATGCCTCTTAAGGCCTGTCCACACGATCGGGCCTGATCGGCGGACTTCCCCTCTAACGGGCAAACCGTCAAATTGCCCGATGAGTCTTGTAGCAAAATCACCATGGTAGTGCCCGATGGCTAGAGCTTCGACCCTGGCAGACGTACGTTAACCATATACTACATTTCTTTTACTGAGCCATTCTTTGCACCATATTCTCTTCTTTTTCATCACACACAGAGCAATTATCATGCTACACTATCTTCTCCTTTGCGGTAGGCACCATGTTTATCGTACCGCACTGAACACATTACTGGCATCGTCGGGCACGCCCACCTCTCCATCGCCTCACCCGTGTGGACAACATTCACGGATAAGTCCGCCAGAATTTGCCCTCACTCCCAAAGCACGCCGATCAGGCCCGGTCGTGTGGACAGGCCTATGAGGAGTGACTTTGGTGCAGAAATAGTTGTTTTTAGATGAAATGTATTGCTGTCATTTTAGAGTACTAGATAATTGTATGTATAAGTTTATGAAATGCTAAACCAAGTTTTGCAACTGATGAATGAGGAATTTGAATGGTGTATTTAATCATTGCATAGCTCATGCTACTGCTTATATAATGTGTTCAGTGCATGTCAGTGTGTAGTTTACTGCAACATTTTACTTTCTCTGTTAATGTTTTATTGTCTCTTGGTAATTTCCACCTCTCTCAGATTTAATTCCATTTTTCTCCTGTCAGTTTTTGTTTCATTTTTAGTCACGGTTAGTCTTCCACTCTTGCTGAGGTAATATCCCTCCTTTTATCTTTGCTATATATCATGCCTGCTGCATTAGTTTTTCTATTAGTTTTTATCTATTGGTAATTTCTTTCTCCTCTCTCTCTGATTTAGGTTCTGTTTATTTCACCTGTCAGTTTTTGTTTCTCACTTTTAGTCACTGTTATTCACCCACTCTCTCTGGGTTGTAATTCTTCCTTTTATCTCTCTGCATTAGATTGTGTTAGTTTCTAGTCTCTCTTGGTAATTTCCTCTGCTGCATTTAGATTGTGTTAGTTTCTAGTCTCTCTTGGTAATTTCCACCTCTCTCTCTGTCTCTCATTTAGATTCCATTTATTTCTCTTGTCAGTTTAAAATGGTAAGGGGTGTGTTTTGGCTATGTCTTTCGTATGTCATTTTTCCCCATCGCCCTCCCCTATACGTCACACCAGCATTCTCTCTATATTTTTGTCTCCATATTTCTATCACTGTTAATCTCTACCTCTCTTTCACTTCTTGTTTACCACTATTTTCCATTTTTCTGTCCCTTGTCATTTGCATGTTTTCAAGGTAGTGTTTCTTCTTTACTTGGTCTTTCCTTTCCATCATCCTTTTAGTGGTCTCTTGGTATTAGCACAGAAAATAATGGGAAAATAAATAGGAATGAGTGAGCAAATGTCACAATGAAAGTCAGTATCCGTAATGTGCAAGTTTCTTCCTAAAAGACAGTATCTATTGGTATACTATTTGAATTCATTTTATACACAAGGATTGTGTATTTTGCAGTATATAGGCACAAGTTTTAAAGTCACATGCATTGGTAAAATTATCATTCAAAATCTATCTAAAAGACCTGGTGGTCCGCGTGCAGATAGGTGACCTCGGTCCGATTTGGCTGTTCCCGTTGGGGGTGGAATCAGGGGTAGTCAGAATATTCGCTGTACGTTTCCAACTCTTTACGCGACTCAATCACGCGCATTGAATGGTGATGGTAACCTGCTGGAAGCATTGACACATATGTTATCTTGTCTGCTTTTGAGGAGGCATGTTGTGTCTGGTGCAATGAATAATGGTAGTGCGTAAGGGATGTTTATGGGTGACAAACTGGTTGATTTTTAATTTTGCCTAATTTAGTTATATCCCGTACCAAAAGTGCTCCAATTATTTTTATTGATAAAAGTATACATACATATAAGTAATGTAAGATTTAAAAGTTGAAACATTTGCTCTTCATGAAGGCTAGAACTCTTGTAAGGTCAGAATACTTGTTTTAGTATTCATGTTCACACACCAAACTGACAATAAAATATATAATTTTACTTGGTTCTTTCCTTGGCTCTACACATTAATTCATTTACAAGAGAGATTTACTAATATAACAAATATGAAATATCAAGTTGTGACACACACATGGTTCCTGGGAACTTTTGCCTAAAGTGTATAATGGTCATTTTTACTTGATACATATGACACTCAAGTTCAGGTCGTCTCAGCATTGGGGAGGGAAAATGGGAATATCAAGGGGGTGGGGGAAAAAATTGGAAGCTACTTCTAAATATCTATTCAGGCAACACATAAATTTCATGAATAGTTCCCTTCTCTGTAATTGTTGATGGCATATACTCTGCAGCCTTTTGCTGAGAACATTGGCCTGTCCCCACTCCCATACATATTGTTAGTGGTGGCTTTTATTTTGTATAAATATTTTATAACGACCTAAAAGCAAGAAAAAACGGGCGAATAAAAATATTTTTTAAGTTCTACCAGACTTTTAATTACAATACTTTTGTTTATATATTACAATTTTCAGATTGTTTTATAATACTATTCTGCTGTATAAAATACTTTTGTTTATAAAAAATCTTTTGTTTATAGTTACAATTTTCACATTGTTTTATAATACTATTATCACATACAGTAATGTGTATCTGCTGTACTAAGTGGTGTGAAATTTAACAACAAAGCACATTGCACCAAAGAAATCATGAAGATGGACAAATATAACAGCACCTGAGACAGTGGAAAATGTAACGTTAATTGTGCTCTTTCATCCAGTGGATTCAAACCTGAAGTTGATAGAAAATGGGTAGATTACTGTTAAATAGTCATGCTACTTTAGGTTATCAGTAGCTTTGCTCTTCTCAACTACAGTGAAGATTAGAATACTGTACCACAAAAAAGTATATAGTTGGTTCTCATTTTAATATAAAACATTCCAAGAAGTGTACACTACACAATACATTGAGGATATCCAGAAATTGGGTCAGTGAACAATTTTTCCAGGAAAATATGATCAATAGTATACTAATAGTCTAGGAAGCAGGGTTGAGTCCTAAATTACCCCTAAAGCAAATATACCACTATGAACGTTTCATGAAAAAACGAATGAATGGAATTCAAACTATAAGGCAATAAAAAGGTACGTAATGAGAAATTGGTTTTATAGTAAGATATAAGTACAGTATGAAATGTAATGAAGTGCATGGCTTAGTCTAAGGCAAAAATTGAGTATACCCCTCAGTTTCACTTGAGAGGAATAGATTAAAGAGGTTGAGGAAAATGATAAAAAGCAGATGGGGAAAAAAGCCTTTTCCTCTGACCCTGCACTCACTTTCTAACCTTTTACTCTACCTTCATAACTTCTAACTTTCAATCTTACTACCCATCCCCTCTCCTCAGCTATTTCTTTTCTTATGTAAAAGTGTTGTCTCCCATATTCCCTTTAAAAGCTAAGCCTTGCATGTCATTCCATTCGTTTTGTAGATCTTTATATTGCTACTCATCACTCCAGCACTTGACACAGGTAAGTTGGAGTGGTTGAAAAGCATTATAAAGATCTACAGAATGAGTGGAATAAAATGCAAAGCTCGGTCTAAAAGGGAAAATGGGAGAATATCCTCATTTACATAAAAAAAGGAATAGCTGAAGAGAGGGGTTGGGTAACAAGATTGAAAGTTAGCAGTAATGAAGGTAAAGTAAACCGCTAAAAAGTGGGTGCAGGGTCAGAGGAAAAGGTCCCCCCTCTTCCCATCTGCTTTTTATCCACTTTCTCAACCTTTTCCATTCAATCTCTTAAGCTATTCTTCTCAAGTGTAACCGAGGGGTTTACTAAATTTTTGCCTTAGCCATGCTCTTCATTATATTTCATACTGGGCTTAAATCTTGTTATTCAGCCACTCCTATTACCTCTTTTCATTGTCTTATCAATGAATTATTGCAAATGTCCGTGCTTGGCTTTTAGTCCGAATTCCTTTCATTCATTTTTTCATGAAAGTTCATAGTGGTATATTTCCTTTAGGGGTAACTTAGGACTCTGCCCTGCTTCCTAAACTTAATAGTACATACTAAACCTAATAGTAAATACTGTTGATCATATTTTCCTGAAAAAAAACTGTCCACTGATCCAATTTCTGGATATCCTCAATGTAGTGTACACTTCTTGGAATGTTTTCAATTATAAAATGAGAACCAACTATCCTTTTTTTGTGGTACAGTATTCTAATCTTCACAGCAGTTTAAGTTAATAAGAGCAAAGTAGCATGGCTAGTTATCAGTAATCTACCCATTCTCTATCAACTGAAGGTTTGAATCCACTGGATGAAAGGGAGCACTTAATTTCCAGTCTACTACAAGAAATGAGGTGAAAATCACACTTAGAAATCCTGAAACTGAACCTCTCATAATTAAGGTAATATGTTTAACAAGCCAAGAATCTGCAATTTCACAAAATCATAATGGAATTTTCTTTGAATTCTACTTATAAACAATTAGAACTTTAAAAATTATGATTATATACTGTAACAAATTTATTACAACTTTAAAAATTATTATAAACTGTAACCAATTCATTACCATAGCATGAAAATGAAATTCATGCGATTAAAATTTCCTAGCCAAAAAAATGGGGGACTTATTCTAATTCCATCTTATTAATTTGGGAAATTTATACACAAGCAATATTAAAAGATCTTAGTTCGCTCATTCTTTTATACTTCTGTGGCCCCCTACATACAAAGTAAATACTCTTAAAGCACAACCTTCATAATTCCGCTAACAACTCTAGCATCTTAATTTTACCGGTCCTTAAGGTTTAATTTGAGATACTTCGTGAAGTAGTAATCTTTACCTGTGCATCACTATCACTGATCATGCACATTTACCCCCGTATATTGAAACTTTTCGTTACCCAGTATTATTATATTGTCCCTGTCCTGAACTCAAACAAATATTGAAAAGATAAATCACTAGAATTTATCAGCTTGCTAGTCTACCATCACTAGCAACAGTCAACTTGCTTCTAGGGCTTACCCAATTTCTTCGATATAACCAACCCTAAAATGTTCCCTGCCCAAGCTTTACTTTCCTACCTTTACCTGAATCTGCCTATTACACCTAATATCTGACCATGAGAGAACCGCACCTTTATTAACATTCAAAGTCAGAGTCACATCTCAAATTTAGCAAACAAGTTTTGATACAATCTTTATAACTTTCCAGCTTACATAAACTTGAGAAATAAATTAAAGATATTTCTGACAAGAGGTAAATAAATTCCAAGATATTTCTGCCATTCATATGGATTGGTACTTGAAGTTTAGGCCTCAAGGCAAGAGTTGAAGCTGGGAGATTTATTTTGACTCAAATTCTAAAGCGAATAGCTTTACCATGAAGCTCTCCATCAGCGTCAAGCTCTAAAGCTAATTAAGTCTTACATGTGTTCATGTTAGTTCAATATTCTTTCCACTGAACGTTAATATCATTGCTGGAGGCTTTACTTTATCTGCTAATAGAAACTACTGGTATTAGTGTAAGAAAATTGTTACACCTATCAGGCAAGTGCAATAGTAGTTATTTAAGGACCAAGGTCTACCTAGGTTTAATAAATTAATCATAACGGCCACATTTCCTTTTGAGTTTTGCCAGTCATTGCAATTGCATTTCCATAAAAGGATTTAGATCAATACAACTGTTGGATGCAGAAATGCCATTTAATTTGTCTAGGTGATACAGAAACATTTAAGAGTTGTACGTATAGCATTTAAATCTTTGGAGTAGATTAAACTAAAGTTAACAGTTGGAAAAAAACTAGGGTAGGAAGTGGATTTACATTTACCAAGTACAGTGAAATTAGTACTACTAGTTGCAACCCCTGCATGGAGATTTGCCCTTACAGGTTTTAAGCAGTGATCAAGACTTTACTGTCAAGTTCTTTCGTGAAGTTACAAAAACTAAAAACCCTTGTGCTATTTCTAAAAACTTTAAACTGAATAGATATTTGCACAAATTTTAGATGGTTATGAATTACATTCCTGTAGTACTTATACTTAAGTACCTACATGCAGAGCAACCTTTTAAATTTAAGCCTGTATTTACTTTAAAGGGCACATTTCTAAATTAAAGTGCCAATGAATGAAAACTTCAATACAGCATAACAACCCAAGCAACCAAGTTGTTTACAGTCTAAAGCAAACAAGAGGAAATGTATGAGACCAGCAGCATTTACCCTAGGTACTACTGAATACTTGTTACAAACAAAATCAAGATATTCCCAAACTCACCCCTATAAGGAGGTGGTGTACTCTAGGCATTACTTACGTCTTTGCAGTCTCTCTTCAGCCCCTCTCTGCAACTTTTGTTTTACTGTACCTCTATTCTTATTATCAGACTTGCCATCCTCTCAAACAATTGTTTCATAGTGTAACCGAGGTTTTCTTTTTGTTACACCTTTCAAACGTTATTACTGTCAATTCCCCTTTCATTGCTGAATGACCTCAGAGTCAGAGGCCCAAAGCACTATATTTTTCTATTCTAAAAACTTACAAATTGCATAGTGTTTGCAACCCTCAAATAAAAAGGATATTAAAATGAAAAGTTACCCAACACCTAGGCCAAACTAGCTCTTCATGACTTGTCAATCTACACAGACCAGTACCTTATCAATCATTAATCGTGCAAAGAAAATATTATAGTACAGAAATGTTTGAATTTTGAAACTTCAAAATAAATCTGAAGTACACCTACCACAAGTCTACCTTAATATTTTCATTAAATTTAACATGCAAAGGCAAGAAGTATAAGAGGAAAGAGCAAAATCTTATAAAAGTTCCATTAACCTCAAGGTGAATATTCAACTCCCTAGCCATATTCTAATTTGGATACTACGTACAGCAACGCTGCTATTTTCTCAGTAGAGCTCATCTCTTCCTAGTAATACAAAACTCGGAAGGACATCAAACTTCACAAACTCTAGTCTCATTTTCTTGTATGGTTCCAAACTCACTTCTCATTTTCTTGTGTGGTTTGTGTCTTGTCACCGAGAAATTCAGAGGTGGCTTGCAAATTACTGAAAAAGAAAATGGGCATTTCAGAAAACAATATTTTAGTTGCCTATTAATACATAGCACTAGGAAACGTGCCCTTTTTTTTTTTATCGAACTCCAACATGACTGCCCATAATTACCAATGGCAATTTAAGATTTAATCTTAAATGCAAACATCACAACAAAATTTTCCCATAACATTGCTGTCGGCTGGACATTAAACTCAAGCTTAAAATCCGTCATTACAAATTTTTGAAAGGTGAATAAAAGACAAGAGGCTTTTTATTTAATCAAACAATGCAGGTTTCATTTTGTATCAGTACAGAACTCTAAAATTCATATAAACAATATGTCAATCCACTGAGTATTTAAGAATTAAGTACCATATTGGTTGTACTTTTAACTAGATTAAAACTAATACTGAAAATTGAACAGACTTCCAAATACTTGCATTTAGCAGAACATAAAAAAAAGCAAGGGTTGATATTTCTCATCTCTTTCAAATACTACCACCCTTTGTATCAACATCCGTGCCGTCATGTTTAATGGAAGGTACTTAAAATTAATCATTAATATTTTAGGGGCAACAAGATTAAGAATTAATTTTTTAGTTCTGAAACTTCCCAATCATCCATAAATGACCTACCAAATCAATTGCCAAGTTCCTGAGTGACATTTTTACCAACTGCCAACAAGATACTGACAGCCAAAAAGTCATTGAAGTCCAGATTTCTCCTGCTCTTTCCTTCAGAAGCTTATATCTGTATAAAAAAAAACTCTCCAAAATTATAGTGTGAATTAAACTTAAGAGCACTAGCCAATTTCATGTTTACAAGAACTCAGAGGCTAAAATTAATTTTTTTTTCTTTAGAATAGCACAAGGCTATTACGTACCCGACTATAGTTCATTTTTAGTTCATACACATTTGTGCAATTTAGATTTATTTACATAATCTCCAGAATAAACTCATCTCAAATTAGACCACCTTTCCACCTTTCCCGTAATTTTTTTTTCTACAACCAAATCTGGTGCATCATGCAATTAAGTCTAGAAGGAAATTAATCAAACTACCCCAGTTTTAGATATTTTTTTAAAACTTAAATTAACATGCATAAAACTATGCCAACTTCCCTAAAAAGTTATTACATAACACAGCTAATTAATCCTTTTAAGATTACAGTGTAAACCACATTAAAATTAAAGAAATCCTACACTATGCTGCATTTTTCAAACAGACAGAAGTTTGGAACGACAATCTTGCTTTTCAACCAACTAGTCCCAATCCATACTTATTACCATCATTTCGTCCTGTGTTCTATTATATTGTATTATTACACTGTATATAATTCAATTACTTTGAGGGGTGCCAAGAAATGCCTTTCATCTATACCCAAATTCAATCTCCCAAATTGATGATTTAATATTCAAACCAATTTTAAGACATTTATCTAAAGTCTGTACATAAACCAAATTTTCTTTCTACATCAAATAGGTTATTTACTTGACTCGGCATATTAATAAGGATAACACCACATTAAGCTGTTAAGATTACAAGAAAGCAATTTAGAACTTTCAGAAATATTAAAAGCATTTTGACCTCTACAGTTTTACCTCTCAACTTGCGTATTCATGTGCATTTTGCCATTAAAGCAGCCTTACATTAACCCAATAACCGTTTGCTATGGGAAGCTAGCTTTGGTGCCCGCAGATGTCAGGCAAGAGTGCGGGCAGCAAAAGTTTACCCAAACTGTCGGCAAAAACTAAAAAAAAACAACAACATGGCAACTGCCCTCCGGGGCGCGCTATCTTTTGAGTACGGGGGGGGGGGGGTGGGGGGGGGGGGGGGGGGGGGGGTGGGGGGGGGCGCTACAGTAGCTTATTTTCAGTTTCTGTATCTTATTCCCTATATTCCACATATTTGAATCACTGTCACATTTATATGTCTGCTCTTTCCAGCCATAATAATAATTAATAATAATAATAATAATAATAATAATAATAATAATAATAATAATAATAATAATAATACTATAGCTGTTTCAACGGCATCCAATTTATATAGAATCTTCTCAATTCTCCTTATCTTTTTCTCGTCAGAATGTAGCTGGTGTTTTAGGCTTCCTAAGGACATGTAAAGATTTCATTTGTCTGGGAGTCATCTATGAGAGTATACAGTAAAGTGCATTTAGATACGTTTTACAAGTATTTATAGCAGGCAAGGTCGTGTACAATCGATGGGCGGGTCGGTGAGCAGGGATTCTAATTGGTCGTTGGATGGTAACGAAATCTATCCCTGAGGCGTTGAGATGATCTTGGTCTGGCCGGGGTTATTAACGTGGGTTGGGTGTTGGTTGGGGTACCCACCTCCCAACCCCAACTTACAAAATCGCGAAGAGACTCAATGAATTCCTCACGCCATATATCCCTGACAGGTATTATTTTCAGTCGTCCACCGACTTTTCACGTAAACTCCCAGACTCTCCGTCTACAGGTATCATTCGCTTCTCTTAACGTTGAGAGCCTCTTTACGAATGTTCTTTACTGTATACTCTCATAGATGACTGCTGTTGCGCTGTCGACACGTTAGAGGAATAAATCAAAGACAAATGAAATCTTTACGTCCTTTAACCTAATAAACCAGCTACATGCTGACGAGAAAAAGATAAGAAGAATTGAGAAGATTCTATATAAATTAAATGCCGTTGAAAAAGCTATAGTATTATTATTATTATTTATTGTTTCGAGATAATCACTTAAGTACGACATTCGTCTTTGGAACATACATTGCAGTCAGTCAGTCATTGAGAATCGCTTTGCTAAGCGTCATGTTTATAGTACTAGTTTTTGTTTTGTGTCGTAACTTAGCATCTTGGAGTCAGTCTTTGTTGGGACAGTGCGAATGAATGTCTGCGTTTGTTCTGTAATATGCTCGAAACCCCCTCTCCTTCATCAGGCGATAAAGCAGATCCCATTAATTAATTCTTTGCTGTTCTTTCTCTGACCCTATTCCTGATGAAGAGGCGAAATAATGAATGAAATGAAATGACGAAGAAAAGAAATGTGAATTTTATGTGTCAGTTTATCCAGTTTCGTATCCAACGCGTCAGTACTATAATAATAATAATAATAATGAATAATAATAATAAATAATAATTAATAATAATATAATAATAATAATAATAATAATAATAGTGTTATTGCACAAATTATATAACTTAAATTTCAACTCGAGACTTTAGTCGGTTACAGTAGTCAGGTCCAGAGGGCTATATACGAAAACTGACTGTAGAAAAACTTTAACTTTATAGTATACACAGCAATAATGAAGAAGTAAAATATCAGCAATAAATATAATGATAGTGACAGATTCTGCATAAACGTAACCTTGAAAAATACTAGTAAACGATGATATGGCAGATTAAAATATCAATTTCAAAAGAATTTACCAAGTGCCTGTCTGCGCCATCCTCGACTACCAAAACCCCAATCCCCCACCTCCGCCCCCTGGGGGAGGGAAGCTTTGAGAGCTTAATCTCCTGGTTGAAAATCCAATTAGGCCACGTACTCACCCAGGGGAGATTGTTCGACCCTTCATAGAAACAGGTAGAAATTATCCAAGGGGAATTGCTTCTCGTACGTCTTGAACTGTTGATATTTACGTGCAAGATTCTCTCTCTCTCAAGGTGTCACCCTTCCGATTCTCAGAAAGAGTTTTAGGGTATATCATTCATACCCTAAAACTCTTTCTTTTCCTTTAGATCCTTAATCGACAAGATTAGTATATTACCTAATTACCTTATCCATCCATTGTAAAAAATGTTCGTAAGTTATTAAATTTTGTGTATTAAGAGGTCTCTGATGCATAAAGAAGAAATGTATTTTATGTGATAATTAGTTGAGTCAATCCATTTTGTTTAGTCCCCGCTCTCCAATGTTTTCTATCATTTATAAAAGAAAATGCCCATTAAAAGTATGACTACGTTATAATCTAACGCGCTGACATTCAAAATAAATTCAGTTCGTACATCCACAATTTCTTCTAAAACATAAAAGGTCAGATGGATCCTATATACATTTTAACAGCTATGCTTACTGCATCAGTAATCAGTGTATTTGGATTTCAGGTCCAATGGCTACTTATTTGAAAACCACGACAGGTATGCAGAAACTACAACTTCTGAGCGTTAAACGAATTCGCTGGACGATTTACATCTGACTAGGGCGCAGAATGCTGTTGGAATTATGGGGATGTAGGTAAAGTAAATCTTCAGGACTGATTCATAAAAGGTACTTACTCAAAGGATCTCAAGAAAGGTTCCCAACCTTGTCTTTTTTGTGGTCAAAATTTTCAGCATTCTATTTGAGCTGTTGCAAGAATTATAGATACTAGCAAACTTACTCATCTACGATGGGTGATAAAATACGGGTGCAGAAGTGAAAAATTTATATGTACTATTTGTTCAGCAATATTAAAATAAGGGCGATTACACGAATAGTTTCTCTCTCTCTCTCTCTCTCTCTCTCTCTCTCTCTCTCTCTCTCTCTCTCTCTCTCTCTCTCTCTCTCTCTCTCTCGTAATGTAATTCAAGGGACGATCACTGAACGCAGAGAAATTCTTATTCATTGCTGTTTCCCCTCTTTTAATGATATTCTCTCTCTCTCTCTTCTCTCTCTCTTCTCTCTCTCTCTCTCTCTTAAAGTAAGTGAAGGGACGATCAATGAACATAAAGAATTTCGTATTCATTATTGTTTACCCTCTTTTAATGATTCTCTCTCTCTCTCTCTCCAAGAGACAGAAGGATCTTGTTCCAGAAAATCAGAAAGTGGAAAAAAGGTCTTGCAAAAGAAAAAAATGCATGGAAAGTTATAGAACTAAAAAGTAAGATAGAAAATGCAGAACAAAAGATTATACAATCAAAAGAAAATGAAAAACGGGACTTGGAAGAAAAAAACCACCTATTAAATATCAATCAAAACCCCAAAACTATTATACTCATATGCGAAGAAGATGAATAAAAGAAGAATAGAAATAGGCCCTCTGAGAATTGAAGGGAGATTAACGAATGAAAAAAAGGAGGAAATTTGCAACATACTGGCGAACGAATGATATAAGAGAGAATTCACCCTAGAATAGATAATGAAGATAATGATATAGAAGTAAGGGACGAAAATAGTGAATATTTAGCTGACATAGAAATTAATGAAGCTGATATGTGCAGGCAATTAATGAAATTAAAAATGGAGCTGCTGCAGGGCCGGATGGAGTCCCTGCTATTTTGTTAAAGAAAGTAGTTCATTCTATCGCAAAGCCACTTGCAATATTATTAAGACAAAGTGTAGATACAGGCAAGATTTATGATGAGCACAAATTAGCATATATCACCCCTACTTTCAAAAGTGGATCAAGACTAGAGGCAAGTAATTATAGGCCTGTGAGTCTAACATCACATATTATGAAAGTGTATGAAAGGGTAATGAAGAAAATATTATGAAACATTTAATAAAAAATAATTTGTTTAATATAGGACAACACGGTTTCGTACCCGGAAAAAGTACACAAAACCTAACTGTTAGTCCACCGTGAGAACATATTCAAAAATATGAAAAGCGCGGAAATGAAACAGATGTGGTTTATCTAGACTTTGCAAAAGCTTTTGACAAAGTAGACCATAATATATTAGCAAAGAAAATTAGAAAACACAATATCGTAGATAAAGTAGGAAGATGGTTAAAAGAATTTTTACACAACAGAAAACAGATAGTTATTGCAAACGATGAGAAATCGGATGAAACCAAGGTAATATCCGGTGTGCCACAAGGTACGGTGCTAGCTGCAATACTGTTTGTTATTATGAATTGAAGACATAGACAGTAATGTTAAGGATTCGGTAGTGAGTAGTTTCGCTGATGACACAAGAATAAGTAGAGAAATTACTTGTGATGAAGATAGGAACGCTCTACAAAGAGACCTTAACAAAGTATATGATTGGGCAGAGGTAAATAGGATGGTATTTAACTCTGATAAATTTGAATCAATAAATTATGGAGACAGAGAAGGAAAGCTATATGCATATAGGGGACCTAATAATGAGACAATCACAAATAAGGAAGCAGTTAAAGACCTTGGTGTGATGATGAATAGGAACATGTTATGCAATGATCAAATAGCAATTCTGTTGGCAAAATGTAAAGCAAAAATGGAAAGTTTTTTCGGCCATTTCAAAAAAAGAAAAGCTGAACACATGATTATGCTTTATAAAACATATGTTCGTAGTCCACTTGAATATTGCAATATGATATGGTACCCACACTATCAAAAGGATATTGCACAAATAGAGAGTGTACAAAGGTCCTTTACAGCTAGAATAGAAGAAGTTAAGGACCTAGACTACTGGGAAAGACTACAATCCTTAAAATTATATAGTCTAGAAAGGAGAAGAGAACGCTACATGATAATTCAGGCATGGAAACAGATAGAAGGAATAACAGAAAATATCATGGAACTAAAAATATCAGAAAGAGCAAGCAGAGGTAGATTAATAGTGCCCAAAACTATACCAGGAAAAATAAGGAAATCACACAGGAAAGCACAGAACATTAATCCACTACGCACCAGCATCGATAATGCAGCGTCTATTCAATGCGTTGCCAGCTCATCTGAGGAATATATCAGGAGTGAGCGTAGATGTGTTTAAGAATAAGCTCGACAAATATCTAAACTGCATCCCAGACCATCCAAGATTGGAAGATGCAAAATATACCGGAAGATGTACTAGCAACTCTCTGGTAGACATTAGAGGCGCCTCACACTGAGGGACCTGGGGCAACCCGAACGAAATGTAAGGTCTGTAAGGTCTGTAAGGTCTCTCTCTCTCTCTCTCTCTCTCAATGTAAATCAAGTAACGAAGACGGTGATTGGATTATCGGATTACTTAGCTCTCAAATCACAAATTATCTCCTCTCTCTTTCTCTCTCTCTCATTTTTCGATAGCAAGATAAAATTATAAAATTGTGTATGTGCAATTAATTTGTCGTTTAAACTGGCTCTCTCTCTCTCTCTCTCTCTCTCTCTCTCTTGTCGGTGACTTTCATTTAACGGAACATGGATCTTGATTGGTTCGTTTCTTTGTCAATTACTTTGCACGGCGATACAAAATAATAAAGTATCTTTCTTTTCATTATGTTACTGCAAAGACGCAACTTGTATGTCAGTGCGTTATGGCTACTGATAAATGCTCTTATGATCCTGTGTCTTCCAAAAAAAGAGTAGAAAGTAGGAACTTGTCAGTTTCCTTTTTATTATGTCCATTGGCAGGATCGAAATTCCGAAGCAACATTACCGGGCAGTACTTCTTCAACGTTATTTTGTGCACTGGCAGTCCCGATGGATTTAAGTTATTTAAAAAATCTTGCGGATATTGATGATAATTTTCATCTTCTATTGTGTCCTAGCTGAAATATTCGCGATTTTCTCCGGGGAAGTTGTACAGAAATTATGTATGAAAAATCGTAAAGTAACTAAGTCTATGGGAATAACCAGCCTCGTTTCGCGGCCAGAAACTGCTCCGTTTCAGGGAATCCCTTCTCACCTCCACCCCCTACAAAGGAGGGGGGTAGGTTGGATGAAACCACATTACAAACCATCTTAGGGGTCCCCACCATAACCCAGCCCAGTTTCATGTCCATCTGACCGGCCTTTTGGCCGTGATTGCATGGCAGACAGACAGACATTACGCCCATTATAGTATGATGATGATATAACTGGTATACTTATGAAAATACAAGCAAATCCGAGATAATCTCCAAACATTATTAGCCTTAAAAATAAAAATAAGAAGAGTTCATATATCAACAATTCGATCTCCCCCGAACACGTAGAAAAATGATTTAGAAGTTTAAAATGGTGACTTGGCAGCTGTATAATTTGCTTTCAGAGAACCTATTCTTAAACATTTTTTATCAATATCAAATTTGCTGTTACGGAACTGTTTATTATTCTAAAACTTGATGTCTGTAATAAATATGCATACATGTATGACATTACTAAAGAACTCTCGGAAGTGAGAGAATTGGTTTTCAGGATTTTCGTAGTAAATCGTTTCTTCTTCTTCTTCCTCTCTCTCTCTCTTCTCCTGGGGCTCTCGTCTCTACTCTCTCTCTACTCCCCTCTCTCTCTCTCTCTCTCTCTCTCTCTCTTGGGTTTGTTTTAAAGTTATCGAAAAAGAAGGTCGAACGTTTGAATGTCAAGGGCTAAGAGTATATTGAATGTTACCTTTCCCAGGCTGAAATTAATAGCTGCATATTTCTAGAACTTGTTTTCATGAACATGATCATGCGAGAGATAAACTGGCCAATTCTTTTATGAATGAGTTCTAATGTTAAAGGTTGTTCATATCAATGATTCTTGACTATAATTCACAGGAGACCGAGAAATAATGTTTAAAATCAGTAATGAACTTTGAAATGAGAGAAGGTATGTTATCTCAAAGAAAGAATGACGTGAGTTTGAATATGAATCGTTCTTTGCATTAATTAAAAGAATGAGCGAATACCTGATAATTTTATAAGGAATAATACAATTATTTATTGTCAATTAAGGAACGGGCCATATGGTCCAAAATGCTGACTTTAGGGCTACACCCATTTCTCCCATCAAAGTGGCTTTAGTTTTGATAGGATGGCACAGCATCTCACAACACGGATCTCGGCCCCCCCCCCCCCCCCCCCCCCCCACCCCCCCCCCCCCCTCTCTCTCTCTCTCTCTCTCTCTCAGAACATTCCAGGTACTTGTAATCAATCCTTTTCAATTTCAAGTAATATTTAAATACCATGAATACATACTCGTTAACTTAAAAAAAAATAAAAATAAAATAAAGTCGACCTTAGGATGTCTTATACCAATATTTTAAAAAAATGTGGCCTAATGGAAAACTAAGGAACACAAAGAAATTGAGAGGCATTCGCGAAATTATAATTCCGTAACTTTAAATCAGGGAAACAAACTGAATTACGACTGCAATGTACCAGAAATAGAAAAAAACTAATTATATGAGAAAAATATGGAAAAACCAAGATTATGACCAAAATGCACATAGAACGATAATAAAAGAAAGGAAAATTATTCAAAAACATTAAATAAGGATGAGGCATAATTAGATATAAAGAGAAGAAATATAGACGAAAAGAAAGAAAAGTATAAATAATAAAACTGAGACAGAAATAGGAATTAGCAACGAAGCTCAAACCGAAGGTGAAATTAGGCTTTCGGGGTCGCTAAGGATCCGAGCCAGTTTAAAAATACTTATTGCTGTTTTTCTTTTTTTCAGATATTTAGGCTACGGCGCAAAAACATTGTGTCCGCCATGGCTGAGAGCGAAGGGCTTAAAGGAATTAGTGGTGTAATACCAACATTTCGATGGCTCTGTTTTTCATCCAGTCTTGAAGTATATGAGAACATTATTTATGGTCTTAGTTACATATAAAAGAAAATGTCAACTGTTTGACAAACGAACATCAAAAGTTAAGGAAAATCAGTGAAGTAAACATCTGATAACCTGTAATATTAGGTTACAAATAAAGCAGTTATATATCATGAAATTATCGATGGTAAAGACCACAAGGCGAATCGCTGTTGGTATAAATGATTTGCCTTTTAAAAGGCGACGAAAAGATATCATAAGCAAAATGCTCAAGTAAATGAAAAACTATAGTTAGATGAATATTCGAAAGACATACCTACATTGGGTCACTGGAATTTCAAAATCAAATCTGAATCTTACCTCAAAGGTCAAATTTAAAATTGGATTTTTTTTATTCAGGTTTTCTCGCTAAAAGGTTTCGTTCAGTACGTCTACGTCAGCGAGGCGATAACAATCGCAAATATGGTGAGTTTATCAACACGAAGGGACTTGTTTTCGTTCATTGCCTAAACAACGTGGTTCCTTTGGATTTTGGTAGTTAAAACTTTAAGCTTTGGTTCTAAGGGCAATTGCCAGCACGGGACCCCGGCTCCGGCACCCCCCCTCTCTCTCTCTCTCATTTCTTTTTATGTTTATTATCTTGAAGAGATTCCTCCTTGGCTGCCATATTGTACTTTATCACAGCTGTCAGATCGTGAAAAGTCCTTCGATATCTACATATATTAAAAAAAATCTTTTAATTGTTATATTCGATACTTATAGTTACAGTGATGCAAAATATAGCATTAATTGTTATACTTTAGTGTAGTAAATCTAATGTGAGTATGTTCATTTTAGCTCCACTACTGCCAAAATACTCAGAGAAAGCCACGCTCTGGATGTCAATGAGAACTGGGTACAATATAGCAAAGCCTCCAGCAATCAGGATTACCTATTTAGTCTAGTCTACAAGACTGCAGTGCATTTTATCATACCTCGCTAAACAAAAGCCAAGTGTCCATATGTCGTCGGTATATAGGTTCTGAAATATCGTAAGGTATGTATGGTATCGAATTCAGGCAAAAACAATGAACACCATGATGAATTTAAACAGAATCCTAGGCAAAATTGATTTAGTTCTTAAGCTAATATCGAAGCCTTATCGCTTGTTGCCAAATCCTAACTAATATTTTGCCAAGCATTCTCAAGACCTAAAACGATATTTTTTTAGAAGATACGGACAAAGTACCGTATTCCGTGTATCAGCTCTACCTCAATATCCCTCAAGAGTAAACAGGTTTTTCTTGCAACCGAGGGTTACATGTGCTGAATGTTTACTGAAAACCTACCATTGCATATGGGTATAATCCCAATTAAGGGTGTAAATCTATATGACAATCAGGACATAACGACAGGTTTCCTTGTTCTTGACTGGTTTTTACAAAACGTTGTATGAAAGTCAATACTTGGAAATGGAAAATGGACCCGTCGCTGTAAACGCTCTCCAAATGGTCCCTGGCCAGCAGCCAGCATACGATAAAAAAAAAAAAAATCTCATAAAATTCATTCTTTGAGTTTCAGCATGTTGGACATTGAAATAACCAAAGATGAGAACATATAGTTACAAAATGATCATTATAGCGTAGTTGATGTCAATGCATGTTAGACATTGAATTCGAAGCCTTTATAATGATATGCCGTTATCACCAAGGTCCTTGAGTAGCGTATACCTCTTCCCCGGTTGTGTTCTATTGGTCAGGTTTTAGGTTCCCGCACATACTGGGTGAAAATAGCGAAGCTTAGAGTAAATAGACTTGTTCAGATCTTCGTGCCTTTTAATTCGAGTAAATAGAGTCCGCTGTTGTACTTTAGGCCATCAGAGTAACTTCATCACGTTGAAAGGATAGGTCGAGGTCACACCTAAAAAGCACGTTATTGCTTTTTATTTTATTTTATTATTACACTGGTCAGTGTTACAGAAGAAAATCTACGTAGATAATCTAAAAATGTGAAATCATAAACACATCCAAGAAAAGCATATAATAACATATTCAAGAGAGAGAGAGAGAGAGAGAGAGAGAGAGAGAGAGAGAGAGAGAGAGAGAGAGAATGATAAAAAGTTAGGCGTGACACAACAAAGCATAAATTACAGCTAACCGCAAAACAAACGATGCCGTTTTCCTTCGCTTGCTGCATTTTCATAAACAACTCCGGAAAGCAAATCGTAGTTCGTAAAAGTCTAAAAACTCATCATAAATATTTTGAATTACAGGGTGTCACATGTACTGCTTTTGAAAGCAGGCTCGCGCGGTTTTTCTTTCGTCTCTCTCTCTCTCTCTCTCTCTCTCTCTCTCTCTCTCTCTCTCTCTCTCTCTTCTGTGCCATGTGCTTTGCTATATACCCTCTTTTCTTGTCATTCATAATTTGCTTTGACATTTGCACTACAAAATTTTGTGGATATTTTACTTCTCTTTCAGTTATGTAAATCGAAGGTGAGTTGGTTAATTATTTTTTTTGTGATGTCACTTTCCCATTGGACTCGTTTCATATGTATCTGTGCAAATAATAATAATAATAATGATTATTAATAATAATAACACAAAGGGAAAGATGACGACTCACATATTTGATAGTGTTGATTATTCGTAACAAAGAAAGAAGACAGACACCGAACAGCGGCAGATCACGGGACGCCAATAACATGATTTGGAAATGTAAACACTTCATTATTGAGAAAAGGCTGACTGAATAGATACGTTGTAATGTTCCATCTGTGATCATAAACCTTCGCACTCATAGGTTAAAGGAGAGCAAGTTCTCTGTGGTATATGTTATGAAAATTTTGAAATGAGGTCATTCACTGTTCAGTAGCTGTTAGGAAATGCGATATTGTATGTGTGTGCGTTTTCGATGTAGCATGCCACAATATTTTATTTCACTTATTAAATCATGTTTTTGTGATTAGTTGTTATTATCATGAAAATTTAGAAATGAGGTCATTCAGTAGTTCAGTAGCTAGCTGTTAAAAAATGGGATTTTGTTTGTGTGTGTGTTTGTGTTTGTGTGTTTTCGATGTAGCATTCCACAATATTATATTTCATTTATTAAATCTTATTTTTGTTATTAGTTATTGTTAATCGAAGTATTATTTGAAATAGAATTTGAATAATTTTTAGTTACTTATAGGAGTGTTTCTGTAAAGCGATAAAGTGTTTTTAATTGACCAAGTGCATTACATTTGAACTATCAGGATATGTGTTGCCATAACAAATGCCTTCATTGTTTGATGGAGAAGTAAATTACGACGCTCTGAAAAGATCTATTAAAAAGATCCCTAAATAAGATAAACACGCCATGATTTGTACAAATTACCGCACTGAACACTTGCCGAGATATGCAATAACTGGAGACTTCAAAGCGACCATATATCACTGCCGGAACGATTAGATGAATTCGTTGAGTTTACCTTACGGTATTTAATTATTATTATTAATAATCATTTCATTAGATGAAACCCATTGACATGGAAAAAGCACACCAAAGGTGTGCCATTGAATTGAAATTCAAGCTCCCAAAGAATGTTGGTTTCAACCTTCCTCCGCAGACTCCACACTGCAGCAGTAACTGATACTGATACAGAGCCAGTGATTTTCCATCGCCATGGGGGCGAGACGCGAACCCGCGGCATCTGAGAGGCATACCACGACACTACCAACCATACCAGCGGTCCAGCAAACAGTATTGTTTCTCGAGGAAGCATAAATCGCTTAGTGGAAAAAGAAACTTTACGATAACGATGGCATTCAAAATAAGTCTTTACGCAGATGAACGTAAAGACTTTTGCTCTGATATGATCTCTTGTGACCAGAATTTCAATAAGAATTTCAATGAGGGTTTCTTTGTGGCCTATACAGTGATAACGTTGATAAACATCGGAGAGTAAGATGAACGAGAGCTAGAGGAATGAATATTAATTTGTTTTACGAGAAGGAAAGAGAAATCTATAGCCCCCATTTGCATTTCTCATTGCTCGGTATCTGCTTCGGATTTTGTTCCCTCCTCATGCTGCCGCCGCTTTATGTGATTAGATGTATTGGTAGGTTGCCTCGTGTACAAATCAATTAGATGCTGGAATGTGTGTGTTACCTTTTCCAATAAAGTATTTTGACTTTGTCTTTGAGTTTGACTCCTAATCATTCTGTCTGTCTGTCTGTATACACATTCATAAACTTATGCAAACTCTTCCACACATAATTAAATATACATACACACACACACACACACACACACACATATATATATATATATATATATATATATATATATATATATATATATATATGTTTAATTTGTGTGCAAGAATTACACAGTACTGCACAGTTTTTGCGTGTATACATCATATTTTGATAGTCTGCTGTAAATAACTTCCGATTTTCTTTCAGTACGTACTTTTCCATTTATTGCGTCTTGCCTGTCCATATTGATTATATGTTAATATTAGTTAGAAAAATTGTACCCTTACCTCAAATAAAATTGTGGATAAACCACACTTGACATTACTCTTACGAATGCTTAACTTTCTAAACTATTCCTTACCATGGTTAGCTACCTACATACACTCACTCTTCTTTCACCCATCTTACCTATCAGTTAAAAAAAAAACCCTAAAAAATGATCATATTTCTCTTTTTTATTATATATAATCATGATGATCATGAGAACTACACAAAAACACACACACACACACACACACACACACACACACACACACACATATATATATATCATATATAACTATATATATATATCCTATATATATATTATTTTTATATATATATATATATTCACGTATATATATATATATATGTGTGTGTGTATACATATATATGTAAAGCAGTCTTCTTTAAGTGTCAATGCGCAAGTGGCATCTAATGCTTCCAGTAAATAAACTTGCGGTTTCCGGACGTGGATCCCAAAAGATCTGTGGTGGGGGGTCGAATATTTTCATTTTCCCAGTAAAACTTCCGCGATTATTCGACGACTCTAAAAATATCTCGATAAAAACACTTGGAATTTATACGCATCGTGCCCATTATCTTGGTTGAGACGGGGAAGCATAAAGATGTTGAACGGCCTCCAAAATGTTCAGCAGACGTCGTTCGCTGGCTTAAGCGGGAACACCGGCTGAACTGGCTGTCTTGCGTACCATCAGAGAACCTCGAACACCGGTTAGATGACTCCGGCAGATTAGCGAGTGACGACTAGAAGTCCTGACAGCAAAACCGATGACTGGCCAGGCATGCGAAAACTTCTGTCTTGACAGCGACAAGCATCGTAAAATTCTATGCGCGGAGATGCGATTTCCATCGTGAATTGATCTGAACGATCCATCCCAACAGCGATTACTCAGCTGGAGCTGAATCCTACGGCGAAGGAGGAATTTGTTTAGAAGACGACGTAACTTTAGAATGTTCAGGAATTATAAGAATTTTAGGGTTATTGAAGTCCGTCGTTAAATGCAGCGTTAAATGGATTGGGCTTTGTATACGATTCATGTGTAGAATTTTAGATGGAAAAAATTGAGGGGTTTAGACCAATGTTTGCAGAATGGAATCTTTTCACGGATGAAGAAAAGGAAACTAACACAAAACCTAGAGTTAGTAGATCTTGTCGTGCTGGGAAGGGAAGGTGACCAAAAGATGCCTTTTGCATCCTACATGGTTGTCGGGTGTTTAGAGAGCATCAAATTTGTATAAAGCTGACATATTTTAACTGTGCTTTCGGACTAACGATGCTATTTGCGGATAACCTTTAAATGAAATGATAATTTGAATGTGTATCCCACCCATAAATACTAATTAAAATAGTTGTACTCACTGACCTTTCTCAGAAAAGAAAAGCGTTTTGTATTAACTGAAAAAGTCTTTGCATCATAGGTTGTAATTGATTCCATCCAACTTTCTCCTGTGGTTCCAAAGGACGATCAAACTTTATTTCCAAAAAGCATACGTTATTGAAAACTAAAAATGTGGGGCGAGAGAATCAGCAAGAAAAACATCATAAGAATAATTACGGCCGAAAAAAAAAGTTGATCAGAAGAGCCGCAAAGAGAACTACGACGATACTCCCTCTGTTATAAAATAAACAGCCAACTGGTTTACCTGAACACCACTGTAAAGTTATAAGAAATGCCTTCATAATCCATCGCCTGGATTATGTTATGACTCTGACGTCTAGCAACTCAGAAAGAGCTTCTTATTCTTAAGATGGCGGCACTAGGAACTATCAGCTTCAAGTAACGCATAACCTTTGTTATACACGATACATGGGATCGAGAAATGTTGAATACAAAAACTACAGAGGAAATGTAAAAAATCGAAAGGAGATCTGTACCATTTGCATAAGAGTACAATTAAAACTGCAAGGTCTCTGGAACTCTGGAAGATCCGGCAAGTGAATCTGATGAATTCATAAAAGATAATTAGATCAAAGATACTGTAATGTACCGTCTATTGCCCGTCCATCTCTCTACAGACCTTGATATTACCTAGGTAGTAGCGAGGTGGAGTATCGTTTGACCGTACGCCTTCCCAATTGATTGGTTACTTTCTAAACCCGATCAGCTGTTTCCTGAATTTGACAAAGGTCGGATTTTCTATTAGTAGTTTGTTAACTGTATAGTTTGTCTTTCTCTTACACATTAAGTGGGTGTAATAAGTATTCGTTGTCAAGACATATTGGCATGAAATGTATTTCAAATCGATTTTATTAAAAAAAAAATTATTGTTAATGTAGTGTCGATAAAGTTCTTCACAAAATCTATATAGTTAAGAGACCAATTATTTTCTTTAACTCACTATTATTATTATTATTATCATTATTATTATTATTTTTATTATTATATTATTATTATTATTATTATTATTATTATTATTTATTATTGTTATTATTATTATTATTATTTTTTTTTTTTTTTGGTCTATCACAGTCCTCCAATTCGACTGGGTAGTATTTATAGTGTGGGGTTCCGGGTTGCATCCTGCCTCCTTAGGAGTTCATCACTTTTCTTATTATGTGCGTCGTTTCTAGGATCACACTCTTCTGCATGAGTCCTGGAGCTACTTCAGCCTCTAGTTTTTCTTTACATTGATTGATTTATTTTATTTATTATTATTATTTTATTTTTTTTATTCATTATTATTTATTATTATTATTATTTATTTATTCTATTATTATTATCATTATTCATTATTATTATTATTATTCTTATTTCACCCGTATCGCATTTTGACACTAATAAAAAAACGTGACTACTCGCCAGAACACAAAACCGCTAGGCTGAAAATGCCCACGTATAATAATATCGCGATCGGTACGTTCCTTATAAGTAGCATGGAAAACTTAAGAAAGACCTGGTTCTAGATCGGGGCACTCGTTCGGATTGCAAAGACTTACAATATTAATCCTTTAGAAAAGGTTAAAAGAACTGCAGCTAATACTCAAGTAGATCCTGAAGTTAATACTCAGGTGAATGTTCTACATGGCGGAAGAATCCCAGTTCTGATAAGACAATATTTGTATATATACGACTTTAAAAAGTATTTATCCTTTTTGAAGGTTAATAGGTTAAAATACGAGAACAGAGCTAGAAACGAGTTTTTATTTTTTATTTTATTTTACCTGATTTCAACCCACACACACACACACACACACACACACAGAGAGAGAGAGAGAGAGAGAGAGAGAAGAGAGAGAGAGAGATCTGCTGATATATGATTTTATTGTCAATGATGTGCGTTCAGTAGGAGAAGACAAGGGCCTCGTATGGCTATCGAAAAGATCTCAGTCTCGGTATCATAGTTCTGATAATTAACGATAGCCAAAAATCGAATAATGTATCTATCAAAAGGGGAATTAGCATTATTATCACAAATTTCAATCCCTCTTGTGTTTTTTTTATTTTTTTTTTATTTGACGTAACAGCGTTAAGTAGCTGTTTACCAACAAAATATGCAGTAGCACTGAAGCCATTAATCTAAATTCCCAAGCTGTTCCACGTAATGACTGTTAAGACTCCTTTGTGTTACGCTGGACTAGATGTTGTGAGACGCATTAAATACATTAAACTGCAATTAACTAATCTGTTCATCAGTTATGAGATTCACTTCGTGTTTTTGAGGGAGGCGCCTCTCTAGTAGGCAATGATAATGTGTGGATTAGTAATATCTTGACCATATTCTAAATGTCTAATTGCACATAACTGGTTAATTTGGAATCTGTTTATTTTTTATAGGTATCTTCGTATGGACCCTAGTTTTTTTTAAGATAAGATGAAAAAGACGGCAATTATTATTCAAATAAAAATATTTATGAAAACTGAAGCGGAAACAATTGGAATTTTAAACAGCTGTTCAATACATGTCTCATTTGAACTGTATTGTGAAATTATACATGGTTGATTTTGACGTCCCATGTTTGTGGAACTTATGCTTCTGAAAAGATTTGTTTCATATGTAACATATTTATTAATGTTTCCACACAATAGAATACTTTGGTTTCGTGGGATAAACAGGTTGTTACTGTGTGTTTCAACGTTCACATCTGTATGAAGACACATAATACGTTGTTTTTTAGGATAAATCATATTCTCTAATGTTCATCACTCACTTGTAAGTAAAGACATTTACTTCCTGCTATGAGATCTATCTTCAACTATTCTGTAAAGGATAAAATTTGTCTCCATCTCCATCTGAACTACTCTAGACATATTGACAATATTCAGCATGAAGGTTTAATTTAATTGTCGTTACCCGTTTTGATATTTTAACTTTTTAGGAATACATTTTACTACTTTCTCTCTCTCTCTCTCTGAGACTTTTTATTTGTATGTAACTATATATTATATATATATATATATATATATATATAATATATATATATATATATATATATGTATGTATATATATATATATGTATATATATATATATATTTATTATAATATCTATACATTATATATTGTA
>NC_087210.1:72706403-72708903 GCF_015104395.2 Macrobrachium nipponense | reverse complement strand
AAATGAACACTTAAATCTTCAGAATTATTAATTATATATAACGAGGATATAAGAATGACTTTAAATTATTGCGTATGTTATCAACCCAAAGGCGATTTTCATTGTTTTTCGTTCTGCCTGCTTGTCCGACTGGTAGTAAGATTCGTCCAAAACTAATAACTGAATATTTGAGAATTAAAAAAAAAAATCCACTATATTATGGGAAACATTTATAACCAGGATTGTTTGTTTGTTTTGTTAATCCTTTTATATACTGTCTTTGTCATTTACGTGTATCTAAAGAAAACGGCAGCTCCCTGCTGTTCGAAAACGGGTTAAGATTCGATGGGGACAGATGTATACACAAACATATATATACATTATAAATGCATATATTTATTTATACATATACATACATTTTATATATACATACATTAATACATACATATATATATATATATATATATATATATATATATATATATATATATATATATATATATAAAGAATTTTGCCAATCATTGGCTTGAAGAGAAGAGAGCATAGCGATTGATAATGACTGCCATTGGTTTCCAAAAAGATATCATAGCTCCATTTATCCTATCATATCATCCTTAGGCAGCCGACGACATATTTATACATCTTGGCTACCTTTCCAGGATAATATCTTGAAACTATAAAGGAAAGTTAAACCTAACAACTATGATGATTTGACCATGATCACAATGAAACACTGAAATCCCGTTATTCAGTAGCCAACGTTTGTTTACACACATCACGTTGTATTTTCCATAAATGGGGCGTACTATACGTTCATGAATGTGTGGACACTCAGGCAGATTTCTGAACGTATATATATGTCTGCAACAAAATAGCTTTCGTGTGTGCAGACGCGGGCATGCTTGGAGTGCTTGTACATATATTACGTGCATGTGTATCAACATACAGAAACATAATGCATTTATTTTTATGTCCTTATAGTTTGTCAGTAATAAGAAATGTAATTATAAACAAACTGAGAGAGTACGAGTATTTTTCCTTGCCAATTTCTTCTTTTCACCAGCACAGCCATCAAATCTTTCTAGTCATAAATTCAAGAACCCTTAATTTACCCATTATGTGAAATAGCAGTTCACCTATTGTTCTCAGCTACCCAATGAGGCCGAAGACATTTAGAACAGTCCTTCCTTTCCCGGCGATGGTCAGATCTCTTATCTGATGGGAACTGGGGAACAATTATCTTGGTCTGTGGAAGTGATTCCCAGTTCGCTATTTCACTTCGCTGTTTTCGCGCGCTGCTCGCTTGATTTCACGTCATTTAGACTCGTGTGTTAAGTGGAATTATATCCAAAAGGTTTCTCATGACTAGCTAGCGTTAGTAACTGCTGAAAATGTTATTCAGACAAATGCCCTTACAAAGATATTATAGAAATAAGATAAGTGAGGTTCTTAGCAGGATTCAATTTCTTCAAAGGACTAAAATCCTCAGCAAAAACTATCGAACCGATTAAAGTCTTGTTAGTCAGTAACTCAATGAACGATAAAGCACCGGGGAAACAGGTACTAATTAAGTAATAAAAAGTACAAAACACGCAAGTACAAAACGACAAGAAATCGAAATCCTCTTAATGATCTCAAATCAGACCAAAGCTACAAGAGACGCGTCTGACAGAGGGCCATATTTAGCAACAAATCCATATACAGGGCTGTAACCATTAACTACAAATGGCCAGATTTGCAGCCCATTATCGGCAAAGAGAAACCACATCAATAGGAGCTGCAAACATTTAGGGGGGCTGGCTGAACATCGTCGTAACGAAGTCATCAAGGAGTAATGTCCCCAGATAAGTCGATGATGCGAGTCCTTGAAAACTCAAGAGGTTCTTCTAATAGGTTCGGGAAGAAGAATGTATGTGAGAAAGGAATTCAAGTATCGTTCATCGTTTAGTGCTCTAGAAGCCTTAATCTAAGGAGAGAGAGAGAGAGAGAGAGAGAGAGAGAGAGAGAGAGAGAGAGAGAGAGATATCTCGTTTACCAAAATCCGATCGTATTTTCATTCAGTATATCCGGAAGATCTGATTCTCAAATTTCTGCGCTAAAAATTAGTTTTTTTTTTTCTAAGGAAATCTTCATATTTATTAATATGGTATGGCTGTTGCTTCCGTAATTAATATGCAGTAACTGGAAGCTAAGGGATGCAAATTCCTTAATGTGGGTGCTGTCATTTTAGTATGTTACTTGAAATCACCGGTTTTTCCACGTTTTTAAAAAAGTACTTTGACATGACAGCTCATGTTACAATGGTTGTGGGGGGTATAATTTTAATGTAACAGTATTGGTAGCATTCCACTCAAAATTAATAAGTCTTCAAGGAGCCCGTAAGTCTGTAAACTTCTAAGATCTCGTAAGTCTGTAAACTTCTAAGAGCTCGTAAGTCTATAAACTTCTAAGAGCTCGTATGTCTGTAAACTTCTAGGAGCCCGCAAGTCTGTAAACTTCTAAGAGCTCGTAAGTCTGTAAA
>NC_087210.1:72683903-72701403 GCF_015104395.2 Macrobrachium nipponense | reverse complement strand
GAAAACCGTCCAAAAATACATTGGGACTATCGATCTAAAATTAATACCCAAGAACCCTAAAAATATTGGCACTCTTTTCAGATTCAAGGATCGGCTACCGCCTTTGATGTCGTCTGGTGTTGTCTACGAGTACAATTGTCCTAAATGTAATTTGGGAAAATATATTGGATCCACCAGGCGGCTTCACAGGGTGAGGGCCGATTCCCATAGAGGGATATAGTCAGGAAGCCAAGTCAGACAATTCGCAACACCCTGCTGATTGGATGTTAAAATAGTCCAACAAGTCTAAATAGATTGTTCAGATACAGATAAATATGAATCCACTTGTTGGACATTATAGATATGGATAGTATGGCCGCCATGACAGTTTTCAAAATGGCCGCCAATTTCTAAACTTTTTGTCATATTTCAGCTTCTAATTGCAATAAACTCACAATGTTGGAGTCAATTCCTATGTTTTTCATCATGTATATGTTGATTCTGGCATTAAGATAAACCTTGGTGTATACATTCTCCAAAAAAGTTATTTTTCAAAAATATTTGACAAAATTTGTAGGGGTTCCTAATTAACATTGCTAAGAATTAGAACCCTTAATATACAAAATGCAATGCATGGATTTTTAAACCTAGCTTATACTTGTAGTGAACTCGTATTGATTAAATTGCTTTAATTTTGTATTGTATTTGATATTTTTAATGTGTTGGTAACTTTGTTATGTTTACTAATATGAGTAATCAGATTCGACTGTGGTTGACCTGTTACAAACTTTGCGCATCGTCGTGTTTCGGTTGTGTTTGGTGATAGTTTGATGTAACGTATAACCTTGGAATTTGGGTGTAATTTGATTGTATGTTTGTATGTTTAGCTGTATGTGAAATTCTGCAATTTCTTATTTTGGTATTATCTTATTTAAACGTTTTATTATTCATCAAATCTAACTATGGCTTTTGAGTTGTGGGGTTTTTTGTTATAGTTTTGTTATTTATTTTTATTTGTTAATTTTGTATATATTCATTGGTTGGTCACGTGACACGTGTACCTGATGACCGCTTTTGAAACGAGAATATACGGAGTCTGATTTGTGAAGTCGTAGTGTCAATTTGTATTTGTGGAATTGGTGAGCGTAAGATACAGGATAGCCATCTGAGCCTAGTAAAACCCTACATACTCTTTTACTATATACTAACTGTGTATTTCTTTTGTGTTCTAGGAATAAAAAATGAAGGCTGCTGTAGAATTCTCACAGGAGGCTCAAGGAGTCGAGAAGAAGAAGACAGTGTAGACTGGGATAAATGCCTCATTTGCCAGGACAGTTCAAAAACAAGCAAATCAGAATCTCTATGGAAAACTACAATTGTTGGAGTGCAAACTGTAGCTGAATGTTGTAAACAAAGAGAGAGATATAATGACTCTAAATATGTGAATACATTTTCAAAATATTCTATATCTTAATATGTTCACCACATTCAATGGCACAGTGATATTACTCACCAAAAGGCATTAGACAAACTTAAGTCACGTGTTCAGCCAAAATCTGTCACTGATAAAGAACAAACTCCAAGCACATCAACCTTCTCAGAAACCCAACATGAGCAAAAGTCCCTCAGATCTGGCCACAGCGCAATGGATTGGTCAAAATGTGCTTTCTGTCAAACTGATATTGTTGGAAAACCAGGTGTCCTTACAAATGTGGAATTTGAACACACATCTTCTAAGATGCTTAGTTTGGCACAATTTGATCCTACCATGCGCCGCAGGTTTGCGGGTGTATCAGACTTGATGGCTGCTGAAGGAAAATATCACCTAAAGTGTTATTCTTCCTGCAGAAAGTATGATAAGCAATATGGAGAGAAAAGCCCGTCTCCAGAAACTATCTGCTTCAGAAATGTAATGACTGAGCTGGAGAAGGAGATGGAGAAAGGACACATGTTCTCATTAAAGACTGTCTGGGAACATTACAGTAAGCTTCTGTCTAAAGATTTTGGAATAGAGGCTGGAGCGTACAAAGGCTACAATTTCAAGCAGAGGGTAGAACTCTATTTCGGCAGTGATAAGGTTACTTTTGTTCAGCCATTGGATGTAACGAAGACCCTTATGATTGTGCCCTCCGGTTTCACTGATGTTGCCATGAGAACGGTTTTGGATGACTTGTCTGAAGAAGGAACCAGTTCTGAAGAAGATGACATCAAACAGCACAGTCTGGGTCATCATGAGGATGGGATTCTCAGTTGGATATTTAGAGTAGCCGTGAAGATTCACAGTGATGTTCAGCACACTCCAGGGCATGACATAATAGGTGGACTTACGACAGACAATGCAGAGAAAACTGTTCCTGAGAGTTTATACATGCTCATAAAGCTCCTCTGTGGCGGTGACAACTCTGACAAGATGGATGGTGATGACGAGTATGAGGTAGAGATGAAAAACAAAGTTCTCAGTAATTGCCAGGACATTATTTTTGTGGCATCAAGAGGCAAAAAATGACTCTCAAGCACCTTGGCCTTGGTCTTGCTCTACACCAGGCTACACGTTCAAAGGACCTGGTCAATTCCATGCAGTCGCTCACACAGCAGGGTATGATACAATCCTCCGAATTGACACAGCTTTTGCAAATGATGTCATTCAACGTTTCCAAGAGAATGGAAATATCATGATCCCGAGAAATTTCCTCAATGTCCCCCCTACTAGAACTCTAATGAAAATATTGACATTATCGAGGAGACATGGACTGGGTCTGGCACCTTTCACGCCAGTCAGTACATGGCCATCAGACGTAAAGGACAACAGGAGACAGCAATGGATATTCAGATAAAGACTGGTCGGTCAAAGGTTCTTCACGCTCCACCTGAGATTACGGGTGTCCAAGAGGCCAACATTTCCACCTCAAAACCAGAGCCCGTATTTTCAAAATCAGTACAGAAAAGTTGGTACTCCCCTGATGACCAGAAAATTAAACAGACTGAAACAAAAGATCTTGCATGGATCTTGACCAGGCTCCATAAACAAAATGACCAGGTTGTTCCAGGCTGGAGTGGCTTCAACCAGAAAGTGTCCACAGCTAATCCACCAGTGACAATAGTTGGGCCAATGCCAATCTTGAATGCCCCAGCCCATGACTTTGACACATTATGGACTGTCATGCAGAACTGTCAAGCCATGACAAAGAAGATTGGCGAGAAGTACACCATCATAACCTTTGACGAGCAGCTGTATTGCAAAGCAAAAATGCTCGAATGGGACAAGGACAGCTGGAAGGATATGGTAATCATGCTTGGGGGTTTCCATACCCAAATGGACTTCTCTAAAGTGCTGGGACAGTACATGGATATTTCAGGCCTGGAAAACATCTGGATTGAAAGTGGAGTCCTCGGTGAAAAAGCAAGTGAACAAGTTATGAAAGGGAAAGGATGGAACCGCGTCATTCGCATTCATAAACTGACATTAGAAGCCCTTTGGTCAGTCCTGTGGGCAAGCTTCACAATGTGGACAGAGGAAAATGACAAGTTCGTCCGAGACGACTTAAAAGTTGCAGCTGGGAGAGTTTCAGATGCCTTTGCCAACAAAGATGACAGAGAAATCAATTCCTCCCTTGAATATCTTTTGTCAGAAACTGAAGAGGTGCAGGTCCTGTTTAGTGAGTTTGAGGATTCTTGTTCAGAGAATGTCACTTTTTGTTATTGGAGAACCTACATGAAGTTGATCTCCATCCTCCTGAGGTTCACTCGCTCTCTTCGTGAGGGAGACTGGGGCCTGTTCCTTACATCATTTTCTGAAATGCTGCCTTGGTTTGGAGCATTTAATCATTTCCATTACTCACGCTGGGGAGCTGTCTTCCTCGCTGATATGCATATGCTACCCACAACTGCTCCAGAGGTGCACAGAGGCTTTATTGCAGGAGACTTTGTAACAAAAGAAACAAAGCACAAGTTCAACGAAATACCTGACGACCAGGCTATTGAACATGTTAACAAGGCCGGCAAGGTAGCTGGAGGGCTGGTGGGGATTACAAAAGCAGACACCGCCCGTGACAGATGGGGCCTAACTTTCAATGAGAGAGTTCAGCTAACCAGAGTTACTAAGATGATTTTCAATGTAGCGGGCAATGAAGAAGACGATGATGAGCATGAATTTGCACATAAAGATTTTTTTTCCAAGAGAATGAAGCAAGACCAAGATAATGTGCAAAAGCTCATTGACCTGTTCGAGATTCACAATCCATTTGATCGCAATTCCCGAGAACTAGTCTCAATTACAACAGGTGATATTGCAAGTGAAGCGGTTACGAATGACCTTCTGCCTGCTGAAGTTACAGGGAAGCAGATTGTATCAGAGTTTGTGGAGAACAGGTTCACTAAGAAGACAACAGGTTTTCACAACAGAATCAAGTCAAAGAATCTTAAAACGTTTGAGAGCATGTACACTGTGGAAGTCAATGTCGGAAAGGAAAAAACTGTTGCACTAAAGGCTGACAGAAAACTACTCACACGTGTGGTGACAGCAATGCAAGCAGGCTGAGATATTGACATGAACAAAATGTTGGAGCAAGAGATTTGTGCAGTGCCACTTTCTCTGGCAATGCCTGATGGCAGACTGCGTCTACCTCAGAACAAAGCAGACCTTGGCAAGATTCTCAAGCAAGGCTTGCCACACAATGTTACGTCTGAACCATTACAAACATGCACTGTCATTAATGGAATGACCATGATCCAGACACTAGGAAATAGGATGAACGCTAAAACTCTCGGCGAATGGGCAGATGCTGTTGCTGATTATGTCAGTCACGTGTTTTCCAACAGTTGTTCTAGGGTTGACCTTGCCTTTGACCAGTACAGGAAGAAAACAGTCAAGTCAACAGCTCGAAGTCAGAGAGTACGAGGCAAGAAAGCAATCAGACGAGATGTGCAAACAAGAAGTCAGTCCATGGGGCAATGGGATAGATTCATCTTCGTAGATGAAAACAAAGCGAGCTTGGCTAATTTTCTATGCCTAGAGTTAGCAAATAAGTTCCACAATCAAGAAGGAGTGGAGCTGGTATTGAACGGAGGATTCACTGACCCTGCCAAAGTGTGGACATCGTCAGGGAGAGATGTCTCAAAGTTGTCATCTGCTGAGCATGAAGAGGCGGACACTAGGATTCCTCTCCATGTGAAGGATGCAAGTGAACAGGGATACCCACAAACTATGTTGTGAGCCGAGACACTGATGTTCTTGTTCTCCTTCTTGCCTTTCAGCCACAGCTCAGCCACAGCTCAGCCACTTTCTCTGGATGAAAGCCGGAACACCTAAAAAGAAACACTTTGTTCCCGTTCATTCCTTCAACATCACAGATTCGCAGAGAGCATCACTTCTTGCATTTCATGCTGTAACAGGTTCGGATAGTACAAGCCAGTTTGCTGGAATTGGGAAGCGCTCTGCATGGGCTATCTTCCAACAAAACTCACAGCTTCTGCAGAATCTCGGCAAGGAAGACTTTCCAGAGGAGAATGTGATTGCTGATATAGAGTCCTTTGTCTGCAAGCTGTATGTTCCCAATAGCCAAGAAAACTCCATCCAGAAAGTCAGGTGTGATCTATTTCTTGGCTTGACCAAATCAATTGAGAATGTGCCTCCAACCCGTGATGCTTTGATTCTTCACATCAGGCGCGCACATTATCAGTCCCTAGTGTGGAGAAGAGCATCTTCCTGCACCTAAGGAAAGTGGGTGGGAACTGGTGGTAAAAGAAGGTAGTGAGATGCTTCAGCCACAACTGATGACTGGGAAGCCAATCACTGCATTCTGTTTGGAGCTCACAACATGCAAATGTCGAGCAGTTTGTGCAACTCGACGTTGCAAATGTACACATAATGGACTCGGATGCACACAAGCATGTGGATGTAAAAGCCTTTGCAGAAATCCATTTACTGTTCAAGTTCAATAGGCATTTGTGAAATGTTTGTTTGTTTCTTCAATGTTTCCTTCAATACAAGTAGTGATTGTTCTGTTAAGTCTATTTTTCAGATCATTTACCCTCATTTCATTTTTATCCCATTTTCTTCATTTTACTCATAAAACTGGCAATAATACGAATTTTTATGGTCCAAAACAAAAATAAAGTACATAAACATGTTTCTCGAGTTGAAATATAGTGTAATTGTCACAAACATCACAAATTTCTGTCCATTACAACCTACAGTATGAATAAAACAAATTCTGACGGCGGTCATCTTGGAAACTGTCATGGCGGCTGTTCTTAGTGCGTCCTTATCCTCTGTAATGGTACGTTAACCTTCAGCGTTTTATTAATTTATTATTAGTAATTTTTTTTAAGTGTGTCTGTATTTAAGTATGTGTTCTGAATTTTACTATTTTGTTTCCAAGTGCGTCTTTGTTCACGTGTGTTTTCTGTTCTTAACAATTTTATTTTTTATTTCGTTTTCATCAGTTTCCTTCGTCCGCTTTTTAAATTAAAGTCTTGTATATAGCTCTTTTAATTTTATATCGATATATTCTATTTTATTGTTGTAGATATCCCTGATGATGTGATTATGAATCACGAAAGCTTGGAATAAATGGATACTGTGTTTTCTGCTTCTGAATTCCGGTCCTTGATCTGGATGAGAATATATATGTGTATATATGAATGCCAGTGTAGTGATGAACCTGTTGATTGTTTCAGCTTTCGTAGCTTTCGTAAAATTGTAACAATCATCAGATTCTAAAAGACAAAACTGAAATAAACAGGCAAATATAGAGGGAAAATAAAACCAAATAAGATAAAAGACTGACTGAAAGACTCAGATCTTTGAGACAGCTGAGCTGTAAACGATACAAATGAAATTCTGCCAACTTTCTTTCTGGTACTGCCATGTCTAATCTATTTTTGGAATTGGCTAAAATGGAGACATCTTGTTCTGTTTTTCTCGGGAATGATCCCTGATAGTTGAATTATTCACATAAGCATGCATACACACACACACACACACCTCATATATATGTACACATATATGTATATATATATTACTATATATAAAACTCTCTCTCTCTCTCTCTCTCTCTCTCTCTCTCTCTCTCCTATATATATATATATATATATATATATATATATATATATATATATATATATTGTTAGTATATAGGGCCTTGAGAGAAGCTAGATACGTAAACGGAAATAATTGAGGATTTCAAGAGGGAATTGCTTGAACTTACCGTAAACTGATAGTTATGATTTTCTTTCTTTAGAGGGAAGGTCGCCAGAAACTCAGCTCGTTACTTTAAAACTATTTATTTACAAAAAGGCCCGTGCTGGCCTGGAGAAAAGTTAAATGATATGGGCCCCCACGTTGGGGCTTATAGTCTCATTCAATTCAAGCTGATTTTCATTCACTTGGGTTAATGCACACTTGCGGGCAGAGACATGACACGTGGCTCAGGGAATCTGGAAAAGAATCCCAGATTAAACGAGATAAAAGGAAAAATGACTTCTTGCTTTGATTAAGGCTGATTAATTTCTCTAGCATTGGGGAAGGTAAACTCGAATGGTTCACTGAGGTATACACGAAAGCTGGTCTTTAACAAGTCACAAAGGGGAGCACGTGGCCCGATGAGACAAAGGGCTTCTGATGTAGAAGGGGTAAAAATAAGAATTGAAAATGAATTTAGCAAGAGTCGTATGGTAGTAAAAGGTGCTGGGTTGAAGTTTACACTTTCAGACGTACCTTTATGCAATATTCTTGTGTATCCTTGTAGAAGAATGCGGTCCGACCTCTGTTCAGGTCTGGGGTCCGGGTCCACCAGTGCGTCGTGGGTAGGCCTAATTTTGGGAGGCTGGCAATTTGACCTCTGCCCGAGATCACGTCTCGCGGCCGACTGAGAGCGATACTGGTGGGTTTCGAATCACGGGGCTTCCAAAAACCGCCTCGAGCATTGCCTGAAAGGTGGTAAACACAACGCCAGCAAATTGGGGAAGGAAAATATAGGTCTTATTGTAGAAGTCCCTAAAATCCATCTCGAAGCCTAGCTACTCTTGTGACCTGCCTCTCTTACCCTAAGCTTTCCGTCAGACCGGAAATATCAGTCCTATGACATACCACTCTCCAACAACAGTAGCTTCAGGAGACGGCATGGCTGCTACTTTTATAATTAAATATAACTAAAACACTGCTGGGAAGGCGAGGCGTTCTATATACGTAGCAGCTCCCCCTGTTAAGAAGCATTCACTCCCTTTCGGGCGTGAAGGTCTTGGCTTAAATAAGTTGATCGCCTCGACAACCCAGTTCTCCTACTCTAACTTGAAGTTTTTTTGAGCAGAGATACGGCTGACTACAATGGCCTACCTAAACTTATAGGCAAAGATGCTAAGTGTACTAACTTAATATAGTGATGTAGTCTAGCCTAATAAAATAACTACAGGTTGTCTTGTGACGACAGTCTACTCTACCCTAGATAAGGTTACTTGAAAATTCTACTTGCTACTAACCTAATGCCCTGGTACTAAATCATTAGCCTAACCTACTCAATACAGTTAAATGAAGACGCAATCATTCAGAGTGTGGTACGCCACAGTAGTAGTTCAGCGACGGAACTGGTAAAATACATAATGAGAGGTAATGATGCGTTGGGATGATGAGTGGTTAATTTACCAGGAGGGAAATGCAATGAGGTAATTATATTTAAGTGAGGGTTAGTATTACAATGGCTAGGGGTTAGAGGGTTAGTGCTACTGGCAGGGATCGGGCTAGCTACCTTCTCTGGGTAGGTGCCAGGATCATTCTGCAAATGAATGCGACACTGTACCTCGGGCACAGGTGTCAAGGAGAGCATGTGGCTCTTTTGTTAGTATGTAATGACGTCCCTTCTTCTTCTTCTTCTTATTCCTCCAGGACCTGGCTATACCAGTCCTTGGAGTAGACGGAGGCAACGACTCTGGGTAAGGCCAGAAACGCCGGCAGGAGCTGAGGCAGCGGTAGCCTGAAGGATTTCAGGAGAACACCCTACTTCGGTCTCTGCAGCAACCGTCGTAGAGGTGGAACCTACTGCAGGGGAGGCCCTCACTCCGGCTGCTGCGGCAACCGTCGTGAGGGAAAACTCCAGGCTGACTCCTGGTCGGGCAGAGTTCCTGTTTTCCAGAGGAGGTACAAAGGTAAGGTCTGCCGGAGGTTCATCCTCGGGCGACAGAGGTAAGGATGAAGAAGAAGGAAACTAGTGATTGGCCATGGGGCTGTGGTAAGCTCCATGCCTGTTGGAGGATCTCCTGTAGGAGGATCCTTGATAAGGTTGGAGGCGCCGGCGCTAGCTCGGGGCCAGGCGCAGAGGTCAAGTTCGGTGGTGGCTCTACGTCAGGCTGGAACGGAGCTGGCACTGCTCAGTGCTGCCAAGTGGCACTGGCAGAGATTTGAGGTCGACTGGACCTGGACGGGTACCCCGGAGGTGCAATACCTCTCACGTGCCTTGGAAATGGGAAACAGAGGCTCCTGTCTCTTGTGAAAAAAAAAAGGCTAGGCCTGTGGAAAATGGACAGTGTCCGTGCTGGTAGTTTGCTAGGGCACCTAGGCCAATTAGTAGAGTGCCCATTACGTTACAGGTTTTGCAACGGAAAACTGCGAATGGTCAATCTCCCTCCTTGTAATGGGGGGAGAACTGTTGTGGACATACTCCTAGAGGAAGTAGAATTTCGATGACTCCTTGCCTTGGAGTGATTGTTTTGGGGATTAGGACCCCTAGGCTTTTGAATGCGAGGGACGACTCATGTCTTTGCCCTAGGAGGAGGTCGTAACCTCCTGGAATGTAGCTTGCAACTGCAAGGGTACAAATTCTGGAAAAGTGAGGTCTGGTGACCCTCAAATTGGACGGTTGGAAGGATCAGTTTAATGTGATTGATCACCTTCAATGGTGATCAATCGACGTTCTATAAACGTTAGCCCTCGGGGGATTCGGTCTTCTTCCCGTATCAGGGGAGATTTGAGTGCCAGAGTCGTCGTAGGCTCTGACCGTAGCTGGCTGATAATGGCTTTGGAGGGTCCGCGACGGGTTATAGGGTCCCTTAGCTGGGGTCCTAGAGAAGAAGGATTGGTGACGGCCATTGCGATGGCCGGAATATTGTGGTTCGTGCCACCTCCGTAATTTGCAGACATGTGACCCTTTGCGGCCACAGTTGGTCTTGCAGAACTTGTTCCAGAACCTCTTCCGTGGCACTGGATGATAAGACCGAGGATGGCCCCACAGGTTGCGAATCTGTGAGTCACCAAGGCTGGCAGTGTGCTCGGGCACAGGTGAAACGGTCCTCTGTTGGATCACCCCTCGGAAACAAGTCCGGGGTCAACTGGTGGGCTTACCTCTTCCAAAAGGGAGGAGGTAGGCGGTAAAAAGGGTAGAGGCTGAGATGGTGCAGAAGAAATTTCTATCTGGGCGGGCACTGGGATCAAGACCAGGGCTCGCAAATCAAAAGGATGTCAGGCTGACCAAGAGACGGCGGGGACTAAGAGAGACAGTGTGCAGGGCTGGAAGCTGGCAGAGTGGCTTGAGCTAGGATACTCTCCTTACGGGCCTTCTCCCGCTTGATGTCGAGTTCCTTCTCCTTGAGAGCGAGCTCATGCTTTCGCTCCTCTTCCTTGCCTTCCTTTCTGCTTCTCTTCTTCTCTCTCTGTTTCTCTGGGCTTTTCTCTGGTTTTCCAGTTTCTTCCTTTTCTTGCAGGCGCGCGGCAGCCTGCTGCGCCTTTATCCACTGTCTAGTGCTGGTCCAGTGTAACCAGCCTCCTTGCCCAGAGTTATTTGAGGACTCGGAGCCTCTCGAGCTCTACGGCAAAGAAGTCCGCGGGAAGCAGGGAGAGACATTTCCCTTAGGGCTGCAGTAGTAGGCTAATTGGCCCCAGTGAGAAAATGAAAATAGGATGGGCCAGAATGGTGGGACGGTGGAATAGGAGTGCCTACTGTGGAAAGTGGCACTCACTTTGGAAAGTGTTCTGCGACGTGGTAGAGGAAAAAGTCTGAGAAGACTGGGTGGGCTCTGTGGCACTTGGGAAGTGTCCCGTAAGTTGTTGGCACTTCTGGATTGGCACCTTCTAAAGAGGTGAAAAAATCAATGGAGTGTACGGCGTACGTCACACTTAAGGGCGTTCCTAAGTTGGGAGACGCTGGAATGGGGCTACCTGTAGGTCCAATAACAGGTGCACGCACTTATGAGGAGGCGTTTCCTTTGGTTCATGATCCAAAATGGTGGATACTCTATAATGAATGAGCGTTCCGTAGGGGACGGACACGCAGGTATAGGGCTACCTGTACGTTCTGTACAGTAGTGCGCGGCACTTATGAGGAGGCGTTCCTTGGGTTGGTCCGAAAGATCACTTGATCCTCGTACACGGACATTATGAATGGGCGTTCCGTAAGGAACGGACACGCAGGTTTGTCAGCACTTAGGGCTGGGTATTGCGGCAATTCTGGGAGGCGCTCCCTTGTTGAGTGTTCCGAAGGAATCACTGACCCTTGTACACGGGACACACTAATTATTTGGGCGTTCCGTAAGACGGACACGCAGGTTTAATGGCTACCTGTTACGGCCGGTGTTACAGGTGCAATGGGCACTTATGGAGGATGGAGCACTGGGGTGGTGTCCCGGACACTACATGCAGTATACTTAAATATACTGAAGTGAATGGCACTGCTCAGGCAGAGGGTAATAGTGGAGGAGAGAAAGTAAAAGTTGGGAGTACTTCAGCAGCCAGTCGATGGACAGTGTCAAGAGTTAGTGGCACTGTAAAATGGTAAGACCCCTGACGTGCACTGGTGGTGGCCAGTCTAAAACTGTAACGACTTCCTGTCTGGAAGTAATGAATTTGCGTGGCACACTGTGCGAATTGTGCTTGGCGGTATACGCAAGTCTTTCGTGATAAAGAAAAATGAAAAGACCACTCGGGCAACGACAGGTAATGGAAATTTTAGAAATGCCTCAGTCACTCGCTGAAGTACTCGATAAAGAAACAAATAAATGTTTGCCAAACTGCAATGGACACATGCGCGTACGTATCACGCTGTGTAAATGAAAGACACAAGAGACTAAAATAAGGTTAATTTCGGCATGCTATAATTAAGGTAAGATGTAGTACTCTTGCTTCGTGAATAATGGATTCGGTTTTCTCTCTCTCTCTCTCTCGGAGAGGGTTGTGAAAATGATATATGAAATGAAACTCCTTATAGTTGAATTGAAACTACTAATGTTTCGTCTTAATATGACGCAACTTGCGTTAAATTATCTACTACGTTAACGTTTACTGAAAGAATTGCTTTGAAAAACGTTTTATGAAAATGATAACGCGCTCGCAGTTGAACGATTTTTTTACGTTAATGTTAGGGCTTTGCGCGCTTATGAAATGATTTGCGTTTCAATATGAATTTTACAAAGACGCGTTTTAACGTTAACAATTCTTGCAAGGACTCTACTTTAAGATTACGTTAACTTTACGTAAGGACAAGTGAAAAATTACGGTAAGGGATTTGAAAACGTGTTAGCAAACAATTGTAAATGAGGTTACGTTAAGTGAAATGAAATTTTCGCTCAGCGCGGATCTTAGTGAGCGATGCGAGGTGAGACACGTGAGGCAGAAGAGCGGGTTAGCACCCCACGGTGTGCTAGCAGTGATGGCGAATCAGCTGATTTCTCCTGCAAATCGAAGGCAATTTACAACACAAAATACTACTTTCTATTCAAGGCGAATTACGTTAATTTCTCTGGCAGAACGATAGATACCTAGTACCGAGATCGATATTTTTACGTTAAAAACTTTGAGACTTACGTAACTTGCTTAAATTGTTCAGTATGTTTAAAGGGATAAAACATGGCTGCCGCTGGGTGAGCGAACGAAAGCTGGTGAGACCGCGCAGGCGCGAAAATGCCTCTAAGTGAATTAGCTGAGAGGTAAACGGTTACCAACACTTGGAATGAAAACTAAGTTAAAAATGGATACCCTAACATATCACAGCAAAAAAGAATTTGTACACTTCTTTTGCCGTAACTATTAGTAAAACACTCCTAAAATAGCTAGGCTTTTCTCATTACAGCAATAAACCCTGGGCAAAGCACCTTCCTAGTTTGATGGTCCTTTCTGGCATCTATCTGCACACGTGTTCGTGAGAGGCTCCTAAGAGGACAGCACAAGTAACAGAAAATTCGCGGGCAAATGTTTGCTCGCCGCTAAAATAAAGCTCTGGCGCGTTCGCCGTTACAATAATAAGATTTCTACCTACGCTCTTTTAAACTCTTTAACATAAAAAATACTTAAAAACGTACTTAAGCTAACATTGGTTATAGAATCAATCATATTAATGAATGGAATATCCTTACGTGAGTCAGTGTGTCTTCTTTCCCTGCAAGTGTGCTTGATTTACGCTTTGTAAAATAATTTACAGTTTACGTTTTACAACGGATAACGCGATTACAAGCTTTTTTTAAGCAAGCTAGGTTCAATCCAGGCAAGATTCGCCAATGTTACGTATATAGGGCCTTGAGAGAAGCTAGATACGTAAACGGAAATAATTGAGGGATTTCAAGAGGGAATTGCTTGAACTTACCGTAAACTGATAGTTATGATTTTTCTTTCCTTTAGAGGGATGGGGTCGCCCAGAAAAAAACTCAGCTCGTTACTTTAAAACTATTTATTTATTCAAAAAGGCCCTGTGCTGGGCCTGGAGAAAAGTTTTAAATGATATGGGCCCCACGTTGGGGCTTATAGTCTCATTCAATTCAAGCTGATTTTCAATTCACTGGGTTAATGCACACTTGCGGGCAGAGACATGACACCGCTGGCTCAGGGAATCTGGAAAAGAATCCCAGATTAAACGAGATAAAAGGAAAAAGACTTCTTGCTTGATTAAAAGGCTGGATTAATTCTCTAGCATTGGGGAAGGTAAACTCGAATGGTTCACTGAGGTTATACACGAAAGCTTTGGTCTTTAACAAGTCACAAAGGGGAGCACGTGCCCCGATGAGACAAAGGGCTTCTGATGTAGAAGGGGTAAAAATAAAATTGAATTGAAAATGAATTTAGCAAGAGTCGTATGGTAGTAAAAGGGTGCTGGTTGAAGTTTACACTTTCAGACGTACCTTTATGCATATTCTGTGTATCCTTGTAGAAGAATGCGGCCGGTCCGACCTCTGTTCAGGTCTGGGGTCCGGGTCCACCAGTGCGTCGTGGGTAGGCCTAATTTTGGGAGGCTGGCAATTTGACCTCTGCCCGAGATCACGCTCGCGGCAGACTGAGAGCGATACTGGGTGGTGTTTCGAATCACGGGCTCCAAAAAAACCGCCTCGAGCATTGCCTGAAAGGTGGTAAACACAACGCCAGCAAATTGGAGGAAAATAGGTCTTATTGTAGAAGTCCCTAAAATCCATCTCGAAGCCTAGCTACTCTTGTGGACCCTGCCCTCTCTTACCCTAGCTTCCGTCAGACCGGAAATATCAGTCCTATGACATACCCACTCTCCCAACAACAGTAGCTTCAGGAGACGGCATGGCTGCTACTTTTATAATTAAATATAACTAAAACACTGCTGGGAAGGCGAGGCGTTCTATATACGTAGCAATATATATATATATATATATATATATATTATATATATATATATATATATATATATATATATATATGCAATATATATAGCTATATATATATAAATATAATATATATATATATATATATATATATATATATATATATATATATATATATATATATATATATATAGTAGAGAGAGAGAGAGAGAGAGAGATGAGAGACGAGAGAGAGAGAGAGAGAGAGAGAGAGTTTATATATAGGTATATACTATATGTGTACATATATGTGTGTGTATATATATATCTATATATATATATATATATATATATATATATATATATATATATATATATATATAGATATATATATATACATATATATATATATTACATAAAGAGAGGGATTTGCTATGATATATTTAAAATAATATATAATGCGATATGCTATGACGTTTCTTAGAATGTAGAGAATCAGCAGTTTAACTTCCCTAGAGACAGTGGTCCGAGCGACCAGCCATGGGAATACTTACGCATCCTTCTTTGAGGTGGTGTGATCAAGACTGCTGTCTTAGCAAATCAGTGCCTTGTCCTGTCGCTATGAGAGCTTGATGTAGAGGTGACTTTGAAACTGGTCTCAAGCAGTTTATGGGCGTGAACATTGAGTGTGGGTTCGTACGTATGTATGTGCTTTTCCCCCTACATAATGAAATGTAGTACTACCATGAAGGGGAGACTATTACAGAGAGAAGGCAGAGCCAGGATGGCTTCTGCCAAAGTGTTTGTTGATAAGTGATAGTGCAACTGTACTGAAATGGGTAAGCCTTTTCTTTATTTTGGTCAAAGTGTGGCTGGATTGTATTTGAATATTTATTTCAGAGATGTTCTGTTTACACAATCTTTGATTACACTCTTATGCTTACCGGAATGTTCTCCTGTCTTCTAACAGGCGATTCTGGAAGAGGGGAATTGATCTGGAAGAGGGGAATTGTTCTGGAGAAGAGTGGGATTACTATGGAGAAATGGTGTACTGACTTAATTACTATGTTGACTGTGCCTAGTGTTATGGCTAAACTAATGTAGGTGTTTGATTAATTACCGAGGGTTATCTGGGTTATTTGGGCTTTGGGTTTAACATTTCATTTAATCATTTTGTTAAGAATCTGAGTTATTCAGTTAACACTTTGCTTTAAAATAAATGCATATTTTTGTAATTCACGACTCTGATTTGGTGACCTTAGATAATGGAGTGGAGGTATATCGAGAGAGAGAGAGAGAGAGAGAAAGATGATGGAGGAGAGAGAGAGAGAGAGAGAATGTGTTGCCAATTGCCTTTGGCCGCTCTTGGTTCATCGCTACCTTTTAGAATAACGAGATAATGACCATCTCGTTATTATATATATATATATATATATATATATATATATATATATATATAAAAATGTATATGATTATATATATATATATATATATATATATATATATATATATATATATATATATATATATATATATATATATGTCTTTATGTGTATATTAGTGCGCACATATAAACGCGAGACAGTACTCATCCTTCTACCGACTTAAAAAGCGTACAATTTTAGCTCAAATCATCACTAGCAGTTCCTAATTACCTGAAAATATGAACGAAAGGAAGCCTTTCAATCCACAAGATAAAGCAACTTTATAAGTCGAGCATTTGATACTTGCTATCTTCATCAAATACACCACATCTCCGGCCGGACAAGCACAAGCCGGCATAGTTATCAGTTGGGCCATCTCTGTCCATGATTCGTCACCAAAAAAAAAGGAAAAAAAAAAAAAACGACTTTCGATGCGATAAGATACTTTCTCCTGTCAATTGTACAGTACGATAATTGCTCGGGAGATACAGAAAATCAAACACTGATTTTTCCCTCCTCGATTCTGACCGTTAGGCCACCAAACAGAAGGACCGGCCACATGCCTGAGATCCCGCAAGGCGATTCTTGGGGCCTCCGACATATTACAAGAGGCAGCCCGCGACGATACCGCCTATTGTTTTCGGCTGACGTCACCACAAAACTCAGATTAGAGGCGATTTTGTTTTGTCACAGCTGGATTTGTTTAATAGCTCTGTATGGTTGATTTTTTTTTTCCTTTTTAATGATAGGGTTAGTAGGTCGAAGGAGATAATTTTGTTATGGAGAGATTAAATATGTTTAGATAATAGGTATGACTTTTGGGTAGTTTTTGTATTCACTTAAGTACATTGAGGATAAAATATTGATGAAGTGATTACTTCTCTCTCTCTCTCTCTCTCTCTCTCTCTCTCTCTCTCTCTCTCTCTCTCTCTCTACGTTCAACGTTGCATTGGAAATCAAGCATTACATCCAACAAACATTAGCAATTTGTTCTCCGAACCATCCCAAGATCATCCAAATCAAGCAACTCAGATTATACTAAGTAGCGAACATCCCCCAACGTTACGTGGGAATCCTAAAAACTTTGTTGGCAGATCATAGATGGCGCTGACATTCCTTCTCTACACTGATGGCGGGTAGTGACACATGAGCGACGCAATCTGGGATCCAGACGAACATTCCGTATTTTCGCTGATATTAATGTGCCCTTCATGGTTCCCTTTCTTTCATGTACCCTTCGAGAATGATGGGAACATCGAGCAACGCATTTGAGGTGAATTCCAATACCGACTACATTATGTAGTGCGTTGATATACAGGGTGTCCATAAAGTCCAGTACCATTCTGAGCAATAAACACTTATAATGGTACTGAGACTTTATGGACACCCTGTATATCTAGGCTATTACAACAAGTAAGATATGCGCAATCGAGTTTTCTCAACATCGTATAATCAAGGCTACCGAAAACAGATCTATCTTTCGGTAGTTTCCGTATGATTCACAGCCCATGAAACTTTAAACACAGCCCTGTGGTGGCATGACCTATATCGTTGTCAGATGCACGATTATTGCTAAA
>NC_087210.1:72618903-72676403 GCF_015104395.2 Macrobrachium nipponense | reverse complement strand
TCGTTTCTCGTAATTTTTCATTTATTTATTCTTCTATTTTTACATTTTTACCATTCGCGTTTTAGGACCACTAGTTTTTATGTTCTCTTTTATTTCATTCAAGCCACATCGCTCCATTTCGTAGAAAAAGAAAAATAATTAATCTTCTGATGTTTATAAAGCTAAAATACGGGGACGATATTGACAAAAGAACGAATAATGGTGTCATTATTTTACTTAGTACATTTTTTGAACTGTTTAATTTCAAAGGATTACTTTCCACATCGTTTAGTAATATTTTTTTTCCTTTCTGTGCTGGCGTTACTTGAAACTTATTTTGTCATTCGTTCCTGCCCTGTAAGCTGCTAATATTAATTTGAGAGAGAGACAGAGAGAGAGAGAGAGAGAGAGAGAGAGAGAGAGAGAGAGAGAGATTATTGAATTAATGATTAGCCCAGTGGGTGTGAAGATTGATCCGCATTTCGTTTTGATTAATTTCAAATGATAAAAGTATACAATTTACAGGAACACTGGTCGCCTAACTCTCCTTTAATTTCTCTCTCTCTCTCTCTCTCTCTCTCTCTCTCTCCTCTCTCTCTCTCTCTCTACATTACAGGCAACTGACCACCACGTACAAGCTTCATTACTTCAATCAACATAGACATGATGAGTTTAATGGGGCGTGGTCAGGATTCGGCTTTCTCACCCAGGATTCGAAGATGGGTTCTCTAGCTGAGAGAGAGAGAGAGAGAGAGAGAGAGAGAGAGAGAGAGAGAGAGAGAGAGAAAAGGGCATGAAGTAGTGCACAAAGTACCCAACTGCACAGGGCCATGAAATGGAATCGATATCAATCACAGTGGCCATTTTATCTTGGCTCGTAGTCCATCAGTTCGAAGTCATTATAATATAATGGAGCAGGTCATGTTTTATGCAGTATGCTAATCGCCTCCCTCTTACCTCCAGTACATTGTATGCGTCATCTTATCTGTCCCAACGAAAGAACAATTAGGCTTATGAATATAGGTAGGGTAATCTGTAATCTCAGCAGGCGTGGGTAATAAATATGTATAGAACGTGCAGGTAGGATTGTGACTGTGTGATTATTCTGATAAATGATTTTGCTTACTTTTCCTCGTCGTATTTCAGTTTCTCTCCGAACATTTAACGACAAAAGTAATTCAAAAGTCGAAGCTTTATAAAAAAGAAGTGATAAAATAACGCTTGGTTTTGTTGCAAGTTTTAGTAACGCCTAGTTTTCATGAACCTACATTCAATTCTCGATCTTATTCTGAGTTTGGGACCAGCATGTATTTCCTCCCGGTTACTTACGCTGTTACCATATTTTAAATGCTATAAAGGGTACTTAGCAGCTACATAGACAGTTCTAATGCGTGCCCGAAAGGTCAGCATAACCAATGTCAGTATTTAAATGTACTATAATCTAAATCTCTTGAAGGTGTGAAAGAATTAATTTGTCGTTACAGACATTATCTGAATTTTTCTGTTTATAAATTAAACATTCAGTAATAGAGTTGTGGTAATTTTCGTATTAATAGTGAGATAATGTCCTCATGGCTAATTGCAAAAACCCATCATACATTCAATTTTGTCTCTTGATTTGCTTGCAGTAGAATCTATTTCAATGCTGCAATAACTGAGATTCAGTTATTATTATTATTAATATTATTATTATTATTATTATTATTATTATTATTATTATTATTATTATTATTATTATTAGATTAAATAAGATATTTCTAAAGACCTCATTGTTTTGTAACACAAGTGACGCACCAGTACATTACATTTTATTATCATCTGCATAGCATCAATTACCAGTTTGGTCGAAAAATTTCTGAGCGCACATTAAAATATCTCAAAGTATCAAGAGAAATGACAATATTAACAGCCGCGGTATGGAAGCAGAACAAATAGCAGTAACGGGGATAGCTTGCAATAATAATGTACATTATCACCATTTACAAGACAAACAAATCAAATTCTATTCTCCCAAGATGTATAGTAGGTCATTTCATACTGACAGCTTCTCTAAGCTGCAATTGGAACCCATTTCGAAGGGACAGGTACTGGGTCAGTGAGTCGGAATTAAAGAAACTTAATCTAATTAACACCATGCATATAGAAATTCTAACCGTGTGATCGTAGCCAGAAGTCCAAAAATCAAGAAGAGCTGTGGAGATCGCAGTATCACAAATAGTGGATTATAGTAATGGAAAATTGGGTCAATTCTACTAGAAACGGAAGAGTGTTCGAAGGCAATATTTGTGCATTTATTTAGGTTCTACGACTGTGGACACCCGCACAGGAGCTCATTTGCTTTATTCATCGACGTAGAGGAATTTGGAAATGACGATTGTTACCTATTACAAGAAAATTCGGTAACAATATAATAAAAAGAAACCTATAAATCGCCAAGAAGTTCAAATGACTCTTCGTTAGGATCATCTTTGACACGAAAGGATTTTGAGAGAGAGAGAGAGAGAGAGAGAGAGAGAGAGAGAGAGAGAGAGAGAGAGAGAGAGAGAGAGAGTAGGAAACGCAGTAAAACACACGAATTTTCACGAAAAAAATTTCATAAAATCACCGGAATCCATCTGCTTGATCCTCCCGCTAGTTGTTTGGCTGTCGGCACCTGAATCGTACTGTCCAGTCCCCTTGGCACGTCGGCAGCCGTCAGCAGCCGCCTGTCTTGGAGGAGCGCGCTTTCTGACAGGAGAATGGGCAAGTCAGAGATTCGAGTGGGGGTCCTAAGGGATGTGGCCATTAGATAAGAGTGACTTGGGGTTCCATTGTTTACGGCGCTTCATAATCAGTCGATACATTCGAGTGATTTTTATTTTTTTTACCGGGTGTTCGCTCCATGCATTGTTTATGGGCGGTCGGCCGAAGACAGATTCGTAAGAAACATGAAAATATTCACTTGTCCTATTTACTATCTTTCCACTTTTTACGGTAAAATGCAGCATCAAGCTAAAGCAAAGTTATATAACTAATGCTTAAGGAGACTACAGTTTAACTGTAGTGCAGTACCCTTGAACATGAATATCATAACTTTGCCAAAGGTAAGAGCGGCATTTTGTCGTAAAAAGTAGAAAAGAGGAAAAAGAATAATATTTTCACGTTTCTTATGACCCTGCCTTGGGGGAACACCTATAAACAATGCCAATAAATAAATAAATAAATAAATAAAAGAAATAGATAAATAAATAAAACCATGACTGTGAAATGGCCATTCTATGTAGCTTAAGAGATCATGTACGCAATTGTAATTAAATCTTTAGGTATTCGCAGGGAATGAGATCCACACTGAAGTAAGGAGAAAGGAATGTGATGAAAAAGACGAGAATGATAATGTTATTACGCGCGTAACAAAGGATAATAGTATGAATCTCCCCCATCTGCGGTTGTTACTTTTCTCTCTCCCCTTTCACCAACAACTCCATCTTTGAGGTGACGAACGCGACTTGTCGTCTTTGCTGCTGTCGTTATGATAATTATGTACCCCTTTATATTCATGCCACGAAATGATGCCTTATTAACAATGCTCGGCTTTAAAATTGTACGCTGTTGTTTGGAGTTTTTTTTTTTTTTTTTTTTTTTGTAGCCTTTACCTTTCACTGGTATAAGTTGCGTAATAATAATAATAATAATAATAATAATAATAATAATAATAATAATAATAATAATAATAATGAGCGGGGGGAGGGGGAGGTATGCGTAAAAGTCCAGAGACGATGATTATCTGAACGATAAAAAAGCAACGTTAATAACGCTTATAATAATGCCGTTGTGCTGATGATAATGATTTATTTATTTTCCTTTGTCATTTTCAGCCTTCATGATTATTTATGCAATAATTGGAATTACTTTGATTTAATAATGTAAGCTCAAATCGCAACGAAAAATGATTGGAAATACAATTCAGATCAACGCAGCTAGGCATATTGATACACTAAAGACATGCTTTCATCTGCAACTAGTCTTTGGGACAGGTACTGGTTATACCCAGGGGACTCATTTTTTTTTCTAGGGAATCATATTTTGCCCTTTTCATATTTTTTGCTGCATACGATTATCCCTTAATTAATGGAGAACAAACACACCACAAGAAGAAGAAGGAGAAGAAGAAGAAGAAGAAGACCAGAACGGTGCTGCCTAATCACATTCTTTAACTCCGACTCTGAGGTCACCTGGCGTGACGTCACTAAACTATGACGTCACTGTTTTGGGAACTGGCTACACTGTAGGAAGGTGGTGTTAGGGCATGGGTATCAACTCGCCAAACGTCAGTTTAACTTTGGCTTTGGTTGGGATTGGACTTGCTAGACGGGTTTCGAGAAGGGGTTGCTTACGTAGGATCTATACTTACATAGGCGTTGAAATCACGTGAGTTGTTATCTTCAATTTTGCGTCTGTTAAAATGTAGTCCTTGTGGGATATATATATATATATATATATATATATATATATATATATATATATATATATATATATATATATATATATATATACTATTACTTCAAAATGCAGGGCAATTTTTATTGTTTCGTTCGTCGGCAAAGAAAGTTAAGCATTTGGTTATTTAAATAAGTCTGCGAGCAGTTTATGATAATCTTTATATTCAGATTATATATGATATTTTTCATTAAAGAAATGACTAGTTATTAGCAAATTTCTTGCATTCCTATCGAATTATATGTAAGTTTCTTCTTACAACGCATTGATAAATTTAGTGGGTTTCGAGAAAGCTGCTTACGTAGGAATGGTACTTACATAGGCGTTGAAGTCAAGTGAGTTGTTATTTTTTGAATTTTGTCTGTTAAAATGTAGTCCTTGTGGGATATATATATATATATATATATATATATATATATATATATATATATATATATATCCCACAAGGACTACATTGTGGGATATATATATATATATATATATATATATATATATATATATATATATATATATATTATATATATATTAATCCCACAAGGACTACATTTTAACAAACCAAATTCAAAAGATATATATATATATATATATATATATATATATATATATATATATATATATATATATATACTTATATACGTATATATATATATATATATAAATAATAATAATAATAATAATAATAATAATAATAATAATAATAATAATAATAATAATAATAATAATAATAATGATGATGATATTTCAGAATGCAGGACAATTTTTTTAGTTTCGTTCGTCGGTAAAGGAAGTTAAGCATTTGGTTATTTAAATAAGTATGCTAGTAGTATATGATAATCTGTATGCTCCGATTATATATGATATTTTTCATTACTGATGTGACTAGTTATCAGCAAATTCCCTGCATTCCTTTTAAATTATATATAAGTTTCTTCTTACAACGCATTAATAAATCACTTAATAACTTTAAATTAAATGAATACATTGATAAGTTATGAGTAAACAATAGTAAGTTTTGGGTACTCTAAATTACAGTTGATTTACAAAAGATTTTATAATTATTGATCTTACAACTTCTGATATTCCTAATTCATTGTTATTTAACTCAGTCGGGTGAAAAACTAGTCTTTTTAATTATCAAAGGCATGAATGCACTATCTTATGAATTACAAATAAGATTTGACTTTAGCTATCGAGATCTATTTTTTTGTTCCAGGTTACTGATCAAAGATGACCGACACGGCATGAGAGAAAATCTTCAGGAAAACGCAGGAAAAAAAATTCTGGTAATGAAAATCCAACTTAATGTCCGTGGCAAAATGAAACGGAGTAAAAAAGTTACGTTACTATGAGAGAAAATCATCTGGTGATCTAGTCACAGTATGTTTGTTTTACAGTGCATTTGAGTTCATCAGTCGTTACTGTAAACAGTTGAAAAACTTCACATTAAAAAGAACCGCTTTACCTGAGAGAGAGAGAGGAGAGAGAGAGAGAGAGAGAGAGAGAGAGAGATGCGACGAATAATGGCCACGTGTACGGATAACAGTGCTAATAAACCGTCAAACAAGCCCCCCTCCAAGAAAATAGCAGAAAAATACAGCCTTCGACCTCGCTCTGCCCTCCAGAGAATACCAATCGACAAACTGCGAGAGTTGACGTCGAGGAAAGGGGCGTCAAAATCCGTGAGGTCGAGGGCTCCACCCCTTTCGAAGTACAGGCGAAAGACCGCTAATGCCCGCGAAAGGCACAGGATGAAGGAGATTAACGACGCATTCGAGGCTCTCCGGAGGACCTTGCCGGACTTCTGCGACCGGAAGACGACCTGTTCCATGACCAAGATCACTACCCTGAGACTGGCTGTTAGCTACATCCAGGAGCTCTCTCACATACTGGAAGATGGGAACATGAGAGACCATTCACTCATAGATGGTCTGCAAGTGGTCAGGCGCCAGAGCGGCCACCACCAAAGGGTTCCATACCTCCCATCCAATACTGACAGCGATAAATTCGTACAACAGCAATCGTACGAACTGTACGACCATACCCTCGAACGTTCCTACATCACAGATTTTAGAACTTCGACTTTATCTTCAGCCTCGTCTCCCGCCATGTGCTCTGTCAGTAGTGCCGACGAATTTTGTGACCTGCTTTCAGACGGCTCCAGTATGTTTGAGGACACCCTCGATACGTTAGATGATATTTCAATCCTACACGAAGTCTGCTCGTTTCCTGTGATTCTAGGGACAGATGAAGATGTCCTGCAACTGAACTCCTGATATTATAAGATGCGTAATTTCGTAGGTGAAAAGAAAATAATAAGCAAACAAAGGACAAATGAATAATAGTTTAAAGTAATTTTCTTGCTCTATTACCCACTCATAGTATTCACAGTGTTTCTTTCATATGAAACCTACTTAAGTTCATCCTTATTGATTTTCAGAATAGTTATGCAAATTATATTGTAACTTACACCACGAAGGCCTTTGGTTAAGAATGACGAAGACACTTTAAAACTATATGGTTATTAGAATAATTTCATCTCTATTGTAATTCACCACCATTACATCATTAACTAACATGAAGACTGTATAATGCCGATTGTTGATTTCCAACTCAGATTCTTAATTAAAAATTCAGAATCTCGTTCAGAGATTTGAATAATCCTTACATATTTCACCTTAGGATTAACAAGAACATATGATAGAAAATATTTTTGTTTTTATTACGATTCTTGTGAAACTTATTCTTTTTGTAAATAGCCTAAATTCCTTCGCTCTATTAAACTTCATAGAATTTTGTGCTTTTAATTTCCAGATTTCACAAAGATATCTGCAAAAAATATCGGAGTGTAATTCCGGGTTAAAGTGTTTTTAATGATATATATTTTCAAAGAATTAATATCATCTGAAGCCTTGAAATGATAAAACTCACGAAGCGCAGATTATGTTGATTACTTTATCTAAAATATTGTCCTTTTATTACGATGATATATTTTACCTACATCAGTTTTCCAACACTGCCAATTCCTTATTTTTTCTATGGTAATTTATGGTTTAAACAGTTCTTATAAAAACACTTTGTCAGCGTTTAAAGGTTTCAGTATTATAAAAAAATATTTAATCAATAGTTTATTATTACAGAGTTGCTGAATATGTTATGTTCAGTATATCATAAGTTCATAATGTATTAAGTGCATAATCTTTTTTATTTTCAGCAAATATAGGTACTCGTCTTTCTTCATATCAACACATATGAGCTCAATTTTTCATCTTGGAATTTGGTATATCCAAAGTATTTACAACAATGACCATTCTTGGAATCATTTATCCTCTGTCAACTAATGTCGTTAGAAGTTTAGGGCATCTTACAAGTTAGTGTTTCCAGCATCCTCTTTATACCACAGGAAAAAGGCTGAAGGATAACTTTACACAATATTGACAGAAAGAATGTTGGTTGTTTTCACATTCCTCTCTGTTCTTACGGGTTTACAAACTTTCAACGTGGCTCCTTAACATATCAAACAATATCTTACTCCCATGTTTTTTTTTATATCTTAGGGCAAGATCAGCTGTGTAGAGAAAGAGAAACACCGGAAAGTACATACTGTGTGATTAACGTTTTCGCATCAAAATAACTCACGTCTATATTGACCATGCTGTCTTCCCGCAGTTAATCCGACAGATGTTGTTGTCGCAAAGTTAACCAAACCATTTATACTAAATTCGAGATAATGTTACGTGTTTACCATTCTTTGCATACCGCTCTGTGTTTCCCAACATTCAGCTAAGAACAATTTGTTTCTCCGCTTTGACACCCAATTTTTAAACTGAAGTCGACGAATCACCGCAATTTTCCTTTTTATTATCTTACACTCATTCATAAACTAGAAGCTGAGTACGAATAAGCAAATGAGAGAGAGAGAGAGAGAGAGAGAGAGAGAGAGAGAGAGAGAGAGAGAGAGAGGGTTGGGAAGTGTTGTCCAGAAGGCTAATACGTTTCGATTAAAGGTATTCATACAGTAAAAACGACCCGTATAGTTAATCGCAAATAACTTGCTGATTAACATTACAACGATGCACTACAAAAGTATAAAATGCACAGTAACTTCTTATTTTTCTTAGCCATTACGAAATGTAAGGTAATATAAAATTTGTGTATACCACGTAGCCATGAAATAATAATTGATATATTTCTATTCTTAATGTATTTCTATGCTGGCTGTGAATAAAAATAAAGACTGAATGAAGTTTCGCAGGGAATGAGAAATTCAGCTGCGATATTCTTGAGTCTATGTGACTTTAATTAATCTTTTAAATCCCTTAATAAGAGAGGAAGCAAATACTAGGGAAAAAGTTGCCAAGATTTTGTTCTCCTAAGCATACACGTTTCGTTTTCCTTAAACCAGATTAACAGCCACCGAGGAATGTTTATTTATGTTGTTTTATTTTCGTGGTAAGTTTCATCGATCAATAGAGAACAACTCGTGCAATGGCTTCATGATGAGGGTACGCAGATGCCGTGTTGCGTAGCGGTGCCCGGCCATCACTTGACAACAATGGTGGCATTTTTCTCTCTTGCCATTCTTCTTACTCGAGAGGGAACACAGCAGGAGACAATGCTGGCGAACCTGATGGATGATACAGCCGTAGAGCTGAGTGGACTACATTATTCACTAATCTCATCCAGCATAAAGTGTATGAAGAGACTTGATTGTATTTGGGATTGTTCCTGATACAGCGAATGTAACCCTATAAGTTTTAGAATTTAGCTGAAGGGCGAACCGGGTCAATGGTAATGCAAATTATACTTTATTTTCTATATAGCATCTCTGTATCGGGGGTTTTGCCTAACGGACCGTATGACCTGCCTGGTCCATTATCTATCAGCATATGGGTTGCTGGTCATAAGTACTTGTCCTCCATATCGCAGACAGGTTTTAAGTCTTTGTGCTACTGTATTGTGCAAATTTCACATTCACATTTAATTTTCTGTTAAAGAAAACTACCGAGATGGCTATTTGTCTGCCTGTCCGCACTTTTTCTTTCCCCCCTAAGATCTTAGAAAGTAATGAGGCTAGAGGGCTGTAAATTCGTATGTTGACCACCCACCCTCCAATCATCAAACTTACCAAATTGCAGCCCTCTAACCTCCGAAGGTTTTATTTAATTTAAGGTTAAAGTTATCCATAACCGTGGGTGTGGCACCGTTATAGGTACCAACAACACAGGCCACCACCGGTCCGTGATTGAAAATTTCATAGACCTCGGTTGAGAGTTTCATGGGCCGTGGCTGAGAGTTTCATACATCATTATACGCTGTACAGAAAACTTGATTGCGCCCAAGAAACTTCGGCACATTTTTTACTTGGTAAATATCAGGTCCAATGACATCTTACAGTAAAATTAATGTACGTATGCCCCAGCGCACAATTGTGATTGAACAAGTACTACGTAAAGGACTATGTTCCAATATCTTCAATCGTGACAAGGGCTTTGATGATGGAAAATCTTTCAAAATTGTTTAGCGTCTAGAAAAGAACGCATTGTGGTTCTGACCTGACATATCGGATTTGGTAGTGGCGCTTTTGAGTGATCAGTTTTTTGCCTGAAATGGCAATAATCTCCGAGGAATTATGATTCAAGGTTTTTGCAGCATTTGCATCACTGCAATGCAATGAGTTAGTAGTGTAAGAACCTTTGTTCCCATGCTGTAATGACGAGGTTTTGATTCCAGTTAAGATACAGGAGGTAAGATATTTTTCTCAGGTTTTGGGTACTCTGTATTTAAGGATATTTCCTACTCAGTCTGGACTTATCTGGACTTACAGTGTGTTTCGTAATCTACAATGCAAACATAGCCTAAATGACAGGTTGAGGGTGCTTTTATGAGCTAGGAGTTCTTCCTTTGCAATAAATTAAATTCTGTCAATAAATACATAATAAGTCGGGTTTGGAATTCATTAAGCAAAAATGGTTTACAGGACAACACGATAAAAGTGTGGATCTTGAGCATAACGAAAAATCTGAAGATACTCAACTAATAATTTAGGAACAGCGATAAACAGTAAGAATACAATAGCGCAGCATACCGCAACACGACCTTCAAGAAAAACCAAAGACATCAATACAAAAATTAGCCAGATGTCATCATTAGTGATGACAAATAATGCACCTCCCCAAGAGAGGGTGAAAAGGCGGTAACCAACATAAAATCTGTATGTTCGGCAGGGAAACATAAATTACTCACATTTACATATGTTACAGCGAAGACCTTTGTAATATGAATGGAAGCAAGGTGTTGTCTTTCACTGCTTTACAAAAGCTCTCAAACAAAAAGGGACAAATGGCTGCAGAGGCTGGATTAAAATGTTTTATTTTAACCGAACCCACTTCAGAATCCTTGTAAAAACTGATTCCAGTTAAGATACAGGAGGTAAGATATTTTTCTCAGGTTTTGGGTACTCTGTATTTAAGGATATTTCCTACTCAGTCTGGACTTATCTGGACTTACAGTGTGTTTCGTAATCTACAATGCAAACATAGCCTAAATGACAGGTTTGAGGGTGCTTTTTAGGGGGAAGCTAGGAGTTTCTTCCTTTGCAATAAATTAAAAATTCTGTCAATAAATACAGAATAAGTCGGGTTTGGAATTCATTAAGCAAAAATGGTTTACAGGACAACACGATAAAAGTGTGGATCTTGAGCATAACGAAAAATCTGAAGATACTCAACTAATAATTTAGGAACAGCGATAAACAGTAAGAATACAATAGCGCAGCATACCGCAACACGACCTTCAAGAAAAACCAAAGACATCAATACAAAAATTAGCCAGATGTCATCATTAGTGATGACAAATAATGCACCTCCCCAAGAGAGGGTGAAAAGGTAACCAACACATAAATCTGTATGTTCGGCAGGGAAACATAAATTACTCACATTTACATATGTTACAGCGAAGACCTTTGTAATATGAATGGAAGCAAGGTGTTGTCTTTCACTGCTTTACAAAAGCTCTCAAACAAAAAGGGACAAATGGCTGCAGAGGCTGGATTAAAATGTTTTATTTTAACCGAACCCACTTCAGAATCCTTGTAAAAACTGGTCACCAACAAGCTAAAACTAAATTGAAAATAGTATGTTTAATTTTGCATGTAGATTTTCAAGCATTGATAAATAATTAAATCCTCATCCAATATGCCATGAGGTCAAGGGAAGTTTAAGAGAGAGAGAGAGAGAGAGAGAGAGAGAGAGAGAGAGAGAGAGAGAGAGAGAGAGAGTAATCCAGATCAAACAATTAGTTAATAATGGTTTTTAAAATCAAGTATCTAACCCTATTATTGCAGGACTGAAGAGATTCCTCCCATGGAGAACCATTACATTAGATTCTCATTAAAAAAAAAAATGTGGTTATCATAAAAGATATGTAATTTCTTAGTGTACAACTGATTAAAGTATCTAGTGCATCGCTCACATCTTGAACAAAAAAGCAGACAAAAATAGAAAGGTAGAAAGAAAACTTTCAGGTTCTTACATTTTTTTCTAGTTCGGTTCCTGTTTTAATAAAGACAAAAATAAAAAGGGTAACGTTTGTCCCAAAAAAGCTTAGTAATAAGCGTTATTAGCAGTAATTTACAATATCGATAAAAGAAATCTTTCAAACACAAGCCACCTCAAATGTCGTTCCCGCAAAAAAGGTCTTGGCTTCGTCAACCTTTTTCATGCATTATGACTCTAGGGTTAAAAAGGAAAGGAATGATTTCATAACAAATGCGATAACATACGTGAGTTGACTCATTGTTACGGTTCCGTTCTCATTGCATTTTTTCCATCTTGTTTGAATGTCATACTTTTGTTTATCAATCGACGCCACGTCTGTTATGAAAATAATAGCAAATTGCCAGCTATTACAGCGCATGCTTTGGGTGAGAGTCAAACAGCAGACATCAATATTGCAATGAATGCTGATAATGGGTCAAAAATGGATTAAAGTTAATATAGATTCGGTTTTGTGGCACCAGGTACGTGCTTTGGTTATCAATATCTGAAAAAGACATTACATCAACCACACTTTGAATGACCTTTAGATATATTATATTTCTCGCATTTTAAAACACACACACACACACTCACACATACACACACACACACAGATATATATATATATATATATATATATATATATATATATATACTATATATATATATCATATATATATATATTATATATATATATATATATATATATATATAGTGATATGATTGCATAACCTTTTAAATACTATTAAAATACTGTTATGTCTCTTTTAGGCTTGAAAATGTTATGAAGAAACAACGAAACGCGTCGCAAATAAAATGTGGTGTCTCTTATTCTGCGATCTTCTTTTCATACTGAGAATATATATATATATATATATATATATATATAATATTTATATATATATATACATACATATATATATATATATATATATATATGTACACACATATATATTACATACATATATTAGTATATATATATATATATATATATATCATATCTATATTATATATATATTATTAATCCAATAAAATATATATATATTATATACTATTATAATTTATATGATATTATATATATCTATATCGGTGTTGGTCTCGTGTGTCTCATATTATGGGAGTGCGTAAGTCTGTCGGCATATCTATTATCATATTAATATATATATATATCTCATATATATCTATCTATCATTCTATCTTGTATCTATATCTATATCTATATAGATATCTATATATATATATATATATACGCTGCTGTAAACTAACTACCGAGTATAAAACTTACTGCGCAAGTCAGCAGAGGCACAATGCGTTTCAGGAAGCGAACCTAAGTGGTTTTCCCGCCAGGGATCGATCTCGGGAGGCAAGACTGGCATCCTCAACTGTGGAAAGCAAAGAAACTTAACATTAGAGCCATGAAACTTCCGTATGATACTTGTTCAATATACTTCTAGTTATATTCTGTCGGAGATAAATGGTGACTTTCAAAACCAGTGTCCCTCGTTAAACTTAGGTGACTATATATATATATATATATATATATATATATATATATATATATATATATATATATATATATATATATAGTATACATATATATATGTGTGTGTGCGTGTGTGATTTATAGTCACCTGAGTTTAATTAATTAACTAGGGTGGTTTCGAAAGTCATCCTTTATCTCCAGTATGGATACAATTTACATGCGTATACAAGAAAATAGGTGGAAAAATAAAGAACCTGAAAAGTCACTGTGGCTACTAAAAATCATACAAGCAAAATCAACCCATTTCCACACTTCTATTTATCAATAGAGCTATATCAATTAAATGCTATATCACCTTGTATTTATACCCTTACGTCTTTAGTACATTTATAAAAAAAAATTGGCACTTATGACATTTCCATTAATATTTTTTTTTTTACAGTCGATGTTTCAGTTGATTAATACCTGACTGATGATACTTGCCGCGGAAGAACGCATGGTTATAAACTGATGAGTCTATTTGCAAACGTAAAATATTAAAAGTATTATCATTTATCTTTCTATGATGATTAAATTCTTCTTGTCTGACGGAAAATTTACTGACAGACAATGGCCTAATACACATCTGTATTCTAATACTATTTGGATGAAACCATCAAAATTATAACCTTAAAATGATGTAAAACCTGAAAAAATTTTATGTGAGATAATGAAAACGCTTGTTATCACTTTCTGAAGGAAGCGGGCGGCACGGTCTAAAACTTGATTGTGGAAATCTAGGCAACTCGACTAATTCGTGCTTATAAAATTATCTAGACCAAGTAGATGCAAACACGCAGAAAAATAACTGGTATTTACCTTATATCACATTAGGATGCGTATCTGCCATTGCATTCATGTTCATAGAAAATTTAATGAGAACCAGAATAGGCCCTCTTGGCATGTTTTATCATAATTTAGACCTTGGTAATGGGGTTTTGTTTAGTAAGCAGCGGGTTTCTTTTTTTTAATTTGTTACATGTCGTGTCTATAAACAAGGGCCTTTGAAATGATAATAATACTTCTAATTGTATTATGTGAAATGTCAAGACTACTGATATGAATAACGCCCACGATTATTGTTATGTCCCAAGCCGCGCTGTTTTTGTCTACCAAGAAATTTCATTGAAACATTAACGCGCTCTGCCAAAATATGAAAGCCCACACATCTATATCATGCTATAATTATTTACAGCGAAAAATAAAACGCGAACAAGAGACCAGAACGTATTTGGTTTCTTTCCTTGAGAAATGACGTGTGCCTCTTTTGAACCAAGCTATGACGTAGGTAGCTGGTGGTTAAAAAAAAAAAAGTTAAGTATATTTTAGTTTAACCAGACCACTGAGCTGATTAACAGATCTCCTAGGGCTGGGCCCGAAGGATTAGACATTTTTACGTGGCTAGGAACCAATTGGTTACTTAGAAACAGGACCTACAGCTTATTGTGGGATCCGAACCACATCGAGAAATTAATTCATATCACCAGAAATAAATTCCTCTGGTTCCGCGTTGGCAGAGCGGGAATCGAACCCGGATCATGAGATCGGTAGTCGAGCTCGTAACCGACTCGTCGAACGAGGAACTGATAGCTGGTGGATAGTCAGTATGTCATGGGTCATATTAAGGGTAGGGAAATGTCTGGGAAAAGATGTATGGTGTATGGCGTGACTCGGTATTAGGTCAGAGGTTCGGCCACGGGCTACCGCCACCAGTCGACCCACCAGTAGACGGGTACAAGACTCAGCTGGGAGTCAAGTATGGGTATGGGACTTGAAGTGCTATCATCTTTAAAAACCTGCTTAGAACCGGAGGGCGATACCCTATAGTGCCAGGCCCTTACGCGCGCGTACACACACACACACATACACATGCATATATACTATATTTTATATGCATGTATACATACACGTATATATACATATTATGTATATGTAAATATAAAAGGACCCATAAAGATATTGATATAAATGCATAAGCTGAATACGACATGACAAAAAATATAAAAGTAAAAACTACTTCATATTTGCAAATTTTTTCTGAGAAGATATTATTGAAAAGGTATTTTGAGAAGTTAAACAAGTATTTTTGTTTCTATGTATAATTCAGGTAAGCCAAGGAAAATAAAAGACATACTAAAAGAGGGAAATGAAGCACACAATCCTTCATGTTTCACCTCTTAATATTCTTGTGGTTTATCCCGTGAGGAGATTCACCCTCAATAAAGACCGTATTTTATTTCTAATATATTTTGGATTTATTGTTTTTTAGGCGATAGTAAACAAATATGGCAATAGGAAGAAAGTAGTTACAAAAATCTCAAACAACTTTTCTTTTCCAAGATTGCTAATGAAGTAAACTGGCATATTTTCTTCCGATTCAAGTCGTAGAAATAAACAAGTTATTCGTGTGTCTCATTAATGGACCTTTTAACTGAACATAAACACTTCAGTTATTCGCAATATAAAACAGCGTTACAGTCTTGCAGCAAGAGACACTCTGGACATTGAATTAACAAGGAAACGAAGCACAGTCATTCTTCATTATCAGGAAATATTAGTAATTTTTTGTGGTTATTCATGAAATCCAAAGAGAGCATTATGTACGTCTTACTTTTTTCAGACCACTGAGCTGATTAACAGCTCTCCTAGGGCTGGCCCGAAGGATTAAATAATTCTACGTGGCTAGGAACCAATTGGTTACTTAGCAACGGGACCTACAGTTTATTGTGGGATCCGACCCGCATCAAGAAATGAATTTCTATCACCAGAGATAAATTCCTCTGATTTTGAATTGGCCTAGCAGGGGAGGAATCGAACCCGGACCCTGAGATTGTTAGTCGAGCACGCAACCGAATCTTCCAACCAGGAACTGTTATCCGGAGCATTCGGCACAAACCTTGTATGGCGATCTGTTAGCTAACTCCCATATGTCAATTCTTTAGACCCTGCGTTGCCACTTTTCCTGTTTTGAGTATAAAAGATTCAAGATGGTATCAACAGTCTTTGACTACGAATTACTGCGAAAGTATTTTGTCTTCAAACTGCTGTTTTATAGTGCATATTCCCTGGCTTGCCTCAATGGTAATAATTAGTATATCTATCGAAACTCCAATTATCGTTTCAGAGCTAAATATAGCTTTTATATTGATTTTTGAGCCAATTGTCTTTCTCTTCCTAAAGTAAATATGACACAGAACTGATAACTCTTAACTAACACCACGAGGACACAAAAGAGTTGTGAGTCCATACCTACCTTTCCATTTATTTTAAATAACTGTAACAGAACATTTTGCAATTTAGCATCCAGTTAACTTTCATAAAGTACAGCAAGTCATTAATAATCAAACATAACCAGCTGTTGTGGCCGGGTTTTCTTTTTATGGAAATGTTAATCATGGGTCTTTCCCCATCCTGACGAAACCATATTTCATCTATGAAATATGTCGATGATGTTAAGGCGATAAGCATGTCAGAGCGACGACATGGGTTTCTAAAAGACTTTTGGAAGAGAGAGAGAGAGAGAGAGAGAGAGAGAGAGAGAGAGAGAGAGAGAGAGAGAGAGAGAGAGAGGATCAATACCTTTTATAACTGTCCTTCACAGAATCTCTTATTCTCTTTAATATGTTTTTATGTAAAATTCTTTCGATAGTTGAGGGAAACTCAACGTAAAAGAATAATAATAATACAGGAAATCTATTTTAATGTATAATTCTTCGAAGGTGGAGGCAAACTTATAACGTAAAAATATTATCAATAATAATAATAATAATAATAATAATAATAATAATAATAATAATAATAATAATAATAATAATAATAATAATAATAATAATTGAAAAAGAAACCCACAAATTCAATTTGTAACTTGTTTACTTCTAAGTATTTACATTAAGTTTTACTCCACACTCTACTTAGAAGTAAACAAGTTACAAATTGAATTTGTGGGTTTCTTTTTCAATCTTCAGAAGAAAACTGAAAGAAGTTTTTGTTTGGTTTAATAATAATAATAATACAAGAAATTTATTTTTATGTAAAATTCTTTCGATGGTGGAGGGAAACTTAAGGTGTACTAATAATAATAATAATATTGGAAATCTATTTTTATGTAAAATTCTTTAGGTAGTGGTTTTCTGTTAATACATAGGGAACGTGTTCCTTTTCGAAATGGCCTCGAGGAAAAAGAAGCCATTAAATACAAAATCATAACTTACGCTGTACCAGGCGACCACAATTAAAAAACCGACGCAAAACACAAACTTCCCGTATTCGTGCTCAACCCTTGTTTTGATTGGCTATAACCAATTGCTTCCTAAACACCCCCGACTGAGCTCCTGTCGGTATATCAACAGTTGCTATGCTTTCATCAGCGTTCAATCAACCACCGACGTCGAAGGAGCCTGTCTTCCTCTTGAGAGAAAGAGAGAGACAGAGGGAGGAAGAGAGTGAGAGAGAGGGTGAGAACCAATTCGATGACATAAAGAGGTAAGGGCTGATGTTCATTTAATTTAAAACCTGTAGTTTTTTTAACGAAATCATGGCGGTCTTCAACAAACCGTGAACTCGCGTCTAAGATTTACTTCTTGAAATTTGTGGTATTGCCCGGATGATAACCTCAGCGACCTAGCTTTGGATGTACTCTTTCTACAGCATTTTTTTAGAGACTCCTTTCATTCTTCTTCGTTGTCTGAGGCCAGTTCATGATTTCTTCCAGAACGGTGCGTTTCATTTCTTCGGGCGTCCGGTTTAGTGAATTTGCTTTATTGTATTTATATATTTATATATAGTTATATATCTATATAATATATATAATATATGATATGTATATATAAATGTACGCGTGTGTAGTGTTTGCGAGTGTATGTATAATGCATACATACACACATATATGTACTCATATATACATATTTGCATATATAAGTATGTATGTATATGCAACAGCCACAGTGCCTTTTTATCTTCCTGATTTCTTAACACTTTTAGATACGACCATCACTATAGAGCCCTGAATCCGTAATGAAGATAAGCTTCCAGTGAGAAGACTCCAATTCACACAAAGTCGGTGAAGGTGAAAATATATTTGTCGAATTCAGACAACGGAAAGTGTGCTTAAACGAGAATAGGCTCGCGTCCTTCTTCATGGTCAGGTTCTTTAGCTAAACCTCCTTGCCTCAACCCATCCAAACCCAAAGCGCGTGAGTTTTGATTAGTAATAAAAGCTACCACTCTATATAAACAAGTATGCATCAATTCAATTCTAAAAGGGATAATCTGTAGGCCTATCATAAAGAATAGTGTAAGATTGAAAGCAATGCATTTTAGATAAATGGATGAAGAATTACAGAAAAAAAATTCGACTCTACCCACAGAAGATTGGGGTTGCTGTATTTGGTCTTCATTTTGTATTCAAGACTTTGAAGTGCATCTAAAGAGAGTGAAGAAATCGAGACGTTAGGAGGTTATTGTATGCAGTATGCATAGGATGCAACTCTGGATGTAGCTATTCGAGCGTTCATCTTTTGCTCAGATCAGGAAGTTGTGTGGTTAGCAGGAGAAGCTGACTTCCAGCAAAACTAAAACCTAACTTAACCTAACCTAACTTCTGTTCTCCTACCCATTGTCAAAGCCATATTAACGATTCTGAATTGTATTGTTTGTAAAGGCTTTTTTATTCGACTGAGATGGCAGCACTAGAGGTTCGTATCAGGGGTTTTGACTGAAAACGGCAAACCTGCAGGAATTTATCTTATCCAAACTGATTCAAATGGCGGTTACCTCTTTCTAATAGGAGCGAATAGGATTTAAACTAGAGTTAATGGATTTTGCTTATTGTTTCAAAATCTATCCTTCAATGAATAACTTTTTCAGGCCTGTACCAAAGATCTTTTACTATTTTTATTGGAAAAACTGGTTTTCTGAAGCGCTTACGGGCGTTAATACATTCAACTTTAAGTAAAGATTAAATGATACTTTAAGTAACTGAACACCAGGATATGTTAATATTTTCCATTTGTTTCTTTTCTAACATACACACACGCACACACAAAATCTTAACCACGTGATTCACTTTAAATACCTTTGCAGAAGGCTCATCAGCAACACGTTGAACCCCTCCCCACATAATATGCTATTCACCTCCATCTTCCTTGCACTCTGGAACTACCTGTATGTTTAGGCTCTCATTCTATCCACGTTATTTATTCTGCACTTCTCGGCCTTCCTAGCCGTCTCCTCATTCTATCTGTTTCTCTGATCTACCCTATCACTAATGCCAACCATTTAACCACTTCTGAGTACTTATACATGTTTTACCCTCTCACTTCTTATAAAACCACAAATAGCCTACTACGCAAACATTTCAATTCAGCAGCGTCAACTTTTAATCTTTTTAGTTCATTCGCGTTCATCATCCTCTTCACGCATTCTTAACTTGGCTTTCATAGGTTGTCCTGATCTCTTTTGCATACACCCTGCTGCCTTCCTTACTTCACATAGTTTGTGATTCACCTCGTCTCTTATTCTGTCATCATTCATTGAATATAATTCCAAATACCTGTATAAAGCAGGCACGGTCATGCTTCCCCATCCATTTCAACGTCCGTTGCTCCTTGTTTGTGGTTTAAATTCACCCTCAGAACATTACTCTTCTTCACATCCACTCTCAGCTTTTGCCTTTTGAAAAACAATACCAAAATTTCTCAGAAGTCTCTAGAGTTTCCTGTATCGTCCCAAAATGTGGATGTCTCTTCAGCAGACACTGACCACTTCACGTTCCTTGCACAGCTTCTATTCTTATTTCACAACCTTACACATGCATATCATTTGTCTTCTTTGCATCCTCACTTCAGTCCATCCATAAAGGTCTTAAACAGCAATGGAAACATAACGAACCCTTATCTCAGATCCACATTCCCATCAAACGAGTCCTTTTCCTCGCTTTTTAATTCTAGCACACGCTTCTCTTCTTTCATAAAACTTCTTCTCTCTCTCAACAGCAGCTTATCTTCAAATTGCCTTTCTACCGAATGTGCTAAAAACGTTCCTTTAAGTCTATCAGTATGTTCCTTTTATCCTGGGACTTCCACACATAACTGTTTATTACAAGGCTTTGATCCACCCAACCACGCTCCATGTCCATACACTCTTTTCTTCCCCTGTCATTTTTTCTGACACCTGCCTTAATTTTTAAAATAAAATTCCCCCTGTTCACTTGCCCTGATATACTAAGTAATATTCTGTCTCTATAATTCTAAAAGTTACCCCTTCACTATTGGCCCCGTGCAATTGAACAGTTATGCTCCCCACCTATTCTCTCTGAACCGTTCCTCAATTCAGGTATACCTTACACTGGTATCTTTCCGTTCTTCAACCTCAAACTTACATTCTCAAACTTTACACTATCTCTTCTCACTTTTAAGTTATTTGTCTCTGCCTCTCTTCTGTCCACATTCAGCCGATCTTCAAAATACTCCGTCAACCTATTACTAAGCTGAATTCCGGGAGCATCTTTCTCTTTGCATATTTTATTTCAAGGTCCAATTTTTATTAGCATTCATTAATACAGAAGTATGCGTATTCCTGTACGTGAGGAAATCGAGAAATTAAGATGTCTGAGTGGTTTTTTCATAAAAAAAATGCATCACGTGAATGCTACTGGTAGTTTCTATATCATGTATATTAACATTATTATTATTATTAACTCAAAGTATTTTTGAGGATAAGAAATCTGAAAGAAACCTGAAAACGTTTCTACTGCCGTAACAAGGAAGCGTGCATCGTTTCTCATCTACTATAATCTATAACAGATAGTTCGGAATTTGAGAGCAAACTGATTTGTCAGTCGAGAACTATTCACCAAGAAAAAGTCACACTTCATTATTCTAAATGTTTCAGTTTGGTCACTCTTCATTTTATTTTTAACTGCTTCTATTCCCATTATCTTTGCAGTGGGCCTTATTCATTATCCACAGCCCTCTTCTTCTTTTCTCTCCAGGCCCAACACAGACATCAGAGATGCTGAACGCGAGAGCACTTTTGATCCTGTCAGGATTCGTCTCTAACTGGGGCAGCATCACGGTGCGAGGAATGCCCCAGATGCTGCCTCCCCACATGCTCGCTGCTCGGTACCCTCAGCCTGTGCCCCCACATTTGATTGGAAACCCAAGATCCCCTGGAAAAGGTAATATAATGTTGGCGCAAGCTCAACAACAATTGCAACAAAAATGAAACCATGATTATGATAGGAAAAGCACTCTGGCTATTATGTTGATAGTTACTTTAACTTGCATGCACGTGGCTCAAATACGAACGCGGTTTCCATGATTTTCTCATGTATAAACAGGTCTTACTGAAATACCCAGCATAGATGCAAGTTTACCGTAATGCATCAAGTTTATCCTTATGTTCTATGATAACACTGACTAAAATACTGGTCATACGGCAACATAATCGTTTTACATAGCTAACAGTTGCTTGAAACCATACCAGCCACAACTTGAGAGACACTGAAACTGAAAACCGGTCAGTTACATTCAACGTACTCTAGATGCAAGAGGCTACGGCAAACCCGCTCCGAACACCAGCAAGATCGAGAAAACCAGAAATTTCCATTTAATCGTTTTAGCACGACGTTGTTCTTAGATCCTGTGAGTGGGATACTTTCAAAGGCACGTCATAAAAAAAGCTTACTGCATTCCTCAGTTGCGGTTATGTACACAACAGAGATTCCTTAGCTGTTCGAAAGACGAACCATGCAGTGAGGTTCAGTTTTATCATAAGCTTCGAATGCGTATTTAAAAGTATATTATTCAACATAAGATCTAAAGGTAGCAAAGCAAAGCGATGCTGCAAATTGGAACCATGTTTAATTTATCTACCGCTCATCAGTTGGCATTGCATCTTTTTCGCTGTTTTGAATTTTCTTTGTTTTTTCCCCGCACAGCTGTTCCAAACTATTGAAAATATTTCTGTATTAGGTGATATTGATGATAATGATGTTAACATGGAAAACGAACCATTTATAACCACACTTAAATACTGAAAAAGTTTGTCCTAATATTATTCCGGTTTTTGGCATGTCAACTACTAATACAGTTAGCCTCGTATGATTTAGAAATGCAGACATATATATATATATATATACATATATATATTTATATATATATATATATATATATATATATATATATATATATATATATCCTATTATATATATATATAATATATATATATACATATATATATAGATATATATTATATATATATATATATATATATATATATATATAATATATATATATATATATATAATATATATATATATATTATATATATATATATGTATAAATGTTTATTCTCTGAAAAAGTTATGCATGAACATTACACAGATATGAAATAATATCTATTGCATACGAATTAGTTGTGAGCTGCTGTCATGTATATGGATTAGATTATATTAAGTAATAGTAGGACATTATTATAGAAAATCATTGTGATATTTATACTCCATTAATCTCAATTCAAAATGCTAAATTAATCTTGAACGTATTATTTTCAGATCCAATATGGACTAGCGGGATATATGACAGTAAACCAGTTTTCTTAAAGTTACCTCAGCCTGATCCCTGGTTACAAATGATTGGGCCACCAGTGCCACCTTTCCCAATGTTTCCATCATACATGCCGAGGTATCCACCAGGCATCTTCCCCTTTCCATTCCCAATCATCCCTACACCATCGAAACCTAATGTCCCAATTACCAGACCTCAGCAAACTACTTCCGTTCCCCCAAGGGGTCAGCAGCAAACAACTACTGTAAAATCCGGAAATACTACGCCACAAGGAACTTATACTACTCTTACAAGTGTTCAGCCTCAATCATCCACTTCAATACCCACAATCCAACAGCTTCAGACAACTAAGGGAATGTCAACATATACTCAACAGCAAACAACTACTGTAATACCTCCACCAGCTCAGACACAAAAAACTCCTGTGCCAGCAGGAACTATAGGGACTCAACCAACTGATGGTACACCAACAAATGTTCAGCAGCAAACAACTATTGCAACACCTCCACCAGCTCAGGCGCAAACAACTCCTGTGCCAGGAGGAACTATTGGTCCTCAAGCAACTGATGGAATGCCAACAAATGTTCAACAGCAAACTACTATTGCAACACCGCCACCAGCTCAGGCGCAAACAACTCCTGTGCCAGGAGGAACTATTGGTCCTCAAGCAACAGATGGTATGCCAACAAATGTTCAACAGCAAACAACAGTTATAATACCTCTAGAGCCTCAGTGGGTAACAACAACTGAGGCCGAGGAAGACGTAAAACCTCAAGAAATTGAGGAAATCCCAACAAATGTTCAACCACAAACAACTATTGTAATACCTCCAGCAGATCAGGCACAAACAACTGTGCCGGCAGGACCTATTGGTCCTCAATCAACAGATGGAACGCCAACAAATGTTCAACAGCAAACAACTATTATAATATCGTCAACTGCTATTGCAACACCGCCACCAACTCAGGTACAAACAACTCCTGTGCCAGCAGGGCCTATTGGTTCTCAAGCAACTGATGGAATGACAACAAATCAAGTAATTGATGGAATGCCAACAAATGTTCAACAGCAAACTACTATTGTAATACCTCCAGCAGGTCAGGAACAAACAACAGTACCTGCAGGAGCTATTGATCCTCAAGCAACTGATGAAATGCCAACAGATGTTCAACAGCAAACAACTATTGTAATACCTCCATCAGGTCAAGAACAAACAACTGTGCCTGCAGGACCTATTGGTCCTCAAGCGACTGATGAAATGCCAACAGATGTTCAACAACAAACAACTATTGTAATACCTCCAGTGGGTCAGGAACAAACAACTGTGCCTGCAGGACCTATTGGTCCTCAAGCAACTGATGAAATGCCAACAGATATTCAACAGCAAACAACTATTGTAATACCTCCAGCGGGCCAGGAACAAACATCTGTGCCTACAGGAGCTATTGGTCCTCAAGCAACTGATGAAATGCCAACAGATGTTCAACAGCAAACAACTATTGTAATACCTCCAGCGGGTCAGGAACAAACAACTGTGCCTGCAGGAGCTATTGGTCCTCAAGCGACTGATGAAATGCCAACAGATGTTCAACAGCAAACTACTATTGTAATACCTCCAGCGGGTCAGGAACAAACAACTGTGCCTGCAGGAGCTATTGGTCCTCAAGCGACTGATGAAATGCCAACAGATGTTCAACAACAAACAACTATTGTAATACCTCCAGCGGGTCAGGAACAAACAAAACTGTGCCTTCCAGGAGCTATTGGTCTCAAGCGACTGATGAAATGCCAACAGATTTCAACAACAAAACAACTATTGTAAACCTCCAGCGGGTCAGGAACAAAACAACTGGCCTGCGGGAGCTTTTGGTCCTCAAGCGACGATGAAAATGCCAACAGATGTTCAACAGCAAACAACTATAGTCTACCTCCAGCGGGGCAGGAACAAAAACAATGTGGCCTGCAGGAGCTATTGGTCCTCAAGCAACTGATGGAATGCCAACAGATGTTCAACAGCAAACAACTATTGTAATACCTACAGTGGGTCAGGAACAAACAACTGTGCCTGCAGGAGCTATTAGTCCTCAAGCAACTGATGAAATGCCAACAGATGTTCAACAGCAAACAACTATTGTGATGGCTCCAGCAGGTCAGGAACAAATAACTGTGCTCGGGACTATTGGCCCTGAAGCGACTGAGGGAATGCCAACCAGATGTTCAACCCGCAAACAACTCTTGTAATGTTTCCCAGTCAAGAACAAACAACTGTCCTACGGGACCTATTGGCCCTGAACGACTTGATGGAATGCCAACGATGTTTCAACAGCAAACAACTATTGTAAATGGCAAGCAGGTCGGAACAAAACAACTGTGCCTGCGGGAAACCTATTTGCCTTGAAGCGCTGAGGAATCCCAGAATGTTCAACAGCAAACAACTATTGAAATGGCTCCAGCAGGTCAGGAACAAACAACTGTGCCTGCGGGACCTACTGGCCCCGAAGCGACCGATGGAATGCCAACAGATGTTCAACAACAAACAACTATTGTAATGGCTCCAGCAGGCCAGGAACAAACAGGCTAGCCTGTTGGACCTCCTTGCCCTGAAGCACTGATTGAATCCAACAATGTTACAGCAAACAACTAATTGTAATGCTTCCAGCAGGTCAGGAAACAAACAATTGGTGGCTGCAGGACCTATTGGCCCTGAAAGCGAACTGCTGGAATCCAACAGAGTTCAACAGCAAACAACTATTTTAATGGCTCCAGCAGGTCATGGAACAAACAACGTGCCCATGCGGGACCTATTGGCTGAAGGCGACGATGGAATGCCCAACAGATGGTTTCAACAGCAAAACAACAACCCTATTGTTAATGGCTCCAGCAGGTCAGGAACAAAAACTAATTGGTGCCTGCGGGACCTACTGGCCCACGAAGGCGACCGATGGATGCCAACAGGAATGTTTCAACACAAAAACAAAAACTATTGTAATGCTCCAGCAGGCCAAAAGGAACACAGGCTAAGCCTTGTGGAACCTGGCTGAAGCGACTGAATGGAAGCACAAGATGTTCACAAAGCAAACACTGTAGGTTCCTGCGGGACCTATTGGCCTGAAGCGGACTGGATGGAAATGCCAACCAGATGTTTCAACGCAAACCAACTTAATTGTAATGGCTCCAGCAGGTCAGGAACAAACAACTGGTGCCTGAGGGACCTATTGGCCCCTGAAGCGATGATGGAATGCCAACAGATGTCAACAGCAAACAACTATTGTAATGGCTCCAGCAGGTCAGGAACAACAACTGTGGCCTGCGGACCTCATGCCCTGAGCGGACGATGGGAAGTAACAGATGTTCAACAGCAAACAACTATGAATGGCTCCAGCAGGTCAGGAACAAACAACTGTGTCTGCGGGACCTATTGGCCCTGAAGCGACTGATGGAATGCCAACAGATGTTCAACAGCAAACAACTATTGTAATGGCTCCAGCAGGTCAGGAACAAACAACTGTGCCTGCGGGACCTATTGGCCCTGAAGCAACTGATGGAATGCCAACAGATGTTCAACAGCAATCAACTATTGTAATGACTCCAGCAGGTCAGGAACAAACAACTGTGCCTGCAGGACCTATTGGCCATGAAGCGACTGATGGAAGGCCAACAGATGTTCAACAGCAAACAACTATTGTGATGGCTCCAGCAGGTCAGGAACAAACAACTGTGCCTGCGGGACCTATTGGCCCTGAAGCGACTGATGGAATGCCAACAGATGTTCAACAGCAAACAACAATTGTGATGGCTCCAGCAGGTCAGGAACAAACAACTGTGCCGGCGGGACCTATTGGCCCTGGAGCGACTGATGGAATGCCAACAGATGTTCAACAGCAAACAACAATTGTGATAGCTCCAGCAGGTCAGGAACAAACAACTGTGCCGGCGGGACCTATTGGCCCTGAAGCGACTGATGGAATGCCAACAGATGTTCAACAGCAAACAACTATTGTAATGGCTCCAGCGGGTCAGGAACAAACAACTGTGCCGGCGGGACCTATTGGCCCTGGAGCGACTGATGGAATGCCAACAGATGTTCAACAGCAAACAACAATTGTGATAGCTCCAGCAGGTCAGGAACAAACAACTGTGCCTGCGGGACTTACTGGCCCTGAAGCGACTGATGGAATGCCAACAGATGTTCAACAGCAAACAAGTATTGTAATGGCTCCAGCAGGTCAGGAACAAACAACTGTGCCTGCCGTACCTATTGGCCCTGAAGCGACTGATGGAATGCCAACAGATGTTCAACAGCAAACAACTATTGTAATGTCTCCAGCAGGTCAGGAACAAACAACTAATTCTGCGGGTCCTATTGGAACTGAAGCGACTGATGGAATGCCAACAGATGTTCAACAGCAAACAACTATTGTGATGGCTCCTGCAGGTCAGGAACAAACAGCTGTGCCTGCGGGACCCATTGGCCCTGAAGCGACTGATGGTATACCAACAGATCTTCAACAGCAAACAACTATTGTAATGGCTCCAGCAGGTCAGGAACAAACCCTGTGCTGCTGACCTTATTGGCCCTGGGAAGCCGACTGATTGGCCCTGCACATATGTTCAAGCAGATCAAACAACTATTGTATGGCTCAGCAGGTTCAGGAAAAAACCAACATGCCTGTTGTGAACTATTGGCCTTGAAAGCGAACTGAAAATTTGGAAATGGCCAACAGATGTTCAACAGCAAACAACTTTGGTTATGCTCCAGCAGGTTCAGGACCAAACAAAGAAGCTGGTGCCTGCGTGGGACCCTATTGGGCCTTCTGAAGCGACTGATGGAATGCCAACAGCTGTTCAACAAGCAAAACAACTATTGGTAATGGACTCCAGCAGGTCGGAACAAACAAAGCTGTGGCCTTGCCCCGGGACCTATTGGCCTCCTGAAACGACTGATGGAAGGCCAATCAGGAATTGTTCCAAACCAGCAAACAAAACATGTTGTAATTGAATCAGCGGTCAGGAACAAATACTCCTGAGCCTGCTAGACTAATTAAAGCCGTCAAGCAAACTGAATGGATGCCACAGGAAATTCAACAGCAAACAACTATTGTAATGTCTCCAGCAGGTCAGGAACAAACGGCTGTGCCTGCGGTACCTATTGGCCCTGAAGCGACTGATGGAATGCCAACAGATGTTCAACAGCAAACAACAATTGTGATGGCTCCAGCAGGTCAGGAACAAACAACTGTGCCTGTCGGACCTATTGGCCCTGAAGCGACTGATGGAATGCCAACAGATGTTCAACAGCAAACAACTATTGAAATGTCTCCAGCAGGTCAGGAACAAACAACTGTGCCTGTTGGACCTATTGGCCCTGAAGCGACTGATGGAACGCCAACAGATGTTCAACAGCAAACAAGTATTGTAATGGCTCCTACAGGTCAGGAACAAACAACTGTGCCTGGAGGACCTATTGGCCCTGAAGCGACTGATGGAATGCCAACAGATGTTCAACAGCAAACAACTATTGAAATGGCTCCAGCAGGTCAGGAACAAACAACGGTGCCTGCAGGACCTATTGACCCTGAAGCGACTGATGGAATGCCAACAGATGTTCAACAGCAAACAACTATTGTAATAGCTCCAGCAGGTCAGGAACAAACAACGGTGCCTGCGGGACCCATTGGCTCTGAAGCGACTGATGGAATGCCAACAGATGTTCAACAGCAATCAACTATTGTAATGGCTCCAGTAGGTCAGGAACAAACAACTGTGCCTGCGGAACCTATTGGTGCCCAAGCAACTGATGGAATGCCAACAGATTTTCAACAGCAAACAACTATTGTGATGGCTCCAGCTGGTCAGGAACAAACAACGAACACCCTGTGCCGTGCGGGACGCTCTTGGCCCTGGAGCGCACTGATGGAATGCCAACAGATGTTCAACAACAAACAACTATTGTAATGGCTCCAGCAGTTCAGGAACAAACAACTGTTCCTTCAGGACCTATTGGCCCTGAAGTGACTGATGGAATGCCAACAGATGCTCAACAGCAAACAACTATTGTGATGGCTCCAACAGGTCAGGAACAAACAACTGTGCCTGCGGGACCTATTGGCCTTGAAGCGACTGATGGAATGCCAACAGATGTTCAACAGCAAACAACTATTATAATGGCTCCAGCAGGTCAGGAACAAACAACTGTGCCTGCAGGACCTATTGGCACTCAAGCGACTGATGGAATGCCAACAGATGTTCAACAGCAAACTACTAATGTAATACCTCCAGCAGGTCAGGAACAAACAACGGTGCCTGCGGGACCTATTGGCCCTCAAGCAACTGATGGAATGCTAACAGATGTCCAACAGCAAACAACTACTGTGATGGCTCCAGCAGGTCAGGAACAAACAAATAATTCTGCGGGTCCTATTGGCCTTGAAGCAACTGATGGAATGCCAACAGATGTTCAACAACAAACAACTATTGTGATGGCTCCAGCAGGTCAGGAACAAACAACTGTGTCGGCGGGACCTATTGGCCCTGAAGCGACTGATGGAATGCCAACAGATGTTCAACAGCGAACAACTATTGTTATGGCTCCAGCAGGTCAGGAACAAACACCTGTGTCTGTGGGACCTATTGGCTTTGAAGTGACTGATGGAATGCCAACAGATGTTCAACAGCAAACAACTATTGTGATGACTCCAGCAGGTCAGGAACAAACAACTGTGTCGGCCGGACCTATTGGCCCTGAAGCGACTGATGGAATGCCAACAGATGTTCAACAGCAAACAACTATTGTTATGCCTCCAGCAGGTCAGGAACAAACACCTGTGTCTGTGGGACCTATTGGCTTTGAAGTGACTGATGGAATGCCAACAGATGTTCAACAGCAAACAACTATTGTGATGGCTCCAGCAAGTCAGGAACAAACAACGGTGCCTTCGGGATCTATTGGCCTTGTAGCAACTGATGGAATGCCAACAGATATTCAACAGCAAACAACTATTGTGATGGCTACAGCAGGTCAGGAACAAACAACTGTGCCTGCGCGACCTATTGGCCCTGAAGCGACTGATGGAATGCCAACAGATGTTCAACAGCAAACAACTATTGTAATGGCTCCAGCAGGTCAGGAGCAAACAACTGTGCCTACGGGAGATATTGGCACTCAAGCGATTGATGGAATGCCAACAGATGTTAAACAGCAAACAACTTTTGTGATACCTCCAGCAGGTCAGGAACAAACAACTGTGACTGGAGGACCTATTGGCCTTGAAAAGCCGAACTGAATGAATGGCAAAACAGATTGTCAAACAGAAACTACCTATTGTAATGGGCTCCAGCAGGTCAGGAAACAAACAACTTTGCCTGCCCGGACCTTTTGGCCCTTGAAGCGACTGATGGAATGGCAACAGATGGTCAACAGCAAACTACTATTGTAATGGCTCCAGCAGGTTCAGGAACAAACAACTTTGCCTGCCGGACCTATTGGCCCTGAAGCGACTGATGGAATGCCAACAGATGTTCAACAGCAAACAAGTATTGTAATGGCTCCAGCAGGTCAGGAACAAACAACTGTGCCTGCGGGACCTATTGGTCTTGAAGCGACTGATGGAATGCCAACAGATGTTCAACAGCAAACAACTATTGTAATGGCTCCAGCAGGTCAGGAACAAACAACTGTGCCTGTTGGACCTATTGGCCCTGAAGCGACTGATGGAATGCCAACAGATGTTCAACAGCAAACCACTATTGTAATGGCTCCAGCAGGCCAGGAACAAACAACTGTGCCTGCCGGACCTATTGGCCGTCAAGCAACTGATGGAATGCCAACAGATGTTCAACAGCAAACAACTATTGCAATGGCTTCAGCAGGTCAGGATCAAACAACTTTGCCTACAGAACCCATTGGCCCTGAAGCGACTGATGGAATGCCAACAGGTATTCAACAGCAAACAACTATTGAAATGGCTCCAGCAGGCCAGGAACAATCAACAGTACGTGCGGGACTTATTGGCCCTCAAGCCACTGCTGGAATGCCAATAGATGTTCAACAGCAAACAACTATTGTAATGGCTCCAGCAGGTCAGGAACAAACAACTGTGCCTGCGGGACCTATTGGCCCTGGAGCGACTGATGGAATGCCAACAGACGTTCAACAGCAAACAACTATTGTAATGGTTCCAGCAGGCCAGGAACAAACAACAGTGCCTGCGGGACCTATTGGCCCAGAGGCAACTGATGGAATGCCAACAGATGTTCAACAGCAAACAACTATTGTAATGGCTCCAGCAGGTCAGGAACTAACAACTGTGCCTGCAGGACCTATTGGTGCCCAAGCAACTGATGGAATGCCAACAAATGTTCAACAACAAACAACAATTGTAATACCTCCAGCAGGTCAGGAACTAACAACTGTGCCTGCAGGACCTATTGGTCCTCAAGCAACTGATGGAATGCGAACAAATGTTCAACAGCAAACAACAATTGTAATACCTCCAGAGTCTCAGTGGGAAACAACAACTGAGTCAGAGGAACCTATAAAACCTCAAGAAATTGAGGAAATCCCAACGAATGTTTATCAGCAAACCACTATTTTGACACCTCTACCAGGTCAGGCACAAACAACGTCTCTGCCAGCAGGACCTATCAGTACTCAAGCAACTGATGGAATGCCAACAAATATTCAACAGCAAATAACTAGTTCTATACCTACACCACCTCAGGCACAAACAACTTCTGGGCTCATTGGTACTAACAATACAAGTACTCCAACTCTCACAACTCCCTGTACTTCTCAAAAAGATTTTGAACCTCCATATGATAGAGAACAATCAATTAGCGTCTTCTTAAGTGGAATAAACTCTGGGTCAAGTAATATTACAAGGAGAGTCATAACTGGTTCTGGAAACTGGTCAATTTCCATTTCACGACAACCAGAAGAAGACAACTTAATTGCTCCTGCACTACCAAGTTCACCAGATGACAAACCTTTGATAAAAACAATTGATATAGACAAAGATGTTTCTGTCCTACCTCAGGATGCTGCTGCAGTGCCAATCTTAATTCGTGAATCAAGTGATAATACAGGCGATGCTGTCGATGGTAGTGAAACAATTGTTGTTAATGAAAACTAGTATCAGACACTCCAGCATAGTCGTTGGGAAATGACAATTCTATGATACCACCAAACGACTGACTTCCTATCCCTCTGATGGACGAATATATATCATCTTCTGCTGATTTCTTGCTTAGGACAGTTTCAAGCTCTGGACATGGTGGTTATCCCAGTTGCATCCAGGGTCTATCCTCGAGTGCCACAAACAATCATATGAATGAAGCCATTGCGAATGGAAGCAAACGCTGGGATATTGATGTGCAAGAATTTATGCCGGACAGTTACTTAAGCAGCAAATACCTGAATCCCTCTTTAAGGAATGGGGGTTACCCATTAGCTGAGAATAAGATTTTTATCATTTTCCCCATAACTTTTACGAAATGTTTGAGTGACATCTTATGACTAAAATATTCAATGTCTATTATTAGCTTCAAGATCAAGTATTGACTGTCACTTCTTCATACAGCATACAGCATTGGAAATATCTAATAGTAATTATAGGTGTATTGTTGAGTTTCGTTTACTAAAAACAGATATCAGTGCAGGTGGACTCTCTAGTTCTTATTTGAAGATTTTATACCAGATTAATTGTAATATCAAAATGGAAAAAAATATTATATGAGACCCCATGAAAAATGTTTGAAATATTATGGATTAATAAATATGAAAAGTTCAAACCTATTACTGTATTTTCATTATGTTTACAATGAGAATCAAGTAGTCACAGAGGCTTCAGTGACTTGATAATTTCGGCTTCTCTCATAAGGAATGATTCAGAGCAGCAGGTAAGCCAGTAGAGATTTAAAACTGCAGATTAATTGAACAAAAGTATCATAAAATCGAACTCTCAATATAGTATATTTCCAAAAGGGCCGAGAATAAGCTGATAAAAAGTCGAGCAGGGGACAATAAAACATTCAATGAAAGGTTAACCTTTCCATGTGGTTGCGTTTACCTTTCCTGATGTTAAATGCAATAGTATTATTGTTCTGTTCTTTCAGTAGAGACGAAAGACATCCCAAGCAAAAATAGTTAGTAACGTATTGTCGCATGAACACGAGCACTGCCTGATTGAGAGGGGAGCTTCCAATGATCATGAGCGATGCATTGCGCCTATACTCTGTTTTTTTTCATCTGTCCATCCGCCAGTGGTGTTTTTGTATGGTAACACTGCGTCCCGGGCTTGAAATAGTTACGCTGTGTAAGTTTTAGGTAAATAAAGGATATCTGGTTGTACATTTGCAACTGAAAAGTGTTTTAATAATTTACTGTATGAGAATTACACCGTATATATTCGAAATAGAATATTGTTATTATTGTCGAATGTAAGATGCCTTTTCGGGGTGGCGAATGGAACAGCCAGACGCAAATTCCATCAAACAGATGCTAAACCAAGTTACGTCATATCGTATCTGGCTGAAACGCACTTTATAAAAATTAACAGTACATACTGATATACTTACGTATAATGAAGTAATACGTTGACATCTTGCCGTAGTGAACAGCGAGAGAAGCAATTTTCCCGCCACTGCATCTGGCTGTTCCATTCGCCACCCCGAAAAGGGAGCTTACATTCAACAATAATAACAATAACCTATTTCGAATAATAATGGTGTAATTCGCATACAGTAAATTATTAAAACACTTTTCAGTTGCAAATGTACACCCAAATATCCTTTTATTTACCTAAAACTTACACGTAGCGTAACTATTTAAAGCCCGGGACGCAGTGTTACCATACAAAAACCCCACAGCCGGATGGACAGATGAAAAAAAACAGAGTATAGCTAAGCACATAGCACATAATATCAAGTGGAATTCGAAAACAAAAGAAAAGCTGATGAAATGTTTTAAATATAGTAGGCCTGTAGGCCTATTTGATGTACATTTCCCATTAAAGACTTAAAAAAGCTGATAAGATGTTTAAATATTTTTGGCCATGTGAAATACATTTCCCAATAAAAATTTTAAAAAGATGATGAAATGTTGTAAATATAGTAGGCCTATCTGGAGTACATTTCCCAATAAAGACTTAAAAAAGCTGATGAAATGTTTTAAATATAGTAGGCCTATCTGGAGTACATTTCCCAATAAAGTCTTAAAAAAGCTGATGGAATGTTTTAAATATAGTAGGCCTATCTGGAGTTCATTTCCTAATGAAGACTTCAAAAAAGCTGATGAAATGTTTTAAATATAGTAGGCCTATCTGGATTTCATTTCCTAATGAAGACTTAAAACAGCTGATGAAATGTTTTTAATATAGTAGGCCTATCTGGAATTCATTTCCTAATGAAGACTTAAAAAGGCTGATGAAATGTTTTAAATTAGTAGGCCTATCTGGAATCATTTTAATGGAAGACTTAAAAAGGCGATGAAATGTTTTAAATATAGTAGGCCTATCTGGAGTACATTTCCCAATAAACACTTAAAAAAGCTGATGAAATGTTTTAAATATAGTAGGCCCATCTGGAGTACATTTCTCAATAAAGACTTAAAAAAACTGATGAAAAGTTTTAAATATAGTAGGCCTATCTGGAATTCATTTCCTAATGAAGACTTAAAAAGGCTGATGAAATGTTTTAAATATAGTAGGCCTATCTGGAGTACATTTCTCAATGAAGACTTAAAAAAGCTGATGAAAAGTTTTAAATATAGTAGGCCCATCTGGAGTACATTTCTCAATAAAGACTTAAAAAAGCTGATGAAAAGTTTTAAATATAGTAGGCCTATCTGGAATTCATTTCCTAATGAAGACTTAAAAAGGCTGATGAAATGTTTTAAATATAGTAGGCCTATCTGGAGTACATTTCTCAATAAAGACTTAAAAAAGCTGATGAAAAGTTTTAAATATAGTAGGCCCATCTGGAGTACATTTCTCAATAAAGACTTAAAAAAGCTGATGAAAAGTTTTAAATATAGTAGGCCTATCTGGAATTCATTTCCTAATGAAGACTTAAAAAGGCTGATGAAATGTTTTAAATATAGTAGGCCTATCTGGAGTACATTTCTCAATAAAGACTTAAAAATGCTGATGAAAAGTTTTAAATATAGTAGGCCCATCTGGAGTACATTTCCTAATAAAGACTTAAATTTCATGGGAAAACGGACATCGAGTTAGCGATATACAAACCAAGAGGAACAGTGCAAGCGGGAATCTTTCTTGTTTGTAGTGATGTAGACCGAAGGATACAGCGTGTATGCAAATGAAATGGAAATCAAATTAGAAATTTCTTAATAAAGGGTGATTTATTGTGAACAGATACCAATCACATTTCATATTCTACTAAATTCAATTCTGATTTGAAAGATATCGCCTCAAGATAAACCTCTGCTTTAGACTCGTTTAGAAGTTGAGTGAATAAAACCTCTGGTGTTATGTTTATTCCGTTAAAAATTATAACCTTAAAACAAACTTTGAATTTATCATAAAATCTTCCTAGAAACTCCATTCATCCTGATTATCTTTGATGATCTTTCTTATCAGATGTCTATCAGTCCATCAGCTTGTCAGTCTGTCAGTTCAATCACAAGCTACATACATTTTTCATTGCTTTTTGCCAAACCTCTCGTACTAATATATATATATATATATATATATATATATATATATATATATATATATATATATATATATAAACACACACACACACACACACACACACACACACATATATATATATATATATATATATATATATATATATATATAGGTATAAGCCACGAGGGAAAATAAACAACGGAGTTTCCCCAAGGTCTTTGAACGTCGACGAAAGATCTTGCCGAAACTCCGCTGTTTACTTTCCCTCGTGGCTTATACCTTTATTTATGGATTTGTCACGTTCCAAACTTTCGTGATTCAGTTATACATGCATATGTATATCTATATATATATAGGATAGATAATAGATAGAATATATATATGTATATATATTATAATATATTATCATATATAGCTATCAATCAAAAATATCTCATAATACTGAAATATATATATTATATATTTCTAATTATATATATATATTGTATATATGCTAGTATACTATAATGTTATATTATTATACTTATATATCTATTATTTTATGATATATAGTGCTATCTATATAATGTTCATATATATATATATATATATATTTCATATATATTTATATATATATATATAAATACACTATAAAAAAATTATTCCCATCCGAAATATGTGCCGTTAATGTAATAAAATTGCATAGTTTCTCTTCCCTTCGTTTTCCTTTGGTTAAATAAAAGTGACCAAACAAAAGAAAAAAAAAATTCACTAGTATGTCTTCTGATGCAGAAGATGCAAATGAGTTTTCGTTCCGGATGGAAATTAGTGTCTGGGAAGACAAATACCGTCACGCAGCATCAAAACATTGGTGTTGGAAAGATGTCTCGCAAACAACCAATCGTGATCGCAAGTTTTCTTAAAGCTCATTTCTGATTGGTCGGGGCTGAATGTATTTTGGACATCCCAAACGCATTCTTACTTTATATATATGAGGAGTTTTTAGTCATTTGATGACACTCAGACGAAGACGCCGGAGGAGTTCGCGGATTCCTAACTAGTTCTGGTCGCTGGAGGAGGTAAAAAAAAAATATATGTTTTCAGTGAGAAAATTGCTTGTTCTAGCTTCTGACGAATAGACGCCGACCGTCCTCACAAAAAGTTTTGGATTGCATATCCGTCGAAGTAATTACCGAAAACTATCAAGGTTACAAATTCTCATCTTGTAAAGAATTTTGACATTAGCGTCGACGAACAAAGAAAAAGAAACAGCCAGTAAAATTGAGGATAATCTATCAAAGCAGCCACTCGGTTCATCAGACTTCCACTCATCTGAATCCTCTGCTCATCGGCCACATCGGGAAGAGATCCTCTTCTATGCAACGTTTCTAGAACTGACGCAGTCCTCAGGATAAGTTTCTTGATTTGAACAAGGTATAGTAGTACAGGTGAGCCTGGGCCACAGAAATTATAAGAATTACTGTAGTTCGTAGGATGTCTTCAATGCTGAGTTGTAAGCAAGACTCAAGGTTCTTTGTTCCTTACCAGAACTTGACAGTAAATTTAGGGACATTTGGTCCCCCAGGGACTATTACTAAACACAGCGAAATACATTTGACCTCTCAGGGGCTATAGTAGATTCAGATCAACCGTGCATCTGATGTCTAGGGCAGTCCCTTACGACGCTCCTGATTGGCTGTTGATAAGCCAATCACAGGGCTGGAAACTCAGTTTCTCTCGAGAGTTCACATAGGCAGGATGTATGTTCCACCTCTCCTGAGGGATACGTCTTTCAAAAGTATCCCTCGGGAGAGGTGGAACATACATCCTGCCTATATGAACTCTTGAGAGAGACTGAGAGTTTCCAGTCCTGTGATTGGCTTATCAACAGCCAATCAGGAGTGTCGTAAGGGACTGGCTTAGACATGAGATGCACGGTTGATGTGAATCTACTATAGTACTAAACCAATCCCCTCTTGAACTGACAAGGCCTGAGAGATTCAAGCATGAGTCATCACCAGTCGTCCTAGTCTCGCCGTGCGTTTCCATTCATAACTTTGTATTTTTGGTGACATTTATCAGTTATTTGCAGAATGTATAATTTTTGTGTAAGTTAATTATGTTTTACAGTCTTTTGCATCATCAGTATCCTCTAGACCTGGTTATTATGATTAAATATAAAGGGAAATCAGTGCAGAAACAGTAATGAGAACAAAAAAGTTTATTCACAGAAATGAGTATATAATACATTATTTTGCATAGAAAGGAGGACAAGAGCACAAAAATGGTGACAAAAGATGCCTCTCTCTTTAGGAAAAGGTATAACAGCTATATACAAAATAAATATTCTCTATAATTTACAGCAATTGTTCCTCAGAATCTTATTTCTTCAATGTATTCAGCTTTCTCTTTTTTGTTAAATTTTTGCAATTTTGAATGTTTTCATTACTTTTCTTACAATAATTGTTTAGTAGGGCATTGGAGGAAGCAAATATCAACATTTTTTGAATTTTTTCTATGCTATGCCCAGCATCACAATCATTTAGAGGTAAGAAGGCATCATTATCAGAAAGGACAGTGAGTGAAATGTCCGTGGCCAAATTCCTTTGATACATCAATTGTATAAAATCAGGATACTGGGACAGTTTATCAATGGTTATATAGTTAAACAGAATTACGTTTACCACAGATTCATGTGGATAAAGAAGCCTTCCTCTGCTTATACCCTGAATGTAACTGTTATTGTCTGGTAAGCTATCTTTTGTTTCTTGGCAAGTAAGTAAGTCTTTACAGGAGCTACACTTAAGTTTTTTCACAACAGCATACACACAATAGCCGGCCAGGTATGTTATAACCGGGAAAAGATCCATACATTTATCAATATCATCTTGACTGACATCAATATAAAAAAAATCGTTATTTCCGGACTCCTGATTATTCATGCCCTCCCAGTTCGTTTCTTCGAAAATCTTCAGTTCGATGTTTTTATTAACCTCAGTTTTTTTTTCACACTCAAACACTTGTCGTAAGGAAATGTTGTAATTGCAGCCAGCAAGTCGACGATATTTACCAAATCTATTTTCAAGTTGATCGGTTTGAAATTTTCCTGGTAAGACATATTTCATTTTTAATTTTTCTACACAGTATTTTGTTATTTCTATCATTGCATTAGTTGTGTGTTTTAAGGCAGTGAATTTTTCCCTACTCAACTTTCCACCAGTTTTTGTCATATTATTCCAGAGATCTAACCAGGAATGGAATTTCTGTAGGAAAATATACTTCTCGTCATTTACATTATATGTTAGTGGAGTTGCATATTTATTGTGAAGCCGAGTACCTTTATGTGGATGCTTTACATTCATTATGGTCCACCAGAGATAAATGACTTTACACGTGTGTCTGGAAACCTTCTTCGCCCGATTTAAGTATAACACTAGAAAGGTCATTGGAGATCGGAGGTTGCCAACTAGTAATGTCTCATTAGATGGCCTCAGAAAAAGTACCCACAGCAATGCAAATTAAAAATAAATGGTTGAACAGTTTACAAAATCTGAAAGTTGCAAGTACTGAGTTTTCATTTAAAGTCATCAGCAATGACTGATAATGTATTTTATAATCATTTGGGTTAATAAACTGTTGTTTCTCATCATAACTTCTGCGCTGATTTTCCACCATTATGCAGCATATTTAATCATATTAACCAGGTTTAGAGGATTATGATGTTGTTAAAGACTGTGAAATATAGTTATCTAACATAGCAATTAGATACTCTAGATAGAAAGTAATAAATAACACCAAAAATACAGAACTGGGAATGGTAACTTATGGCCAGGATAGGACGACTAGTGATGATTCATCGCTCTGTTTTGAGTGATCGCACAGGCCTTGTCAGTTCAAGATGGCATTGACTAAACACGGCGAAATACATTTGACCTCCCAGAGTCTAGTACTATACACGGTGAAGCAGTGTTTAGTACTAGCCCCTGGCGGGATCAAATGTCCCTAGAGCATTTCGCTTTGTTCCTGAAATGTCAGGTAGGTCGTGAAATGCCTGGTTTCGCTATCTGCCTGTAACAGGCATTACCGTATAAGTATCTCATAAGTCAAATGGCTACCATGCCAAGATACTGAAGGGCAAAGTCTAGAGTGATAATAATAATAATCATGATATTAGACTGACGTTTAATTAAGAATCATTTGACTCCTACGAACGCTGAAGAATTCCATAAACAGCCAATCAGCTTTACGCTATATGGTATAAGTAAGTCGTCGAAAGTTAACTAAAGTCAACTAGATATAAAAAAAAAATACTCTGATACGTTGATTGAATTGAATATAGCATTTAGGCCAAAGGCCAAACACAGGGACCTACGAGGTCATTCAGCGCAGAAACGGAAATTGACAGTAAAAGCTTTGAAAGTTGTAACAGGAGGAAAACCTCGCAGTTGCTCTATGAATCAATTGTTAGAAGAGGGTGGAGAGTAAGATGGAAGACAGAGAATATGAAACGAGGCATAGTAAAAGGAACAAAAGGGGTTGCAGCTAGGGGCCGAAGGCACGCTGCAAAGAACCTTAAGTCACGCCGACAGTGCGCCGCATGAGGTGCACTGACGGCACGACCTCCCTGCTGGGACTGATACGTGAAATGATGAGTAGCTGACAACTGTTTATGAATTACATGAAATATTCGGTATATTAAGTGAATAGCATCTGAGTCAACCGCTCACACTAACCTCTGTCTCCCTCTACCGTCTTTTCGTAGGAAGATCGAATGTATCTTTAGCTAAGATTTAGCTAATTTATCGTTAGCAATATTAAGTCAGATCCTAAGCTGAAAATTAAACAGAAAAAAATGCATATTTTTTACAATGACAAAATCATTTCTATTTTGCAATTTGGGGATCAGAAATTCTGGAACAGACTCAAGGTGGGAATCAGAAATTCTGGAAAAGACTCAAGGTTTGAATCAGAAATTCTGGAAAAAACTGAAGGCTTCAGAAAGTTTATAAAATGAAAAGTATCCTTTATTGTCCTACTTTCCGGAGCTCAGGGTTTACTATTTCTTGTGTAAACTGATTACGAAATCATAGTTACCTTGCTTTTGATGAGGTGCAGCACTCATAATGTTTTGTCAAAAGGACTGTAAGAACATATCAGAAGGCTTATGTATACATACATATACATACATATATATATATATATATATATATATATATATATATATATATATATATATATACTATATATGTAAGGTATATATGTATATGTATGTATACGTATGCCTTCTGATATGTTCTTACAGTCCTTTTGACAAAACATTATGAGTGCTTTTCCACTTTATATATATATATATATATATATATATATATATATATATATATATATATATATATATATATATATATATATATATATATATATATATATATATATATATATATATAACAAAAATGTTTAAATGAATTCCAGAGATCAGTTAATTGAATGTAAATAATTTATTTCAACGTCTTTTTTATCGAAAAAAATAGCATTATACTCGCATCTTTTAAGTGGAGACTGGGTTCCATGTTCAATACGAAATTTCTCATTTAAGGATTGTTTATGCGCATCATAATGTGAATGAAAAGATAACGCAATTCAGAACGATTTAAATGCTCTTCAAAAGAAACAAACATAATTATCAGTGATTTCACTCTGTTCTTCTTCCCTGATATTTTGCACATACACACACGCATACACACACACACATATATAAATATATATATATATATATATATATATATATATATATATGTATATGTATGTATATATATATATATATATATATATATATATATATATATATATATATATATATATATATATATATATATGTGTGTGTGTGTGTGTGTGTGTGTGTGTGTGTGTGTGTGCAAAATATCAAGAAGAACAGAGTGAAATCACCGATAATTATGTTTCTTTTGAAGCAGCATTTGGTTTAAATCGTGCTTAATTGCGTTATCTTTTCGTTCGCATTATGATGCGCATAAACAATCCTTAAATGGGAAAATTCGTACTAAACTTGGAACCCAGTCTCCACTTAAAGATGCGAGTATAAGACATTATTTTTTTCGAAAAAAAAGATGTTGAGATAAACGGGTTTACTTTCAATTAACTGATCTCTTGAATTCATTTAAACATTTTTGTCATATGTATGTATGTATATATATATATATATATATATATAGTAGTATATATATATGATATATCTATAATAATGTATATATGTATATACTATCTATATATGTGTGTGTATATATGTATATATATGTATATATATACATATATATATGTATATAATAATATATATATATATGTATATATACGTATTATATATATATAATTATATCTATATATATAATATAGGTTATATATATATAGATATATGTATATATATATATATATATATATTTTTTTTTTTTTTTTTTTGTGATATATTTTTGATATGTAATGATCACATTGATTGTGATCGCGATCGTAACTGCTATTATTAATCGTAACGATAAAAAGGCTAGTTAAAATGAAACACGACTATAATGATAAGAAGACATGACGATAGCTTAGAAGCTTGGAAATGATTAAGATCTCTCTATAACAAAACTAAAGACGAATGATTATGAGTTCGCTGGGAAATCCAACCCAAAGAAAGTCTAATGGTGAAATTGATTTGGGATAGTCAATCATTATTGCCTCCAACATTTGCATTATTTTCACAGTGAACATTGATGTTATGCCTTAGTTATTGCTATTATCAATTTGCTTTCTCATTTTTCTTCCAGGGGATAACAATGATAATCAGAAGTACAGTGACAGGAATCTATGTGGTCCTCGTGGGATTTTCAATTAGCGTGACGGCACAGGGGATATATCCCCCCTTGGTCCCTTATCCTAATTTGCACGCAGTTCCTCTCTCTGCTTATTTGACTCCGCAGTTTGATGGATATCAAGGCATGCCATTTCCCTACGCAGAACAAGGTAATTTGCTCATATGTCAATTGCAGCAACAAATCTCATAAAATAAAATCCATCCGGGTACCATTGATATTACTGTTTTTTAGTGTTCATAATAATAATAATAATAATAATAATAATAATAATAATAATAATAATAATAATAATAATAATAATAATAATAATAAACTTCAGTCAGAAAAATGCCCTTCTGAATGCTGTTGAGTTGCATAATAATAATAATAATAATAATTATTCATAATATATAATAATATAATAATAATACTAAAATCAATATTAATAATCATAATTAATAATAATAATAAGAATAATAATATAATAATAATAATATAATAATAATAATAATAATAGTAATAATAAACTTCAGTGAGAAGAATGACTGTCTGGATGCAGTTGAGTTTATATTACAGTTTCTTCTTCCTCCTCTTCTGCTTCTTCTTCTTCTTCTTCATAATAATAATAATAATAATAATAATAATAATAATAATAATAATAATAATAATAATAATAATAATAATAATAATGATAATGATAATAAGCTGTATGGTAAGAGCATCAAGAAAATAGATACCCTAATCCAGACTGTAAGGATTGTATCTGGGAACATCAGGATGGAGTTTGGAATAGAAAAATGCGCCTTAGTCAATATACAAAAAGGAAAAGTAACGAGAACTGAAGGGATAAAGCTACCAGATGGGAGCAACATCAAACACATAGATGAGACTGGATACAAATACCTGGGAATAATGGAAGGAGGGGATATAAAACACCAAGAGATGAAGGACACGATCAGGAAAGAATATATGCAGAGACTCAAGGCGATACTCAAGTCAAAACTCAACGCCGGAAATATGATAAAAGCCATAAACACATGGGCAGTGCCAGTAATCGGATACAGCGCAGGAATAGTGGAATGGACGAAGGCAGAACTCCGCAGCATAGATCAGAAAACCAGGAAACATAAGACAATACACAAAGCACTACACCCAAGAGCAAATACGGACAGACTATACATAACACGAAAGGAAGGAGGGAGAGGACTACTAAGTATAGAGGACTGTGTCAACATCGAGAACAGAGCACTGGGGCAATATCTGAAAACCAGTGAAGACGAATGGCTAAAGAGTGCATGGGAAGAAGGACTAATAAGAGTAGACGAAGACCCAGAAATATACAGAGACAGGAGAATGACAAACAGAACAGAGGACTGGCACAACAAACCAATGCACGGACAATACATGAGACAGACTAAAGAACTAGCCTGCGATGACACATGGCAATGGCTACTGAGGGGAGAGCTAAAGAAGGAAACTGAAGGAATGATAACAGCGGCACAAGATCAGGCCCTAAGAACCAGATATGTTCAAAGTACGATAGACGGAAATAACATCTCTCCCATATGTAGGAAGTGCAATACGAAAAATGAAACCATAAACCACATACCAAGCGAATGCCCGGCACTTGCACAGAACCAGTACAAAAAGAGGCATGATTCAGTGGCAAAAGCCCTCCACTGGAACCTGTGCAAGAAACATCAGCTACCTTGCAGTAATAAGTGGTACGAGCACCAACCTGAAGGAGTGATAGGAAACGATCAGGCAAAGATCCTCTGGGACTATGGTATCAGAACGGATAGGGTGATACGTGCAAATAGACCAGACGTGACGTTGATTGATAAAGTAAAGAAGAAAGTATCAATCATTGATGTCGCAATACCATGGGACACCAGAGTTGAAGAGAAAGAGAGGGAAAAAATGGATAAGTATCAAGATCTGAAAATAGAAATAAGAAGGATATGGGATATGCCAGTGGAAATTGTACCCATAATCATAGGAACACTAGGCACGATCCCAAGATCCCTGAAAAGGAATCTAGAAAAGCTAGAGGCTGAAGTAGCTCCAGGACTCATGCAAAAGAGTGTGATCCTAGAAACGGCGCACATAGTAAGAAAAGTGATGGACTCCTAAGGAGGCAGGATGCAACCCGGAACACCACACTATAAATACCACCCAGTCGAATTGGAGGACTGTGATAAGAGCAAAAAAAAAAAAAAAAAAAAATAATAAATAATAATAATAATAATGAACTTCATTAAAAAGAATGGCTGTCTAGAATGACGCTGTGTTTATATTGCAAGTCCTCATAACAATAGTAGAAGTAATAATAATAATAATAATAATAATAATAATAATAATAATAATAATAATAATAATAATAATAATAATGCAGATTTCGAGGCTTTCAGAACTTAGTTTTCATTTTAAAACTTGAAAAAAAAGACTGCTCCAACAAAGAACACAGCCTTTGACAATATTGGAGAAATACGTGTTTCTAATTCATGTCAAAATTATTTTGGTGTGCAGTCACGGCATAGTTTTAGAACACGTGACGATTTCATAATTTCAGAGCATGAGTTTACGGGTTTACACTTTCATTACTCGCTAATTAAACTCATTTATTCATTCTTTCCTGACTAATATTTGCAAGGCTGCTGTCAACATGGGGGTTTTAAGTATTAGTCGTCTGTTACCCAAAATAATATTGCAACCTACACGGCCTTCTCAAATGCACTATATGCTTTTTTTTTTATACTTTGCAGATTTTCCGTGGTATGCTGATGCTTATGGGAGATTTCCACCCCTAGCTGGGGTGAATCCACTGCCTTTCATGACGAACTCACGTGAATTAATGCTTTCTGGCATGATACTGCCGCCATATTTCCTCGAGTCTCTACTAAATCGACAGGCAGATGTCCTTTCACCATGGCATCATATAGGGTTTCCCTACTTCAGACCCCGTAAGGTCGTTCAAAACCCCCAAATGATTTACACAAATGGACCTACTGGCAATCCCACAAAGGATCAGTTCCAACAAACTACTGGCAATCCTGTAGACGATCAACCTCAACAACCTACTGGTAATTATGCAGAAAATCAACCTCAACAACCTTCTGTCAATCCTACAAAAGATCAGTCCCAACAACCTACTGGCAATCCTACAGAAGATCAGTCCCAACAACCTACTGGCAATCCTACAGAAGATCAGTCCCAACAACCTACTGACAATACTACAGAAGATCAGTCCCAACAACCTACTGGCAATCCTACAGAAGATCAGTCCCAACAACCTACTGGCAATCCTACAGAAGATCAGTCCCAACAACCTACTGGCAATCCTACAGAAGATCAGTCCCAACAACCTATGACAATACAGAAGTCAGTCCCAACAACCTAGGGAATCCTAAAGAAGTTCAGTCCAACAAACCTACTGACAATACTACAGAAGATCAGTCCCAACAACCAACTGGCAATCCTACAGAAGATCAGTCCCAACAACCTACTGACAATCCTACAGAAGATCAGTCCCAACCACCTACTGGGAATCCTAAAGAAGTTCAGTCCCAACAGCCTACTGACAATACTACAGAAGATCAGTCCCAACAACCAACTGGCAATCCTACAGAAGATCAGTCCCAACAACCTACTGGCAATCCTACAGAAGATCAGTCCCAACAACCCACTGGCAATCCTACAGAAGTTCAGTCCCAACAACCCACTGGCAATCCTCAAGAAGTCAGTAAACAACCTATGGCAATCCTCAGAAGATCAGTCCCAACAACCTACTGGCAACTACAGAAGATCAGTCCAACAACCCACTGCAATCTACAGAAGATCAATCCCAACAACAACTGGCAATCCTACAGAAGATCAGCCCAACAACCAACTGGCAATCTACAGAGATCAAGTCAACAACCACGGCAATCCTACAGAAGATCAGTCCCAACAACCACTGGCAATCCTACAGTTCAGTTCCAACACCCCACTGCAATTCCTAACAGATTCAGTCCCAACAACCTACTGGCAATCCTACAGAAGATCAGTCCCAACAACCTACTGGCAATCCTACAGAAGATCAGTCCCAACAACCTACTGGCAATCCTACAGAAGATCAATCCCAACAACCAACTGGCAATCCTACAGAAGATCAATCCCAACAACCAACTGGCAATCCTACAGAAGATCAGTCCCAACAACCTACTGGCAATCTACAGAAGAATCAGTCCCAGACAACCAACTGCAATCCCACAGAAGTTCATTTCCAACAACCCACTGGCCAATTCCTACAGAAGTTCAGTCCAACAACCCACTGCGGCAATCCTACAGAAGTTCGTCCCAACAACCACTTGGCAATCCTATAGAGATCAAGTCAAAAACCTACTGGCAATCGCTAACAGAAGGATCAGTCCCAAACAACCTAACTGGACAATCCTACAGAAGTTCTAGTTCCCAACAACCTATACAAGTATTACCCAAGAAGATCAAGTCCCAACAACCTACTGGCAATCCTAACAGAAGTTTCCAGTCCCAACAAGTAACTGGCAATCTAACAGAAGATAGTCCCAACCAACCTACAGACCAATCCTACAGAAGTTCAGGGTCCCAAACAACCTACCCTAACAATCTACAGAAGATTCAGCTGCCCAACAACCTACTGGGAATCCTAAAGAAAGTTCAGTCCCAAAAACAACCTACTGACGAAATTAACTACAGAAAGATCAGTCCAACAACCAACTGGCAATCCTAACCAAAGAAGATCAGTTGGCCCAACCAAGCCTAACTGAAGAATCCTACAGAAGACAGTCCCAATAACAACCTACTGGAATCCTGAAAGAAAGTTCGGTTCCCAACAGCCCTTTACTGACAATACTACAGAAGATTTCGAAGTCCCAACAAACCCAACTGGCAATCCGCTACAGAAGATTCAAGTCCCAACAACCACTGGGCAATCGTACAGAAGATCCAAATTCCCAAAAACCACGGTGGCAATCCTTCTACCAGAAGTTCAGGTCCCAAACCAACCAGGCAATCCTACAGAAGTTCAATATCCCAACCATATCTCTAAGAAACTACAGAATATCCCAGTCCCAATATCCTATACCACTGGCAATCCTACTATGAATATTATCATCCCAACAACCCCTCTCACTGGCCAATCCTACAAGATATAACGTCCCTATACTATACCCAATACTTCAATACAACTAATAAATCAATCCCAACACCCAACTGGCTAAATCCATAAACTAGCCCAACTAATGTCCACATATGCCTAACAGTGAAGAGTCCCGAATGTCGCCGAACCAAGAGTCAACTGGCTCTAATTCCTACAGAAGATTCCTATGTCCCAACAACCCTACTGGTCAATATGCCTTACAGAAGATTCCAGTCCCAAACCAACCCCAAACTGGCAATCCTACAGAAGTTTCAGGTTCCAACAACCCAACCCACTTTGGCAATCCTATAGAAGATTCCATCCCAACAACCCTACTGGCAATCCCTACAGAAGGATTCAGTTCCAACAACCCAACTGGCAATCCTTATAGGAAAGATCAGTCCCAACAACCAACTTGGCAATCCTACAGGAAAGATCTGTCCAACAACCTACTGGCCAATCTTTACCAGAAGATTCAGTCCCAAACAAAACCACTGACAATCCTACAGAAGATCAGTCCCAAACCACCTACTTGGGAATCCTAAAGAAAGTTCAGGGTCCAAAGTCCAAAGCCTACTGACAATTACTACAGAATATCAGTCCCAACAACGTAACTAGGCAAATCTACAGAATAGTCAGTCCCAAACAAACCTACTGGGCAATCGTACAGCAAGATCAATCCCAAACAACCCACTGGCCGAAATCCTACAGAAGTTCAGTCCCGCAACAACCCATTGGCAATCCTACGAAGTTCAGGTACCCAAACAAACCTACTGCCTGGCAATCCTACAAGAAGATCAAGGTCCCTCAAACCAACCTACTGGCAATCCTACAGAAGATCAGTCCCAAACAACCCACTGGAATCCAATCCATACAGAAGATCAACTCCCAAACAACCAACTGGCAATCCATCCAGAAGAAATCAAGATGTTTAGCCCAACAACCTAACTGGCAATCCTACAAGAAGAATCAGTCCCAACAACCTACTGGCAATCCTACAGAAAAGATCCAGTCCCCAACAACCAACTGGCAATCCTACAGAAGTTTCAGTTCCAACAAACCCACTGGGCAATTCCTAGCAGAAGTTTCAGTCCCAACAACCCCATGGAGCAATCATACAGAAGTTCATGTTTCCAACAACCCCCAATGGCAATCCTATAGAAGATTCAGTCCCAACAACCTAATAGGGCAATCCTACAGAAGATCAGTCCACAAAACCTTAACTGGACAATCCCTACCGAAGGTTCAGTCCCAACAACCTACTGCAATATTACAAGAAGAGCAGTCACCAACAACTTCTACTGGCAATCCTAACAGAAGTTCAGTCCCCAAAAAACCTAACCTGGCAATCCTACAGGAATGATCAAGTCCAAACAACCTACAGAACAATTCCTAAGAAGTTCCCGTCCCCAACCAACCCATACTGGACAATCCTACAGAAGATCCAGTCCCAAAACCAACCTATGGGAATCCTAAAAGAAGTTCAAGGCCCAAAAACATACCTGACAATACTTACAGAAGATCCGTCCCAACAACCAATGGGCAATTCCTACAGAAGATCCCCAAGTACCAACCAAACTACTGGACAATCCTACAGAAGATCAGTCCCAACAACCATACTGGGAATCCTAAATAAGTTTCAGTCCCAACAAGCCCCATACTGACCAATACATACATAAGATCAGTTCCCAACAAACCAACTTGGCAATCCACTACAGAAGATCAAGTCCCAACAAACCTACTGGACAATCCGTACAGAAGATCAATCACAACACCCCACTGGAAATCCTAACCAGAAGGTTCCAGTCCAACAACCCATTGGGCAATTCCTACAAGAAGTTCAGTCCCAAACCACCTATGGCCAATTCATACAGAAGATTCTAGTCCCAACAACTACTGGCAAATCCTAACAGAAGATCAGGTCCCAACAACCCAACTGGCGAATCCTACAGAAGATCAATCCCAACAAACCAATGGCAATCCTAAGGAAGATCAAATCCCAACAAAACCAACGTGGCAACTCTACAGGAAGATCCAGTCCCAACAAACCCCTAATGGCAATCCCCTAACAGAATACAGTCCAAACAAACAACTGGCAATCCTACAGAAGTTCAGTCCCAAAACAACCCACTTGGCAATCCTACCGAAGTTCAGTCGCCAACAACCCCAATGTCAATCCTACAGAAGGTTCGGTCCAACACCCTACTGGCAATCCTACAGAGATCAGTCCCCCAACACCTACTGGCAATCCTACCAGAAGATCAGTCCCAACACCACTGGCAAAATCCCTACAGCCTAATCATCCCACAACAACAACTGGCAATCCTACAGAAGTCCATCCAATCCCACACCACTGGCAATCTACAGAAGATCAGTCCCAACAACCTACTGGCAATCCTACAGAAGATCAGGTCCCAACAACCAACTGCAATTCCTACAGAAGATCAAGTCCCACACCCAACTGGCAATCCTACAGAAGAATCAGTCCACAGCCAACAATGGGCAATCCTACAGAAGTTTTCAGTCCCAACAACCACTGACAATCCTATGAAGAATCCAAAGTTCCAAGTCCCCAACCTACTGACAATCCCTACAGAAGATCATCCCCAACAACCAACTGGCAACCCTACAGAAGATCCCATCCCAAACAATTCCAATCTGGGCAATTTACCCTACAGAAATCATCCCTGTCCCAAACTTTACTGGCAATCTTACGCGAAGTTCCGTTCCCAACCCAAACCCCAACCTGCATCTACAGAAGAATCATCCCAACAACCAACTGCAATCACAGAAGAATCCCAATCCCTAACAGAAGGTTCCAGTCCCGAACAACCTACTGTCAATCCTACAGAAGATCAGTCCCAACAACCCACTGGGAAATTCCTAAAGAAGTTCAGTTCCCCAACCCCAACCTAACCTGCTGAACAATAACTAACCAAGAAGAATTCGTTCCAACACCCACTGGCAATCCTAACAGAAGGTTTCAGTCACCCAACAACCACTGGCAATCCTAACAGAAGATCAATCCCAACAACCAACCTGCAATCCTACAGAAGATTCGTCCCCAACCAACCTACTGGAATCCTACAGAATATCAATTCCCAACAACCCACTGGCAATCCTACAGAAGTTCAGTCCCCAACAACCCAATGGCAACCCTACAGAAGTTCAATCCCAACAACCAACTGGCAATCCTACAGAAGATCAAGTCCCAACAACCCAAACTGGCAATCCTTACAGAAAGATCAGGTCCAAACCACCCAAACCACCTGGCAATCCTACAGAAGATCAAGGTCCGCAACCCCAACCCACGGCAATCCTACCGAGTTCAGTTCCAACAACCCATGGCAAGCCTACAGAAGTTTCCGTCCCACACCAACTCGCAATCCTACAGAAGTTCAGGTTCCACAACCCACCGGCCAATCCTATAGAAGATCAGTCCCAACACCCACTGGCAATCCCTACAGAAGATCAGTCCCAACAAACCAACTGGCTAAATCCTCAGAAGATCAATCCCAACAACCAACTCGCAATCCTACAGAAGTATCCCTCCCTCACCAAAACCCTACTGGCATCCTACAGAAGATCAGTCCCCAACAACCCCTGGCAATTCCTACAGAAGATTCAGTCCAACAACCAACTGCATCCTTCAGAAGATCATCCCAACACCACGCAATCCTACCGAAGATCATTCCAACAAACCACTGGCTATCCTACATAAGATCATCGCGGATCCAACAACCACTGGCAATCCTACCGCAGAATCACGTCCACAACCACTGCAATCCTCAGAAGTCATCCCAACAACCAACTGGCATCCTACAGAAGATCATCCCAACAACCAACTGGCATCCTCAGAAGATCATCCAACACCACTGGCAAATCCTACAGAGATCAGTCCCCAAAACCATGGCAATCCTACAGAAGATCAATCCAACAACCAACTGGCATCCTACAGAAGATCAGTCCCCAACAACCAACTGGCATCCGACAGAAGATCAATCCCAACACCTACTGCAATCCTGACAGAGATTCAGTCCCAACAACCCACTGGCAATCGTACAGAAGTTCGTCCAACAACCCACTGGCAATCCTACAGAAGATCAATCCAACAAACCAACTGCAATCCTACAGAAGATCAGTCCCAACAACCTACTGGCAATCCTACCTGAAGATCAGTCCCAACAACCCCTGGCAAATCCTACAGAAGTTCCAGTTCCACAACCCACTGGCAATCCTCAGAAGTTTCATCCCAACAACCAACTCGCAATCCTACAGAGTTCAGTTCCAACAACCCACTGGCAATCCTATAGAAGATCTAGTCCCAACAACCCACTGGCAATCCTACAGAAGATCAGTCCAAAAAACCCAAACCACTGCATCCTACGAGAAGATCAATCCCAACACCATCGCAATCTACAGAAGATCAGTCCCAACAACCTACTGGCAATCCTACAGAAGATCAGTTCCAACAGCCTACTGGCAATCCTACAGAAGATCAGTTCCAACAACCTACTGGCAATCCTACAGAAGATCAGTCCCAACAACCTACTGGCAATCCTACAGAAGATCAGTCCCAACAACCTACTGGCAATCCTACAGAAGATCAGTCCCAACAACCTACTGGCAATCCTTCAGAAGATCAGTCCCAAAAACCTACTGGCAATCCTACAGAAGATCAGTTCCAACAACCTACTGGCAATCCTACAGAAGATCAGTTCCAACAACCTACTGGCAATCCTACAGAAGATCAGTCCCAACAACCTACTGGCAATCCTACAGAAGATCAGTTCCAACAGCCTACTGGCAATCCTACAGAAGATCAGTTCCAACAACCTACTGGCAATCCTACAGAAGATCAGTCCCAACAACCTACTGGCAATCCTACAGAAGATCAGTCCCAACAACCTACTGGCAATCCTACAGAAGATCAGTCCCAACAACCTACTGGCAATCCTACAGAAGATCAGTTCCAACAGCCTACTGGCAATCCGTACAAGAAGTTCAGTCCCTGGCCAAGTCCTAACCCAGAAGATCAATTCCCAACAACCAACTGGCAATCCTACAGGAAGATCAAGTCCGCAAAACCTACTGGCAACCACAGAAGATCAGTTCCCCCAACAACCAACTGGCAATCCTAACAAGAAGTTCCAAGTCCAACAACCCCTGGCAATCCTAACAGAAGTCAAGTCCCAACAACCTTTCGCAACCTAGAAGTTCAGTTTCCAAACAACCCACTGGCAAATTATCCCTTATAGGAAGATCATCCCAACAACCCACTTGGCAATCCCTAAACAAGAAAGATCCCAGTCCCACCAACAAACCAACTGGCCAATCCTAACAGAAGGATCAATCCCAACATCAACTTCGCAATCCCTAACAAGAAGATCCAAGTCCCCCACCTACTGGCAATCCTACAGAAGATCAATCCCAACAACCCAACTGGCCCAATCCTACAGAAGATCAAGTCCCACACCAACTGCCCAAATCCTAACCAGAAGATCAAATCCAACCCAACTGGCAATCCTAACCAGAAGATCAGGTCCCAACAAACCAACTGGCAATCCTACAGAAAGATCAAATCCCAACAAGCCAACTGGCAATCCTACAGAAGATCAAGTCCCAACAACCAACTGGCAATCCACAGGAAGATCAACTCCAACAACAACTGGGCAATCCCTACAGAAGATCAGTCCCAACAACCCAAACTGGCAATCCTACAGAAGATCAATCCCCAACAACCCACTGGCAATCCTTACAGAAAGATTCAGTTCCCAACAAACCAAACTGGGCAATGCCTACAGAAGACTCAATTCCCAACAACCAAACTGGCCAATGCCTCAGAAAAGATCAAGCTTCCCAAAAACCTCAAATTGGGCCAAATCCTTTCAGAAGATCAATTTCCCAACAAAACCAACTGGCCCAATCCTAACCAGAGATCAGTCCAAAACAACCCAACTGGCAATTCCCTTACAAGAAGATCAAATCCCAACAACCAACTGCAATCCTACAGAAGATCCCAATCCCAAACCAATCCTACTGGCAATCCTTCAGAAGCATCCAGTCCCAACAACCTGAACTGGCAATCTAAATAGAAGATCCAGTCCAACAACCAACTGGCAATCCTCAGAAGATCATTTCCCAACAACAACTGGCAAATTCCTTAAGAAGCATCCAATCCCAACAACCCACCCACTGGCCAAATCCGGTACAAAAGATCGGTCCCAACAACCTACTGTTAATCCTACAGAAATTCAGTCCCAATATCCTACTAGCAATAATACAGAAGATCAGTCCCAACAACCTACTGGCAATTTTACAGATCAGTCCCAACAACCTACTGGCAATCCTTCAGAAGATCAGTCCCAACCCCCCACTAGCAATATTACAGAAGATCAGTCCCAACAAACTACAACCAATCAACCTAACAGTGAACCAGAAGAAGATACTTCACTCTCCACAACACCACAACTGACGGACAACACCGGAGAAGACTCAGTTTCACCAGATGAAGGTGATGCGACAATGAGTTTCGTTTCAGCCATTGAAGAAGTTAGCGATATAGCAACTAAGACAAACTCCTCCCCACTTGCGATGGAAGATGTTATTTCGCCTAACTCTGAAGCTGAGCCTTTCACAGATGTTTCATCACCATCAGATATCCTCGCTCTATCTCACAACATTTCCTCTATAATCGACGATTTATTCAAAATGCACCAAGGAAGACCTCCTTTTGTTAATATCGCTCTAAGCGGAGCAGCCTCTGTGTCAAGTGACAGTACTAATGGTGTCATAAGTGGTTCTGGAAATTGGACAATTTCCTTTTCACGGTCACAGAAGGATATCTCATCTCATTTTGTGTCGATTGTATCTCCTATAGCTCTGCCACAAAGTGGCGTGCCTGACACTCACGGTATTTTGATCTTATCGAAGGAATTAGAGCCAAACGTCACAAACATCCTCATAGAACCAAACTCGGTGTCTGAGACTAGTCATCAGAGTACTGGCAACACAGTCACTGAGTCTGAGGACTTCTCCTCTAATGTCACCGAGGGCCTGTGAGAAGATTGCTGATTCACTTTCGTTCACCCTTCAGGAAGTTATTTAGTCTTTAAACGATTTCTTGATTAAGGTTTGATTATTATCATTCTGTGATGAATCGGGCCGAATTACTAATGCAGGGTGACAAAATTGGAACCAGTTAATATCATATCGACACGTACGTACCATGCTTTAGGAAGTCAGCTAAATGATGCTGTCAGGAAATGTGATGTATAATTGTATATGGGACTTTCGAATAATCCGAGGGAAAATTTCTACAGTAACAATGCAAAAATTCACCTTCTGTTAAGGGAACACACGCAACTGCTGAAAGTAAAAGGTGTTTTCCCTGTAACTTTTAGATCTCAATTGGTGTATTTTCATGATATGTTCTGTATATAAAACAGTGGTTCTAATTATATATGTATAATATTGTCTCCAACCGTCAAAAAATTATTTACACTTTCAAGTAAGGTAGTTTGAAACATTTAAAAGAAAGCTGTGTATTGTTTTTTCTCACCAAATACAACAATAAGAATGAATCCAGACATTTTTATAGTCTTTATTACTGATATTTAATGCAAGTAATACATACTAATGAAAACAAAATTATCGAAAGGAAGGAGTGTGTCAAATGCTGAATAAACCTTTGTTTTTCTCACGTTGGCCAAAACACCAGGCATATATTACTCATAGCTAAGATTGAAAAAGAAACCCACCGAATTATTGTGTATAACGTGTTTACTTATATAAGTATTTACATTTTATTTTACTCAACACTCGAGTAATTTCTGGCTCTATCTGTGGCCCATTTTCAAGAGAGGTGAATTATTATGAATTTTAGCATATGGAGGAGAAAACATGAATGACTACTGAATTTGTCAATGAACTACTTAAAAAAAATAAAATCATATTCTATCGTTTCACTTTTAATCGTCAAAATAATACTACTTTCCTACCAGAAATTAAAAAACAATTTTCATAACGAAGATAGACAGTCACTCAACATTGTTAAAAAGTGAAGATGTAACATGTTACAACTGATCTCAAAAATAAATAAATAGATAAATAAATAAACTGGATCGAACTCCTGTTCTTCAAGCAGTGACGCAAATTAAATCAAATGACTATCGTCTACCATGAATGTGGTAAAAAGCTTAGTGGTGATGAAATAATGTTGACCACAGAGTACTGATCTTACCGGGACATTTGGAGAGACTGGAAGTCCATAGGCTGGTGGAAGATGGGTACATGCAAGAAGGAGGGATTATTGGGGAAGTTTTCTGTACGAGGAGCTCATCTATAATTTTAGAGTTAAAGTATGAATTTAGCAGTGATTACTGTGTTTCCTCTGGAGAAGTCCATGTTGGCGGAAACAACTTACTCTCTGACATACATTATATATATACATATCTATATATATATATAATTACTATATATATATATATATATAATATATATATATATATATATAGATATGTATATATATATATATATATATATATATTATATATATATATATGAAACACAAAGGAATGTAGCATGGAGCGTGTTCCAAGACTGGCAGATTATATTATTTGAACTCTGACTCACTGAATTCATTGGGCGAGTGACTTTGCCTAGCCTATGCTGACTCATAAACCTGAGAAATGCAAAGCCTGTGCATTTGTTTATACACGTACGTGATTTTGACGACATGATGACCGTGAAAATTCAACAGACAAAATTTTGCATTCTCGTCTCGAAGATCATTCAAAATAAATGAACTGTGTCGTTTAAAAAATGCGTTTGATTGAAGCTTCTTCGATCTATATATATATATATATATATATATATATATATATATATATATATATATATATATATATATATTTACACACCCACACACATATACATACATATATATACATATATATATATATATATATATATATATATATATATATATATATATATATATATATATAGTGTGTGTATAAATAATATATAAATATATATATTTTATATATTCTTTTATACATGCATAAATATATCTTATTGAAAAATTATATACAGCTATATTTATATATTCCTACCACTTCAGTACCTTAATCTAAGCCTATTTTTCATCCATACCTTCTTGATTTCTGTTATTATTATCACTTCTCATCAAACTTATTTTGTATCAATCAACGACAGGACCTCAGCAAGTCAAAGTCGTTCGGGGGTCTCGAAAGAATACAAGATGAGGGTTGGATATTCATTCTCTTTTCCGTTAACTGATTGGCCCTAATTACGTTCATAACCACGTTTTATCTGTTTCCTTCTAAATAAAGGTGTTATCTATCTTTCCTGTTGTTTCAATCGCATAATGGGTTAAATAACCTCCTTCTCCATGTGTCCCTTTTCTCATCACTACATTCCCTTACATGATCTCTCTCTCTCTCTCTCTCTCTCTCTCTCTCTCTCTCTCTCTCTCTCTCTCTATATATATATATATATATATATATATATATATATATATATATATATATATATATATATGTAGATATTTATATATATACATGTCTATATTTTTACTCCGATTTTAGTTCTCTCAGACATTCCTCTTGGGTACAAAATAGACGGATAGATTCTAGGACTGTCTACATTTATCAAATTTATCCACCTCTTCAACACATACCTTTAGTAAAAACATTTTCAGAGGCAAACAAATTCTCTTTAATTCGTCTATCAGAGATTTGTTTCGAAGGTGTTCAGTAGATCTACA
>NC_087210.1:72573903-72608903 GCF_015104395.2 Macrobrachium nipponense | reverse complement strand
ACGTGTTTCTGAATCAGAGTCAAATATCTTACGGTCGACTTGTAATTTAAAAAAGCAAATGAAACACCAGGTCATATTAACAAAAAAGTAAGTCTTACAACGACTTGAGTTTCCTTTTTCACTGCGGCATTCGAAGTTGCTTCTATCCACCCAGACGTTTTCGAATTTGTTTTGTCAACAAAGCTGATTTCTTAAACTGCACTGACGGGGGGGGGGCATATGGCCTCTCGGGAGGTGAAGCATTTCAACTTGATTACCTCAATAGGTGCTAGCGCTATTTCAGTCAATTTTGGGAATAAGAGTAAACACAGTAGATGCTACCCTGTGGTAGGGTTGTAAGAATAATACCACCGTAGGTCCTGCGTGTCGTAAAATGCGACGAAATGGACAGCTGCTGCCTTGCAGTCTTACTTTTTTAGTGAAAGGCTAGGCTCGCCGCCAATAACTGTGGAAACTGCTGCCTTGCAGTCTTACTTTTTAGTCAAAGGCGAGGCCCAACGCCAATAATTGTGGTTGATGACAGCATAGGCATGCGTTCATAAAAAAACCCTTTGCCAAATAATAAACCATGCCTGATGTTGTAAGGAAAGGCACATCAGGCAACCAACCCCTTAGTGTAGGGATAACGGTGGGAAAGAAGAAGAGTAAATACAGCAGACGATTTCTCCTAGTACTCAAGTCCATTAGAACTATACTGAAATATCGCCTTATGTTTTTGAAGCAGATGGTTTATGTACACTATTACACAGGGCCTGTTGGAAAACTTGGGGCCATGAGGATGTTTTAAAATGAGCTACTTCACCAGTTCGACGACTGAATCACTTTAGATAGCAATATTTGCATTGTGCCCTCCAGTTTATAAATGGTAAATGTTTGCAAAACAGTTTCCAGTTGAAAAGAAGCATTTTTCTGTCAACGCCCTCTCAGCGTTTACGCCTCTCTCTCTCTCTCTCTCTCTCTCTCTCTCTCTCTCTCTCTCTCTCTCTCTCTTCTTCTCTTCTTCTTCTTCTTCTTCTTCTTCTTCTTCTTTTTCTTCTTCTTCTTTTTTTTCTTCTTCTCCTTCTTCTTCTTCTTCTTACCCACTGTTATACCTACACTAAGGGGTCGGTTGCCTGATGCTCATAATTCTAAATATATACTAAGATAAGTATACTTAGTTAAGAGACGCATTTTTCTTTTAAGATACTGTCAATTCACACATTGTAAAACGATACCCACTGTAACTTTGAATTGGAATAAAGGAAATATTATTATAAGAATTATCATCTCTTTATGTCTGCCTGTCTGTCTCTTTAATTTTAAACATACATTATGATAAGAATACGTCAAAGATTCAGCTTTTTTCTTTTAATATATTGTAAATTCATTGAGTATAAAACAAAACCCACTGTAACTTGGAAGTGACATGAAGGAATTATAATTATTATTTCCATCTCTCTCTCTCTCTCTCTCTCTCTCTCTCTCTCTCTCTCTCTCTCTCTCTCTCTCTCTCTCTCTTAATCATACTCCTAATAACCTAATTTTTAGTATGAATTTTACACTTGCTATCCGTAGCTCACGAAGAGAATTTGCAATATATCTAAGGATTTCTAGATTATTTGTGTAATAGAATACAGTAAAACAACACTTTCATTTTAACTTACTTTGTTGCTGAAAACCCCGACAATATTTCTAGAAAAATATGGAGAAGGAACTGATCCGTGTCGAATCTTAACATTGAAGGTCCTGTAGAAGAAGTATGCATGACTAAAAAATAGTTATTCTATAATATATTCGTTCATATTTGTTTCTGGGAAGCGGGACGTTAAATAAAAAAAACCCTGTAGATATAAATAGAATAAAAGGCGGGGAAAGTAAAAACGATCATATACAGCGAAAAGAGTGTAAAGGGAGAAAGAAAAATACATATTTGGAAAGGGATTTCCACAACTTAGGGCAGCTCCTCAGTTTGTAAGTACTTCACACCATAACATACACATTATATAGATACCCCAATCTAAAAGTTGTGAATAAGCTTTCTAGCACAATATCGATGGAATGTTTTTTTTTTTTTGTCACACGTTACAGGAATAAATCTGCAATAAAAACACCATCATTGTGTACGCAGTAATCACCATGTTTGCACCATAAGTTTCAAAAACAACTTGTTCGGTTGGCCTTAAAGTCTCTAGGTTGCCCAAGAACCTTTAATATACAAGCCACTATTACTTAGCTTTTCCACCTTCTCTCTCTTCTTTTTCCATAGGTTTTTACTACGGGTCAATTTCCAAATTGGAAATAAATGAATAAATACTGAGTCTCGGGAAGAGGATAATTTTCTTCCTTTATTTCCCGCCTGGACGCTGGGACATTTTGGTAGCAAACCCCTGCAGAGGATTGTGAGCATGATGAGAAGTTAAAGAGGCCACTGAGTCTATTAAAACGATATATATATATATATATATATATATATATATATATATATATATATATATATATATATATATATATATATACACACACAAATACAAAGTAATCAACGCACAGTCATAAGTGGAACAGAAATAAATTTCTGAATCACATCAGAATTGAACCCAGGTCTTTCAATTGAAATATATGTATATATATATATATATATATATATATATATATATATATATATATATATATATATATATATATATATATATATATATATGCACGAATCTTTGTCACATCACCGTGATTCGTATACATACATCAAGCTACAAATGTCCTTTAATATCCAATTCGCTCTACCTCGGGATCAATATATTTTCATATATGTTAACCGAAGGGGAATTTTTTAGCTGATAATGATTTCGTCCTCTCTTGGGTTCGAACCACTTGTTGGCCGAATCGATAACATCACTGAAGTCCTGATTTCTCCTCAGTCCGCTGGGCGCTGGTTCGAACCCACGAGACGACGAAATTATTATCAACTTAAAAATTAAAAAACCCCTTCTTGGTTAACATATCTAAAAATATATTAATTCCGAGGTAGAGCGGATTGGATATTAAAGGACATTTGTAGCTCGATGTATTTATATATATGTATAGATATATACAAATGGTGACAGTGACAATGAAAGTGTCTCTCTCTCTTTCTCTCTCTCTTTCTCTCTCTATGTATATATATATATATATATATATATATATATATATTATATTATATATATATCTAGATATATATCTATGTATATGTATATATATAGATATATATAGATATATATATATATATATTATATATATATATATATATATATATATAGATATATATATATATATATATATATATATATATATATATATATATATATATATATATATATATATATATATATATATAGAGATATATATATATCTAATAATATAAATATATATATATAGCTATTAGTATATAGATCTTATAGAATATATATATATAGATATATTATATATATAGATAGTATACGATAATATATGATATATATATATATATAGAGTATAATATATGATATATGTATAAAAAAATATTGATATATCGTATATATATTATATATACCATTATATTATATATATATGTATCTATATTATATATTATGTATCTATATATAGTATATTTATATATATATATATTTATATAATACATATATAATATATATATATATATATATATATATATATATATATATATATTATATTATATTATATTATATATATTTTGCGAACGCGCCAACAACTTGAAGCAACGTGTCGCGAAATCAAAACATATGTATATATGTATATGTGTATAATTGAATCACGAAAGTTTGGAACGTGATAAGTGCACAAAGATATAAGCTACAAAGGAAAGTGAAACACGAGTAGCTGCAAGATCTTCCGACTCAAAGTCCTTTACTTAGCAGACTGACTCATGTTGCAACTACACCAGTGTTTCACTTTCCTTCATGGCTTATACTTTTATTTATAAGTATAAGTGTGTAATCTTTATTAGGTCTTCAATCCTTCCATGTGCATTGAGTAAATGCGTTCTGGCTTAATTTAATCAGGAAATTTCAGAGGGATGTCTCTTACATATTTGACTCACTTACCATTAGAGCCTCTTAATAAAGAAGAGAGTCCTTCCTATTTAAAGAATCCTTTCATGATGAACTGATTGATTTAGGCAAATCGCCGTCACAACAGCTATGGTCACTGACGTCGTTTTTTGTGATGAGAAAATTATAAAATTATGCAAATCATAGTGGTGATGCAAAATCATTTTAGCGTTTGTGTCAGAAAAAGTGGCGCGATCTTCATTTGAATAACTTAAAAGTGCTAAAAATAATGATTGTCTATTGTTGCAGATTGCTGACATTACACAGCAGTGGTCGAATATTTTCTGTAGATTGACTGATATTTACATTTCTGTAAACTACTCATACCACCAAACTTTCTTCACAGCTGTTCTAACTGTCATCACTTCTATTTCTGGAGTCACTCCGTTATATTTTCCTTTCTTTCAACTCCAGTGAGTCTGGCAGAATAAACATAAATGCACCCTCCGGGAAATTAAAATAGCCACGTCGTATTACACGGATACGGGAAAGGCCTAAACATATTTTGATTCATTATATTTCCACGCACAACAACCTGAAGCAACGTGTCACGAAATCAAAACATCTATTTTTTTCCTTAACCTTGGAATTCACGGATGCATTGAACACCAATAGAAATATCCAATTTCCTTCCCTTGCGGCTAAGCTTAGATCTCATTGGCTGCCGTAGGCCATGTCTGGTTGAACTGGAAATATTCCAAACGAACTATCGTCGCTATATTTGCAGCCCTTTCTCATTCTAAGACGCACACTGACGGCGACGTCGAAGGAGGTCGTCTTCTTCAGGAGAGGGGAGTCAACTAGATCGCCTGGGAAGGTAAGAACTGAGCTCAGTGCTTTTGCTTTACCAGTCGTATATTCTGTCCGTGTCTCATTTAGCTGATACGTGGAACTAAAGAATTTATGACAATAGTTTATGTATTTTAACTCATTTTCATAATTCCGGGTTTTCTTATTAACATATTTACCTTTATTCACTTGTGCTTGCTGATCTAAATCGACTTCAGATTTCAAGACCTCAAAAAGTCCAATCAACTTTCCAACTGGGTCTCATTTTTAGTTTCCTTGAGGATCCGGCTGTTTTCCATCTTTCACAATTATTTGTCGCTAAAGAGACTTACTTTGTTATTTTTAAGTAGATGGGGTTTTTCAAGTTATGGCAAATCAGCATTTCGTTGTCTAGCATTATCATATTTTGTCTGTAACGCAGTTTATTTCTCTGATATTTACACTAAGTAAGCGTTAAGCTCGGCAAATAAAAGAAAATTGAATGATTTAAAAAAATTGAATCACACACACAGACACACACACACCTCATATATTTGTAAATATACATATTATATATATATATATATATATATATATATATAATATATATATATATATATATATATATGTATATATATAATGTACGTGTGTGTGGGCGTGTATGTGTGCCCCTACCCACATGCATTCAACATTTTGCTTTTCCCGGAATAGATAGTGACCTTTTATCAGACTAACCAATAATTACTGCCGTATTTACCATTTGGCTGATGAATCAAGGAGAAACGTGCTTTTCAAAAATGCTTCCACAAATGTTATCTGTTTCATAGACTTCAGAGGAAGCTCATCAGCAACACGTCGATCCTTGCACATTCACTGCTGCTTTCATATCTTACTTTCATGTCCGGTGTTTCTTAGAATTGATGCCCCGCCTTTTCCTCTAACACTTTCTAGAACATTCTTATTCATATTTTCACCCACACTGACTTTTTCACCATACTCTTGAACCTCCAGATTTCTCACTCTTTAACTCTTTGTCAACATACATCATTTATTTGCTTTACTTACACTTCAATTGACAATCCTCTATACTCCAATATCTTTGGCATTACCTGTTACCTTTCCTATTTAACCTATTATGTTTTTCACTTTTTTCATCCCCTTATTCCAAGTTACACTGACCACAAATTACCACTAACCTCATGACCTCACATTCACCATCAGTTTCTCAGTTTACTCATATTTCCAAAATGATTCATTTCTTTACATTTTCACTTTACCATCCACAGTCAACAATGCTTTATAAAAAAATATAAAAAATAAATAAAAATAAAACAGGCACTCCACAGTCTCTCCGTGGCCCTTTTTCTTATCCCATAGCTTTGCATCAACACCCGTTGCTCTTACTCGAGTGGTTGGTGTTTGCAAAAGTTAGTGTAGAGAAGCTGCTGACTTGCTAACAAGTTTCTAAGCGTTTATAAGAAGAGAATGTCTTCCCGAATAAGGTTATGACTGTCAATGGAAGCCAGGAAGATGGAGATAAATATTGGCGTAGATGAGGGAAGAAGGGAAGTGGGTGATTCAAGCATATACAGGTGTCCAATAAGTAACCGGGCACTTACTTGTACATAGTAAAATTTAATTTAATATCACATTTCTCTCTCTCTCTCTCTCTCTTTCTCTCTCTCTCTCTCTTTCTCTCTCTCTCTCTCTCTCTCTCTCTCTTTTATTTTTAGAAAAAGTTTAATTACTCATTGTGCTATTCTTAGATAAATGCTACTCACCATTCTGGATATAAACATTGCCCAGTAACTTATGGGACATCCTTAAATGTGATATTAAATTAATTTTTACTATGTACAAGTAAGTGCCCGGTTACTTATGGGAGACCCTGTATTTCAGAGTAAATGTAAAAGATGACGAAAAAGCTGGCGGAGAGGTATAAAAGAGAACAGGTGAAAAAAGGAAGGCAGAAGGACCTCTGCGAAAGGTCCGAAATAAAAAAAAATAAGAACACTGACTTTTTCTAGTTGTCACTGACTCGGCTAAATCTGTTATCGAGAATTTCTTAACTTTGATTTCTGATAATGATTTCATTCATTACTATGGCTATCTTTACTAAGGATAATTAGTACAGAATGTTGATGGTGGGGTTGTCTTATATAAAACGAAAAATCTGAACTGAGAACATGGCCTTTTCCATTATTTAGACAACTATAATTATTTTAGGAAGAGTATTCAACTTTATTTTTTAGTTTTACAGGTCCATACTAAATCATGAGATTTCAGTAGTTTATTTTACTAGGTAGAACTTTACTAGAAGTGATTCCAACGGGAATTTCCAATCATATCTTTCTCATATCATTTCCATCATCATTACCATCATTGCCATAAAAGTCCTTTTCATCGTGGCTTATTTTCAGGATCCCCTCTGAGGAACAGGATGGAGCGAGTCACTCTGCTTCTGGTGCTGGTAGGATTCCTGAGTCCTTGGGGAAGCCTCAAGGTGCAAGGACAGCCTAGTAAGTCCTGATCCTTTTTTGCTTTCTCGTTAATGGTGAGGCTCATCCAGTGAGATTTACTGGAGACTAATAATAATAATAATAATAATACTAATAATAATAATAATAATAATAATAATAATAATACTTTCCTTTCTATTTCTCGTTAATGTCAAGACTGATTCAGTGAGGCATATAATAATAATAATAATAATAATGATAATAATAATAATAATATAATATATAATAATAATAATAATAATGATAATAAATATTTTTCTGTCTCTTTCCCATTGATGTTAAGGCTGATTCAGTACGTTTTACTTGATACTGGTAATAATAATAATAATACCATAAATAATAATAATAATCAATAATAATAATAATCAATAATAATAATAATAATAACTGTAACAAGCAACGAGAACCCACAAAAGTCCCGGGACGTTATTTTTGGATTGTTTTGAGATTTGCTTCGCACTGAACTGGAGAATTGCGAAATTCCACGGAATGGCATTACATTTTTCACTAAGAGTAACGTTCGTACATACCTACACTTAGATTATTATTATTATTATTATTATTATGATTATTATTATTATTATTATTATTATTATTATTATTATTATTATTATTACTTGGGAAAAACTCTCTATCGCGAGAGTATATATAATGTTCTAAGGGGTCCACAATAATAAAAAATTTTGCGAGTCCGTTTATAATTTTTAAAACTCTTTACAATAAGGTTTCGAACCCCTCCCTGGGTTTATCTTCTGTCTAAAGAAAAAAAAATCATTTTTTTTGTGCTAAAGATGAACCCAGGGAAGGGTTCGGAAACTTTTGTAAAGAGTTTTAAAAATTATACACGGACTCGCAACACTGTTTATTATTGTGGACCCCTTAGAACAAACTTTTTATTATTATTATTAGGGAAAAACTCTCTATCACGAGAGTATATATAATGTTCTCAAGGGTCCACAATAATACAAAGTGTAAAAAGTCCGTGTATAATTTTGAAGACTTTACAGAAAGCTTTGGAACCCTTCCCTGGGTTCATCCTCAGTCCAAATGAACAATAAGTTACAACAAGTACAGAGGTAAATTTAAAAAACAAGAGTCGGCTACCAGTCCAGGTAACCGCTGCCCCGGGGGAGTCTGATAACGGTGCCCAATCTACGCCCTTGGATGAAGGACTTCATGTAATGTTTTGCGAACAGAAACCTGTCGACGAAGATCCCAACAGAAATTTGCAGCCAGAAGGATTGATAGGGGAGAGGGTATCACCTAGTTGTTGTTAACTACCCTTTTTCTTTATCACCTCGCCCATTAACAAGCTAACGACCGTTGCCAACGATCTTCAACGACTCTTGTTTTTTAAATTTACCTTCTGTACTTGTTGTAACTTATTGTTCATTTGGACTGAAGATGAACCCAGGGAAGGGTTCGAAAGCTTTCTGTAAAGTCTTCAAAATTATACACGGACTTTTTACACTTTGTATTATTGTGGACCCTTTAGAAAATTATTATTATTATTATTATTATTATTATTATTATTATTATTATTATTATATTATTATACCTTGGAAAATTCGTTGAAAAGAATAGCACTCTTGAAAGCATATCATATCAAGCATCTCCTCCCTAATTCAACATCCATTTTCAGGAGAAAGTATCAGAATATTAATCATTATAATTAAGATAATAGTATTGTCGAAAAGAATGACACTCCGTATGCCGTTTAACTTATACTTTGCCTTCTCGACTTGGCGTTTAAGTTTCTTTGTTTCAGCAGGTAAATTAGAAAGCAGCTGTCCGAAGGTCATTTATTATTCCAGCGCTTCACAGTAGGAGGAGATCCTTGATATGATATGCTTTTAAGTAGATGGTAGGCTAAATTATTCCTTGAAAGTATTTCTAACTTTGTCTTTTACAAATAGAATAATTTTTATAAATTTCATGGTGTAATATTAATAGTCAAAATGGAAAAACTTAATTTATTAATTGCATTTTTATCAAATATTTTACTTTTAATTAGACTTAATTCTAAATAACGAGAAAAAATACTAGCACATGCAATTTTACTTCAATATTTTAGTGATATACTTTACTGAGATGAACTTGGTCAAGTTACTGCCTTCGAAGTCATTCCAAAATCTTGTTTTGCTGGCGTTGATCTAATCGATAACCTCTTGTTTTCAGAATTCTCTTTGCTTACGGACGGCTTTGACTTCGACCGCATTTTAGGAGAGATGAAGAATTCTTTCAAGTTTCCGACTGCGCTTGGAAGCGATACTTTTCCGCTAGATTTCGCAGATTCCTTTCCAAAACTACCTGAATTTAACTTTCCTCCATTATTTCAAAGTAGTCCGTCATTAACGAAGCCTCCTGGAAGCCCCTGGACATTTATCCCACCACAAGGAGGAGTTTCATCAACCCATGCTGCTTTAGTGGGACCAGGCTCAATATCTGGGTCTAGTGGGCCAGGAGGAAGCTTCGTTACTGGAACTGGGAACTGGTATGCCGTCCCTGGTGGTAAACCTGGTTCTTCAGGGGCGTTTTTCCCACCCCAGGGAGGGGTTTCATCATCCCAATCTGTTTTGATGGGACCAGGCTCAATTTCTGGGTCCAGTGGTCCAGGAGGAAGCTTCGTTACTGGAACTGGGAACTGGTATGCCGTCCCTGGTGGTAAACCTGGTTCTTCAGTGGCGTTTTTCCCACCCCAGGGAGGCGTTTCATCATCTCAATCTGTTTTAGTGGGACCAGGATCAATCTCTGGATCCAGTGGGCCAGGGGGAAGCTTCGTTACTGGAACTGGAAACTGGCATGCTGTCCCTGGTGGTAAACCTGGTTCTTCAGTGGCGTTTTTCCCACCCCAGGGAGGGGTTTCATCATCCCAATCTGTTTTGATGGGACCAGGCTCAATTTCTGGGTCCAGTGGTCCAGGAGGAAGCTTCGTTACTGGAACTGGTGACTGGAGTGCCGTCCCTGGTGGTAAACCCGGTACTTCAGTGTTTTTCGCACCCCAGGGAGGGGTTTCTTCAACGCATGCAGTTTTAGTGGGACCAGGCTCAATTTCTGGATCCAGCGGTCCAGGAGGAAGCTTCGTTACTGGAACTGGGAACTGGAGTGCTGTCCCTGGTAGTAAACCTAGTTCTTCAGTAGCGTTTTTCCCTCCCCAGGCAGGGGTTTCATCATCCCAATCTGTTTTGATGGGACCAGGCTCAATTTCTGGGTCCAGTGGTCCAGGAGGAAGCATTGTTACTGGAACTGGGAACTGGAGTGCCGTCCCTGGTGGTAAACCTGGTACTTCAGTGGCGTTTTTCCCACCCCAGGGAGGGGTTTCTTCAACTCATGCAGTTTTAGTGGGACCAGGCTCAATTTCTGGATCCAGCGGTCCAGGAGGAAGCTTCGTTAATGGAACTGGAAACTGGACGGCCTACCCTTCAAAGCCTGGCTCCACAGGCGTTAAAAATGTGACCACAACACCTGGTCCAGATTCAATAAAGTCATTGAAAATGGTCCCCGATATCGCACTTGTTCCCACTGTGGGCATTGTCCCCAAATCTGATGATGTCTTCGAGCCTCCTTCTTATCCTATGGATTATCAACAGATGCCGTCACTAGAAGCTCTGTACTATCATTATTTCCTGAATTACCTTTACAATCCCTGGATGCACTACAATCCTTACTATGGAGTTTATGGAATGTGACTGAACGTACCGTTCAGTTATTTACATGCCTAGAAGGAAAATTTACAACTTTATTATAAAACCAATGCTAAATCCAAAACTTAAGGTAAATGACGTCACTGTAGGATCCCGCAGTTACTATTACATATAAAAAATTGTACTTCCTTTATTCTGTCAAAGATTTGATTGCATATGAAGAGTGTATTGACTTTGTCATAAGAGAACGAAAATCAAATGATGATTAGATGTGATTTTTGTATCGATTAGAGAATGAGATTAATTTTTTTTTAATTAAATATGAAGACAAGCATCTCCTCGCATTTTTATTCATATTCCTTCAGCAGATCTTACTCTTATCTTAGTCGCAGAAATGGAGCACAATTCGCGAAATAACTCAGGGAAGACGCAACGATTTTCATTTTTCAGGCCAACATGAAAAATATTTAGGCAAGGGCAAAGAATTCCTTTTTGTTTATAGATGTTTAAAATATGCAAACTTTCAGGACTGAAGTGCCAGAAGAGTAGTTGCAATGTACAAATCTGTAATCTTTCCTGGGAATGGATGAACCAGCGATTAGGTTTTGACAACTAGGAGGCCAAGGCAGCTAAACACAGAAGCAATCTAAGCTTGCAAATTCCCTAAACGACATTGATAAAATACAGTTTAGGTCAAAGAACTCGTGTATCTGTAGTGATACAAGACACTTGCAAATTGCACAAGCACAGATGAGAGGTACATTAGAGGCCATAGCATGATAGAGGTAGGGAGGATAAAGGGCACTGGAATTTCTCAGATATGAAGTAAATGAGAAAACAAGTAATTCATAAAGTCAATTATAAGATTGCATAAAAACAGCGAAGATCTGGATTTGGCGAAGCTACTAAGAATTGTCATTAAAAAACGCCCGGAAAGTTTCCAGAATATTAAATTAATTTGAATACGATCAAGGCTTTTTCATCGAAGTTGAGAAGCGTAAGCATTTTTAAAAGATTCCAAATATGCAAGACTGGCAGTAGAAATAAAGTATAACAGAGTTGAGCTATGTTCAGCAAAGCAACGCTACTCTCTGCATGTCATGATGAGAACTTGCCTTGGTAATCCAATGGAAATTCTTATGCAAACATAGTTGGTGGTATGGAAAGGGAATGTTTGGGGAAATGGACAAAGTAGAAAGAAGTACTAGATATGAGAAAGTGGCGAGCCTTAAAGAGAAAAATGATAAGACACTAGCAATTGAAGTATGAGAGACAAAGCGAACAAGAGAAAACTGTATGAGCATTCATGAGAAAACATGAATATGCACTGGTTGCTAACCTGTGTTTCATTATGTTATCAACAGGAGGGATAAGAGTTTTATTAGCCTCATACATCAGTAGAGGCGTAAATGAACTTCCCATAGCAGTGTCGACTGGAGTTTTCCGTAGAGAAAAAAGTATATCTTAGTTTAACCAGACCGCTGAGCTGATCAACATCTCTCCTGGGGCTAGGCCGAAGTATTGGATATTTTTACGTGGCTAGGAACCAATTGGTTACTTAGCAACGAAATCCGAACATTATACCGAGAAATGAATTTCTTATCACCAGAAATAAATTCCTCACGTTCCGCACGAGCGACCTCGGCCTTCCAAATCGATAGGCGAGTACGCAACCCACTCGTCCAATGAGGAAATTCCCAATGCAGAAACTTTAGCATATAGCTAAGGTAGTTAAAGTACGAAACATAGACAAGAGAATATGGAAACGATAGAAAATATGTAAGAGGTAGATAATACCCACTACTCAGCAGATATCAGGTCAGAACCCTAAAATCCGAAGTGGCAAAAGACGCAGTCTACATTGTCTAGAGTCCCTGGTACGTCTACTGCACGAGCTCGTTTTCATACTATTGATAGGAACCATTCTTGGCTGGACTATCTCATAAAACGAATGCAAATTAAGATATTGGCTAGAAAAGCTGGTACTCTATAATTTCTTTCTTTGAGACGCATGATGCAAATTCATAATTAATATCAAATAAGCCTCTCTTAAGGTTGAGTTTTATTTTCCTTACCATCCATCACCTGAAGGACCATTACAGTGAAGATGTCATTCTTCTCAGCTGCTGTGGTCAATGTAACGACAACCTTGACTGATGCTCTGATGGGAACAACCTGGAATTTATTGAGTAAGTTAAAATTTGCCTCTGGATTGCTTGTACAAACAAAATCAAGTATTCTTAGTGGTACTTACCATAGTATATTGTTCAAAGTAATCGAGGTTGGAATGAGACTCAGGAGATAAGTGATGTATTCAGATGAATAAGCAAATGTGCAATGATAATTTCATATAGGTAAAAATAATTTATATTACTGAGAAGTAAAAATGGACGTCTAAACTTCAATATATTCGCAAAATTTCCTTATGCAAAGGGATCTCAGAACAATGTTGGAGAAACGATAACTGAATAAGTGAATACTCAAATATATTTTCCAAGCAAAATCGAAGACGAAATAAAGTTCTAGTTTGAAATGAATTCCAAGATCTTCAGGTTATCACTTTTAAACAGATCTTCAAATATTTACACGACTGTACATAACTCGAGTCTTACTTATGCCGTTGATTATGTATGGGCCTTTCAACCTTTGGAAATTGTTACAAAAACCTTACTTCTGAGGAAAACTGAATTTTTTTTAACATCTCATGGCCTTGAGTGTAGCTAATCTGAAAGAAGCTTACGTGACTGTCAGGAGATTTTCGTATTTTTGGTCAATTTGATCTAGTAATTCAGGGCTTTGGTGGGGCAAATATTTATAGTCGCGGGGGTTTTGTGTTTCTGCAACAGTGAACCTGTTATGAACTCTGCATAAAACGGTTGCGAAATCGAATGCTGTTTAGTCTTCTTCTCTCTCAAACAAAACGTTGTTTAAGGTAATTAATGAACAACTTGCATTTTAACAGCTCTTTGAAAGGCTTTCGTTTTCACTCAGTATCACAAATGATTTTGGCGCTCAATGGAACAACTGGGAATATACAAACTAGATGAAAAAAAAAGCAGCGGTGAAAAGAACGCTTCAATAAGAAATTACAACAACAGACGCAACGACGAATAAAAGAAAACGATTAAATTTGGCAGAAGGTTTGCGCCGATTTCATCAAAATCATTTAATTTAAGGATATTTGCAGCTTATGTCACGTCATCCACAACAGTAAGCCATTCAGAGTGAAATGCATTCTGGGAATAAAAGGTTTTCAGGTGCTAAGATTCATAGAATTTTCACCGAAAATAAATGATGAGAGAGAGAGAGAGAGAGAGAGAGAGAGAGAGAGAATATATATACAGATATATATTATATATATCTATCTACGTTCAGCTATCTATCTATATCTATATATTATATAAGTAGATGATATATAATATATATATATATATAGATATATATATTATATATACATATATATATATATATATATATATTATATAGATATATATATAGTATATATACATGCTACTATCTATCTATCTATCATCTATCTATCTATATATATATATATATATATATATATATATATATATATATACATGCTATATACCTATCTATCTATCTATCTATCTATCTATCTATCTATATATATATATATATATATATATATATTTATATGATATATATATATATATAATATTGTACTACTACAGACAAGGGTAAACGTTCTTGACACTGGATTAGTACTACTGACGGACAAGGATAACAGTACTTGACACTGGATTAGTACTACTGACGGGCAAGGGTAATCGTACTTGATACTGGATTAGTACTACTACGGACAGGGGTAACCATACTTGACACTAGATTAATACTGCTACAGACAAGGGTAACCGTACTTGATAGTGGATTAGTACACAGGTTGAATAGTCAGTGAACGAGAACTGTCTTGGTATCAACAACATACGTGATGTAATAGACCTATATACAGGGTGGGCCAAAGGTAGCCTCACAGTTAAAACAGAATAAAAAATAATTTATGAAACGCATAAAATTTTTCAGACATGAATAAGTGGCATATATAAGAATGAGTAACATGAAAAGGATAAAAATAAGTAGCATGTATTAATGGCAAAGTATTAATTTTCTATTGAAAAGTACTTTGAATGCGAAACAGTTCATGAAGTAACTGTGAGGCTACTTTTGGACCACCCTGTATATTCAGATTCCGTCAGTAGTACTAAGCCAGTGTCAAGTACGGTTACCCTTGTCCGTAGTAATAGTAATTCAGTATCAAGTACGGTTACCCTTGTCCGTAGTAGTACTAATCCAGTGTCGAGTACGGTTACCCTTGTCCGTAGCAGTACTAATTCAGTATCAAGTACGGTTACCCTTGTCCGTAGTAGTACTAATACAGTGCCATGTATGGTTACCCTTGTCCGTCAGTAGTACTAATCCAGTGTCAAGTACGGTTACCCTTGTCCATAGTATTAATAATACAGTGTCAAGTATGGTTACCCTTGTCCGTAGTAGTACTAATACAGTGTCAAGTATGGTTACCCTTGTCCGTCAGTAGTACTAATCCAGTGTCAAGTACGGTTACCCTTGTCCATAGTATTAATAATACAGTGTCAAGTATGGTTACCCTTGTCCGTAGTAGTACTAATACAGTGTCAAGTATGGTTACCCTTGTCCGTAGCGGTACTAATACAGTGTCAATTGTGGTTACCCTTCTCCGTAGTAGTACTAATACAGTGTCAGGTATGGTTACACTTGACTGTAGTAGTACTAATACAGTGTCAAGTATGGTTATCCTTGTCCTTAGTAGTACTAATATAGTGTCAAGTACGGTTACCCTTGTCCGTAGTAGTACTAATACAGTGTCAAGTATGGTTACCCTTGTCCGTAGTAGTGTTAATCCAGTGTCAAGTACGGGTACCCTTGTTCATAGTAGTACTAATCCAGTGTCAAGTATGGTTACCTTTGTCTGTAGTAGTACTAATCCAGTGTCAAGTATGGTTACCCTTGCCGGTAATAGTACTAATCGAGTGTCAAGTACGGTTACCCTTGTCCGTAGTAGTACTAATCCAGTGTCAAGTACGGTTACCTTTGTCCGTTGTAGTAATAATCCAGTGTCAAGTACAGTTACCCTTGTCTGTAGTATTACTAATCCAGTGTCAAGTACGGTATACCCTTGTCCGTAGTAGTACTAATCCAGTGTCAAGTACGGTTACTTTTGTCCGTAGTAGTACTAATCCAGTGTCAAGTAAGGTTACTTTTGTCCGTTGTAGTACTAATCCAGTGTCAAGTAAAGTTACCCTTGTCTGTAGTAGTACTAATCCAGTGTCAAGTACGGTTACCCTTGTCCGTAGCAGTACTAATACAGTGTCAAGTACAGTTACCCTTGTCCATAGTAGTACAAATTCAGTATCAAGTACGGTTACCCTTGTTCGTAGTAGTACTAATCCAGTGACAAGTACGGTTACCTTTGTCTGTAGTAGTACTAATCCAGTGTCAAGTACAGTTACCCTTGCCAGTAGTAGTACTAATCGAGTGTCAAGTACGGTACCCTTGTCCGTAGTAGTACTAATTAAGTATCAAGTACGATTACACTTGTTCATAGTAGTACTAATCCAGTGTCAAGTACGGTTACCCTTGTCTGTAGTAGTACTAATCCAGTGTCAAGTACAGTTACCCTTGCCAGTAGTAGTACTAATCCAGTGTCAAGTACTTTGTTACCCTGTCCGTATAGTACTAATAGTACTTATTACAAGTGTCAAGTACGGTTACTCTTGTCCATAGTAGTACTAATACAGTGTCAAGTACGGTTACCTTTGTCCGTAGTAATACTAATACAGTGTCAAGTACAGTTTCCCTTTTCCGTAGTATTACTAATACAGTGTCAAGTACAGTTTCCCTTTTCCGTAGTAGTACTAATCCAGTGTCAAGTACGGTATACCCTTGTTCGTAGTAGTACTAATCGTAGTACTGATACAGTATCAAGTACGGTTACCCTTGTCCATCAGTAGTACTAATCCAGTGTCAAGTACGGTTACCCTTGTCCATAGTAGTACTAATCCAGTGTCAAGTATGGTTACCCTTGTCCGTAGTAGTACTAATACAGTATCAAGTACGGTTACCCTTGTCCGTAGTAGTACTAATGCAGTGTCAAGTACAGTTACCATTGTCCGTAGTAGTACTAATCCAGTGTCAAGTACGGTATGCCTTGTCCGTAGTATTACTAATCCAGAGTCAAGTACGGTTACCCTTGTCCGTAGTCGTACTAATCCAGTGTCAAGTACAGTTACCATTGTCCGTAGTAGTACTAATCCAGTGTCAAGTACAGTTACCCTTGTCTGTAGTATTACTAATCCAGTGTCAAGTATATACGGTATACCCTTGTCCGTAGTAGTACTAATCTACTATCAAGTACGGTTACCCTCGTCCGTAGTAGATAATGGTAGTACCCAGTTCCGTGTTCTAAACAAAGACACACAAGCTGGCAAGGGATAGTAACATATTCGTCCTGGGGAAGTATAAATCTCCGTTACCATCCGTTACCACTGAGGTAGTACTGGTCAGTTCAAGTCAACTTCAGCTCAGATTAGTAAGAACCTGCCGAGAAGCAGCTGTTAGTCAAAGAATCATGATAACGAAGCTGTCATCACAAGTTACTTTTATAAAATAAAATAAGGACAAATTCAAAAGAGCTAACCGTTCAAATTCATACCAATCGAGGTTAGAGGTGAAGTATGTAATGAATTTTAGCAGACTTGCAGGAACTATCTACAGCCAAGATTAAACTAAATCGAAAATAACTTTAAAAAATGATCTACTATACATTCCAAAATAACTTAAAAAACTGCATCTCAATGAAGCCAAAATAAAACAGATATATGACTTTCTAAGTGGGTTTTTTTGGGTCTGCCTTACGGCAAGAGGAGATCCTTCCTGGGAGTGTTTGGGAGACACTAAAAGAGGAAAGTTGCTTACCCTTTCAATCTGAAGGTAAAAAGTAGTTACGAACGGATCCTGTAAAGACGAACAGGTATTGCATTCTATCTTGTATGGGTGGAAATTAGGCGAAAACTACACTGGCCTAGCAGTCTGAAATATTAAAAGCACAACTTGAGAGTAGTCTCCAAAATCATTCTTGTACCACGTGTTTGATTAATGAAATTTTGTATACAGCATAGATGAGAACACCTCTGGTAATAAAAGACCATACTCATCAAAAAGTTAAATGAAAAATTGACCCAGAAGTCAGCATTTAATTAATAAATTCGAATCATACGTCAGTGTTTATAAACAATGCATTGAAATACACAAGAAACTCTAACCCTTCGAGATTCATTGTGATCTCACCGCTAAACAATTCGGTATCACAATGACTTATGAGTTTCTAACGTAATTTTAGTCAAACGAAAGATATATCCTTACAGGCAAGGGTCCGGTCCTTAAATAATTTGGTGAACTTACGGCACTCAGTATTAACAGGAAAGAACCATTTCTACGCTCTAAATATGAATATAATACTTCAAAACGGTGACAATAATAAAAAATGACTGATCAGTTAGACAAGAAAGTCATCATAAATGCGATTAAAACACATTAAGTATTGGAAAATTTGGTAGGGGATAAAGAGGGTTTGTGTGCAAACCTCTTATTCTTAAGTGAATCGTAATAATGGGAAAGGATAAATAACTAATAATACATTACATTACGAACCAGTCATGTTGAAGTAACGATAAACATATATAAGGTATTGTTGGATCACTCTCACATAATTTGGTAAAAATAAAAACGATTGAATTGTAAAATAATGGCACATATTAATAGATATCCTTGGTTCAGATAGTCGAGTAAATAACTGTAAAGCTTAGTGTACCGTGTAGATTAAAAATCTAGCTAAACTTGGTTTGATCTACAGAGATTACTCTAAAGTGTGTGTACACTAGTCAACCATTTACTCTCATAACTTTATATCTAGAGTAGTGTGAGGCTTACTCTAGCGAGATTAATCTACCACTCATGTACACTATCATAAAGTTGAGGAGGGACTCTCAGTCAGGATTCATATTCGTGGGTGGTAACATGTCACAGTCAAGGAAACTAATTGCAGCAGCTACCGCATTAGTTTTATCAAGGAATTTGAAGAAAAAGAAGAGAAGGCAAATATGGGTTAGACAATGGATATCTAGAGGAGATGAAGAAGGGTTGCACGCAAAGCTTTTGCAAGAACTGATCGTTGAAGAAGATAAAGTGTATAAGAATTTTTTACGCATGTCTCGTGAAGATTATGACTATCTGCTTGAAAAGGTGACACCCAAAACTATGAAGCGTGATACTCATTTAAGGAAAGCAATCTCCCCTTCAGAAAGATTAACTCTCATACTTAGATTCTTAGCATCTGGTAAGTACAATGTATAAAAGAAAATTTTTTCTTCTAGAATAAACTTATATTTATTATCAAATTATACTGAGAAACTAAACAGCAATAATTAAAAAAATTATATATGCAATTATTACTATTATCATGAAAAATTGGTAAACATAAAAAGAATAATTAACATATATATTAAACTAAATATTTTACACTGTCTTGTAGTATATAATTTATAACTATGTTATATACGAATTTGCTTTTCAGGAGATAGTTATCACTCACTAATGTATGCTCTCCAATCATGAAGTGAAGAGCGTCAAAATATTCCCATTTGCTTTTCACCAGTACATCATCTGCACCTATGCCACTCTTCTTTACTTTCATTTTCCTTATTTCATTGTTCATTTGGCACCGCAGATTGTGCCACTTTCTCGCTATTTCAGCCTCACTAACAATTAAAATATCTGATATTTCTTTTACAGCAACCGCTTTCTTTTCTTTGTCCCTGTACTCTTTCAATGCTACATTCCAAAGTTCAGGGAATCTTTCGTAGTGCTGGATTAAAAGCATTGTCTGAGTGCTATCCCATTTGTATTTATGGTTAGATGCCAATGACTATCCCAGCACACGTCTAGCTATACTGATTACTCTATTCAGTTGGGCAGAAGCACCTAGAGTAGTCTCGTAGAGAACTCTCGACCACGTGTTCACTAGTATTCTAGGTAGACTAAAACAACCCTAGCGAGAGCTGAGAGCAACTATAGCTAGAGCGCTCTCGTTTCTGTGTGCACTATCTAGAGAGGTCTCCCTAGAGCAAATCTAGCAAAAAAATCTACAGTGTACACTAAGCATAAGAAAGAATTTTTCTTCCGTAATAGAGTTGGTGGTTTTAAACGAACTTTTAACTTTTTCTCTTGTTATTATTCTATAAGTTGCCAATACGCGATATGAAATGAAACCTAAATCCTTAAAAATACTTCTTATAAATTACGACATGTAAGGTAAAACAATACTGCCCCCTCAACCCAGCCATCATAGCTAATACGGCAAAATTGTAACGAGTAAACAGTCATATACTAGGTTACGTGGTATCATTTTATATTGGCAACTTATAAAATGTTACCTACATCTTTTCATAAAGAAATTTTTTCATATGAAAATTCTTACCTTTCAAAATGCATATATAGAAAACTATCTATTCCTATTGGCTTTAAGTACTCCATATCTGCCAACAATATTCCTTTGTGAATCTGAGGAACTGACCAAGCAAATTCATTATAGTCTACCAAGATAATGATAGAAAACGGTATATCAAGTCTTTTCAGAAAACGAAGAATTTAGGTATGATATTTGTATAACTATTGTAAATTTCTTTTGCGTGTTCCCGATTTGTTGCAAACAGGATTAGAAAACAACATACTGGACAAAAACTCATTTCCTCTCCCCCGTGGATACTGCTTTAAGGGATTACAATAATTATAAACTAATAAAAAGACGGTGCTTTACGGGATTATACTAATTATAAACTAATAAAAAGACCGTACAGTTCACTATAAAATTATCTAATAATCACACGACAATACTGCAGTTACTAATTATTATTCTTCTAAGTAACATTTATATTGTTTTTGGTAAAGCTAATAACTGCGTTAATTCACATTTAACATATAACACTTTTTATAACCATTATTCCTGGATTTATTGATCTTTTATATCTCAAAATATGTCCAGGCTTTTGATAGTACAATTCTAAAAAAAATTTATAAAAGAAAGTCTCCATACGTCAGTTTCACAAAATTGTTATTCATAGACTTTTGTAAGATGCTTCTGGAAAGGAATTATGATTAGCAAGAGTTTCAAACCATATGCAATTTCCATAGTAATCTAGACTACTTTGAATCAAGCTACCTTGATTTTTCAAAGGGTTTAATATTTCTGGTTAAATATTCCTCCACTCCAGTTGCTTCTTTTACCTACGACAATAACCATTAACTCATTATTATTGATGGCAACGAAATCAATTCTCCTTTTTTTTTCACATGGATTAGGGTATCAGCTGTATGTCCTAAGGAATTCAAAACAATCGGAGACGTTTAGAATTATATTTGGTATAAAGGTTTCATACATAGACAGTCTGTACATAGCTTTTATATTTTTTGAAAATCACTGAATAGTGCCCTTATACAGGGAATTCATCTGAGGATTTTCATTGCTTAGCAATGGAAAAATATAAATGTTTTAATTAGAAACTACCGGAATAGGCTATTATACACTAGAAATAAAAAACAATTCAGTGGAACTCATTTACCTAACACTGATGGGTGAATGTATGGAGAGTAGACTAGCTTAGGAAACGCAGTTATTAATAGAAGGTCAATAATAAATCTGGAAAGGGTTTTTAGCACAACAGAGTGCAGTGAGATTTATCAGTAGTTAAATCTTAAGCTGGTTACCACAAACAAATAATAGTTATACATTGCAATACATTGCTTGCAATACAAACCGACGAAATATCCTATCTATAAATTATATATATATAATATATATATATATATATATATATATATATATATATATATATATATATATATATATATATATATATCATATCTATATATATATATATATATATATATATATATAATATATATATATATATATATATATATAGTATACATATATATATATATATATATATATATATATATATATATATATATATATATATATATATATATATATATATATATATATACTATATATATATATATATATATATATATATATATATATATATATATATATATATATATTTGGTTTATATATATGTATATATGGGTATATATATAATTATATATATATATATATTATATAATATATCTATATATATATATATATAAATTATAGCTAGGAATATTTCGTCGGTTTGTATTGCAAGCTATTTATTGTAATGTATAACTAATATTTGGCAATACAAGCCAACGAGATACCCAATCTATAAATTATATATATATATATTATATATATATATATATATATATATATATATATTATCTATATATATATATATATATATATATGTATATTATTATATATATATATATAAGATATATATATATATATATATATATATATGTACATATGTATACATATGTGTATATATATATATGTATATATATATATATATATATATATATATATATGCATATGTGTATATATATCATATATATATATATAGTACATATGTATATATGTATATATATATATACATATATATGTGTGTGCGTGTAATTTATGGATTGGGTATTTCGTTGGCTTGTATTGCAAGCAAAGTATTCCAATGTATAACTATTATTGGTTTATATTAACCAGCTTAAGTTTCAACCACCGATATCTCACTGTGCTCTGAATTGTCGTCGTCATTCAGTGTGCTAGAAACCCTTTCCCGATTGATTATTGACTTTAAATATATATATATATATATATATATATATATATATATATATATATATATATGTATATATATATATATATATATATATATAATATATATATATATATATATATATATATATATATATATTCAAAATACAATGCCATGTGCTAGAGTTTCCTTAAATGTATGTTTAAAATTTAATATGTTACATGTTGGTTTTAGATAAAAATTACAAAATTACATACAGGAATGAAAATGAATATAGAAATCTAAATACGGGAGTACAAATATATGTATATATTTTATAGCATGCATAAAGGTACAAGAGATAATTTCTGTTTATACATAAATGCGTATGATTTAAATTTGAGTGTGTGTGTGTGTGTGTGTGTGTGTATGTCCAAAATGGTCTACGTTGGTTAACGGTTGCTGATTCGTGTTGGGCGGGGTCTCAGCGACCTGAGTAAGGATGTTACTTGACTTTCGCTGACGCTGGGTCTTCTCATGCCTTCCAAGGGGCGCGATGTTCTCGGTGGATTGGGGCGCGCTGTCTGGTCCCTGTTGGCTTGGGTATTCCTTCTCCTGCTGGAGGGGAGTATATGGTCCGATTCTTGTTGGACGTTCAAGGTCGGCTTCTGAATAGCGATGCTCACTGCTTCCGTTATTAAGAGGCGACCGTAGTTGTCTTCTCTGTGTACGACCTGGGTGCCTTCTATGAGCTCTTGTAGAGATGGCTTCCTGTCGTGAACATCTATGTAATGTTGATGGATGGCCCCTTGATTTCTATGAGCCATAGACACACACACACACACACACACTCAAATTTAAATCATACGCATTTATGTATAAACAGAAATTATCTCTTGTACCTTTATGCATGCTATAAAATATATACATATATTTGTACTCCCGTATTTAGATTTCTATATTCATTTTCATTCCTGTATGTAATTTTGTAATTTTTATCTAAAACCAACATGTAACATATTAAATTTTAAACATACATTTAAGGAAACTCTAGCACATGGCATTGTATTTTGAATATTTATTTAACCACTATATATATATATATATATATATATATATATATATATATATATATATATATATATATATATAAAATATTGAACATATAATATTATGTGTATCAAGTAATTCTGGAGTCATGAATCGAAAATTTTTAATTAAAATTTTTTTGTACAAATATATGTAATTTTTGATGATAGCGTAATCTCATGTCGCATAATCTATTCAGGTCATTCCATAATAGGTTTAAGTGACTTGGTCTATTTAAAGCAGATGATGTGAATGCAATATTAGTTACCTAAGAATTTTTTAAGAACAAATTAGGAAGAATATTCTTAATGAAGAAGATCTAAAAGTCTGTTAGGACGGCAAGACAAATAGTAAAGATGGTTGAATGACTTTAAAAAATATAAGAAAGCAAAGTGTTTAAACAACGTATATATTTGTGTGCGTGTGTGTGTGTGTGTGTGTGAGAGAGAGAGAGAGAGAGAGATAGAGAGAGAGATAGAGAGAGTGAGTGAATGTGTTTGTTAGCTCATGTAATACATTGTTAAAATACAAGAAAATCAATGACCAAATGTATCTTTGATAAAAACGCACATTAACAACGTTCACATGTAAGAAAGCTTTACAGCAAAATTTGTGTTTGAAAATGCTACAAAACAAAGTTTAATTTCAACTGTTTGTTTTAATGAGTGAAACAAACAACTTACACCAAAAAGATTTTTAGAACAAATATAATCTATGGATATAAGATTCTGCTTAGCCCGAACAGGGGTTACTTAAACGAATAAAGTAAAAAAGCCTGTTATGAGCTTTCACTGATAAAACGTGATCCTCTCATTAAAAAATGGAATTCAGTTTCTAAAAGAGCTTTTCAGGCACCGAAAATTCAAGGGGCCCCATCCCTTAATGAGGTGTTTAACGAGGTGAAAGAACATTCACCATTAGTTACTCAAAGCACAGAAACCAAACATAAAACTCAGGATTTTTGGAGAAGATGGACACTACAAATAATTGTCATTTAAAGTTACATTCTCATGATAATAGTAATAATTTGAAGCGATAAAAAATGTTAAACATATTTATTCTTTCTGTTTATTGTGCCATCACCCAAAAATAGAAAAAATGACGTTTTGAAATTTAATTAAGGAAATATATTTATTCTGGTTAAAACGCAGATACCAAAAGGAATTATAATGTAAGCTAGCTAGTGCAATAAGCTAAAGGCTTTTATATTAGCAAAAAAATCATGACAGAGGACAACATTCGGCACTGAGATTAAAGTTATTTCTATAACTGGGTAATATGCATCCGTTTAAAGAGTTGGTCATCTGAGTGCTAGATTTAAAAAGCAAAATCAGTTTTCATGAAGGCTAAAAACGACGTACAAATAAAGACAGTGCTGTCTTTTTTTAAAACATTCAGAAATTCTTCCTTGTCCTCGTTTGTTCTTGGTTTTTTAATTATATATCGATAAGAATATTCGTGATATTAACATATTTATTAATTTTGTTATTTAAATAACAAAATCAAACAGATATACTATTGTGGATTTATTTTCCACTTTATTGACTCATTTGATCGTGAATTTTCTTTGAATATGGTTACTATTATTAATATCATATTGTTAAAACACTTATAATATTTATATTCTACACATTTTTCTCTTAATTATTTAGAACAAATGATGATGTCTGAATGAACAAATTGTGCATGATTCGTTAAAGAAAGATGAGGGTCAATTGAGAGGCGAAGCCATCACAATTTACCATATCTATTTTTTCTGAAAGTGTAACAGAGACTTTTATCGACCAAACTCTGACAACGAAGCTTCAAACTTAGATGGTAAATCGCCCATATACTTACATGTCAACAGATTCGAAAAGCAGTAAGCTTCGTCAGGAAATATGAAGACAAATGAACAAAATACCGATCCATTAGCTTCACGTTGCAGTTTCTTCTTCAAAAAATAAGAGGGAAAGAAGCTTACTAGATAAGATGCTCAAAATGGTTTCCTGAAAAAGGAATCATAAATTGCTTAAACATGGAGAATTAAAAAGAAAAAAAAAATATAAAATATTATTTGTTTTAAGAGTGTGTTGCAGAAGAATCAACCATCGCAAGAAATGTATTAGATGAGGTTTGTTAGTAGCCTAATACGCTTTGAACTTGCAGTTACTTATTCCTTGACTGAGATCCCTTCAGTAAAATAACAGTAAAGGTCTCCTAGTGTTCGGCTTAATCAAACTTGATCAAATTATACGAAAAGTCTTCAAGTTAATGACGAGCTAAATAACTCTTAAAGAGTATTTAAATAAGAAAACTAATATCTAAGTTCACAACGAATAAACAAAAAGATATTAAGCTATTTAGTTTTCTTGCTGTAAATTTCGATAAAAAAATGTCATTCTGTAGTCCTGATCATCCAGAATTCTTAAAAGAAAAGAAAGAAAAAACTAAGTGCCACTAATAAAAAGAAGAGAACATTTAAGAGAAACAATGAACAAATATGACTTCTCTTTGTTTATATAGATTATTCAACTATCAGTAAACTGCAAAGGCGGAATTTAACTGTTTATAGAAAACTAAAGTCTATACCCTTGAAATAGTATTTCTTGTGAAAGGTTCTTAAAAAGAAACAAGTCCAAATCACATCATGATAGAGGAAGATAAAGCGAGAGTGGAGAGTGAAAGAGAGAATGGGTAGAGAGAGAGAGAGAGAGAGAGAGAGAGAGAGAGAGAGAGAGAGAGAGAGAGAGAGAGAGAGAGAGTTCATTTTTGTATCCGTTATTAGTGGTGGATATCCTAGGCTGGAGAGCGAGCCTGGGCTGTGAGCCGACACGTAACTCGGTATCCCCAAGCTCCCTTGAGGATAAGACAAACCTTCAACTTACTCTAGGCTCTCCAGATCCCAGGAGATTGCACCAAATCTTTCCCAGGGTAGCCAATGAAGAAGCGCTCTCATTGAGTATCCATTTATTTCCGGCCTCGTCGCCTGGTTACTTTACAATTCACACTCAACCATTTCTTTCTTCACTCAGAAAATGGTTAGAATTTCGTGGCATGCGAAGCGCGAGCTTTTATGGAAAGCAGAGTGTTAATACTGTAAATAAACCATTGTCAGGATTAACTGCAAAACCGTTCCGCCAGTGGCAGGGGTGAATCTAAAGCCTCTTCCCTGAAACTCGGCAGTGACAGTTGGACCGTTACCCTCGCGGCCAGCTCGCCAGTTTTCATTGGCTGCTGGGGCCTGGAGCACGACCAATCACAGCCTTCTTAGGGGAGAGGGGTCGATCGGAGTGGCTCATTTGTATCTCGCGGGCCGAGAGTCCCTTCGGGATTGGCTCACGCCTCTCTCCGCTGGAAGTCACGGAGGTGATATTTCCAAACTCATATCTGCGGGGTTTATTTCCATTTGTGGATTAGATGTTGCGGGAAAGTCGAGAGGAGGGGGCTGAGATGAAATGTAGAGTCAAGTAGGGAAAAGCTAAGCGGCTTCCAGTGGGGGAAACGGGGGACGAGCAGTCAGGGAAAGGGGGTTTAGCTCCCGACCTCACCCATCTTTTGCGTTTCTTCTTTTATATTTTACTCTGGGATGGATTTTGCTTTGGCCTTTTACAAAGGAAGTTTTTTTCGGAATAATAATGTTTGAAATGAAATGCTCTATTGAAATATGCTAAGCATTACTTTCACCGTATAACTGAAAATAAACTAACAAATAATATGAACTTTAAAGGAGATGAAATGATTTTCTTGAACCAAGGTTATATCATTCTACATAGACCTGGAATACATTATACAGCATCAGTTTTTCAAATATCAATGACTACGTAGACAAATATTTACACATTTTTTATTGTAAGCCTGTAAATGTTGCAGATGAAATCAGTCGCATCAAATTGGTAATCTGTTGAAGACAATATCTATATTATTCTTTGAAGTTTTAAAGTGATCTTTAAAATATCTTTATATACGTGTGTGTGTGTGTGTGTGTGTGAGTATGTCACTTTAAAACAAACAAACTTTGACTAGCAACCCTGCAGTTGAGAGATTTAAAGGAAAACGGTGGCGTTATAGTAATAACGACTCCCGAGAGTTCATATGAAAATGGAGATATACTTGAATGCGATTTTGAAACTTTATCGATGGTGGAGACTGAAATAACACACTGGAAGCCAGTAGTAGCCGTGAGGAAAATATGGAACGGCAGATTGTAAAACACTAATATTTCAATCCATTAAGTCACTGTTGTTTATTTGCATTACGAAAACAAAATATCGGTGTGCTATTTAGCAGAAAATATGAAAACAAACAAACAAAAATAAAGATATTAATGGAACAACTGAATCTACTGTTAATGATCTACAGAAAATAGGTGATAAAAGAGCTGAGAGTACAGTACATGTAATGTGTCTCGGCGATTGTGTTTGTACTCCATGCACTTATTCAAGAGAGAGAGAGAGGAGAGAGAGAGAGAGAGAGAGGCGAGAGAGGGAGGGGGTGGGGGGGGGAGACGAGAGAGAGAGAGAGAGAGAGAGAGAGAGAGAGAGAGAGAGAGAGAGAGTACTATTTAAATGGTTCTTTACAGTCTGAGAAGCTGAAAGAGACCAAAGTATTAGTACTAAAAGTGAGCGAACGAAAAATGAAATGACATAGTTTGTTTGTTACGAAGAAATTTAGTGGTTCAACGATTTCTTTAGCTTTTCTTTTTAAAACACAAATAAAAAAATAGTTTTTTAAGCCTACCGAATAAAATCCTATCTCTAGTATTCCAAACCTCTCAGGATCTTACCTTTAGTACAATATGGGTTAAAGTGACAGTTTATTTTTTTAGTATAAATTAACGATTTCTTGAGCTTTCTCTTTAAAACACTAAGAGCAAAAAAAAAAAAAAAAAAATAGTCTAGTATTCCAAACCTCTCAGGAACTTACTTTTATTACTATATAAGTTAAAGTGACAATTTATTTTTTGGCAAGAATTATTTTATGATTTCAACAATGGCTAGAAGAAATCCTGTTTGGCTCTCTCCCTTGAGTTCTATCGAAATAGAGAACTTCTTTTAGCGCCTTCTGAGCCTGCGTCTAAGGAACTACAGTTGTTCACTGGTGAGGTGACACGCTGTCACACTGCCCAGGAACATTTTACAATGAAATATGGAAATATCTTAAGTTTATGTGATTATTTTTTTTTTTTAGTTTATGTGTAGTTGTAATGCTTCATTAAGGACAGTTACCGTTGCCACAGGTTTTCTTACTTAAATTACTATATTTATGGAAGTATATATTTGTTGATTTTTCTTTCCTTACGTACTAAATTTTCTTTTTTTTTTTTTTTGGTTTTTGCTTTTTCTTCGTTCTCAGTTTGTGATTCTATTCTTTGGAAGCTGTCTTAGCAAGTGAATTATCTCTGGCATATACTATAGGAATGTTTCCTCCTTTTGAATAATAATAATGATAAAAATAACAATAATTTTAGTTTACCTTAGACTTAGAGGGACAAAATGGTGCACGGACTCACAGTTACATAGCAGCCAAGTAGCATAAACGATGCTTATAATATCATAAATATTAAACAATTATGCAAACATTCTACGAAGGCACATGGTCAAAACGACTGCTGCTAATAACGACGTCACAAAAAGAAACAGCTGCAATTACTGGAGGATCTCAAAAAAAAAAAAAAAAAATCAACAAAACAACCCCGCCATCGTTATCGTTAACGGTAACAACAACGCAATCCGCGGCACTTGAAGATAATCTGGCAAATACGTAAATGAAGAAAGAAAGAAAGGAAAAAAATAAGAAAACACTTCCATAGACGAAGTCTCTCGTGGAAAGGCCTTCTCTGGATGCTGATTGGTGGAGAGGCCCTTCACGCTGATGAGCTTAGTACCACCAGCTGAGACAGATTCTTTTGTCTTCGAGTATTCACGCTTTCCTCGGATATTCACGCTTTTATTAACGTGTGTTAGTTTAGTGGGTCTTTAGCCTAAGGTGTCATTTCAAAGGCGGTGGTGTTCGTCACGTAAATTAGTTGTCGTTCAATGAACAAAAAGACAAGGTGACGTAACAGAATCTGAGTGTTACGAGAAGACTAGGAAAGAAAATTCTCTGTTGTTATACCGAGGGTGAGCAACCAGAGACAGAGAGAGAGAGAGAGAGAGAGAGAGAGAGAGAGAGAGAGAGAGAGAGAGAGAAAGTGTTCCGATAAGGAAAACGTGACCCCTTGTACGACCAATAGTGATAATGATGATTTGAAGGGTCTCGTCTCCCACCAGAGGGCCAGCGGCCTCATGATGGGGAGGAAGGGGAATGTCCTGAAGGGGAGACGAGGAGGAGGGAAGGGGCAAGGGGAAGGGAGGGGATGCGTGATCTGAAGGGGATTAGACGAGGGGGATAAAGGAAGGGGAGGGGGTGCCTCATAGGTTCGGTTGTAGTTGGGAGGGGGCTCTTGGTATGGCGTCAAGTTATGGGGAAATGAGTTCCCCCCATTCTTTAAAAAGAAAGAGAGAAAAAAAAAAGGGTAGAAGGTAGGGTGTTGGAGGGGTGGGGGGGTGGGGGGTGGGGGGTGGGTAGATGGGTGTGGGGTTGCAGGGTACAGGGTACAAAAGAGATGATGCAAGAAAGAAGAAGAAAAAAAAAGCCGAAGAGAACAAAATAATAGATGTTACAGGATACATAAAAGATGTACGTATCCGGTGAATGCTATAGGATACATATATGTGTGAAGTATGTATCCATTGGACGTTAGAGAATTCATAAGTGTAAACTATCTCCGATGGATATTGTAGGGTGCATTTATGAAGTATTTATCCCCTGGATGTTGTAGGGTATAAAGTGTGAATGTGTATCCGATAGATGTCACAGGATACATAAATGGGATGTTACAGGACACATAAATGCGAACTACATATATATCCTATGGCTGTCACAAATGACATAAATCTGAGCTTTGTATACGAAGAATGTTAAGGACACATAAATAAGAACTATATTTATGTATCCGAGGAAAAGAGAGAGAGAATGACATACGAGGGGAGAGAAGGCGCGTAATGAAAGCAAATGAGGATGGTTACAATAGAGAGAGAGAGAGAGAGAGAGAGAGAGAGAGAGAGAGAGAGAGAGAGAGAGAGAGAGAGAGAAAATGATGCTATTTAAATCTGAAAATTGCAAGATTCAAAGTGCAAAAACAGAAGAGGGTGTCATGAGAATTAAACAACGCCGAAAACGAATAGTTTTATTATCATACAGGGATATAAAAGGGAAGAGTGTAAAACGTGATAGGAAAGAAAGGTAAACAAGGGTAAAAGGAAACCAGGTCTTTTACAGGTATTTTACAGAAGTCTGAAGGTCAGGCTGCAAAAAAGAGAACGAAAACTCCAAGAGGATTTGAATGAAAGGAAGATTTGATAAAAAAGGCTAAACAGGGACGAAGTCAGCGTAAAACAGAGATGAGAGCCGGAAGAAAAAAAACGTAAAAGGACCAAAAAAAAGGAGAGGCAAAAGAGTGAGAGAAGAAAACTGGAGGTTGAGGACGAAAAAGAAAGGAAAAAGCAGATTCAAATAAAAACTGGAATGTAAGTTGACTTAAAAGCGAAGACTCCAACGAACAAAAACAGGAAAACAGTATAAAAGGAGGACAAAATACGAGTCAAAAGAGATAAAAGAGGTAACACGAATAACAGTAAAATGTTATGCAATTAAAGTTGAAAAGTTACAAGACAAACAAAAGTGAATGGTAAAAATGAAGGTAGTGAAAAATGATAGAAAGGACATCCACACATTTTAAATTAAAATTTTCAGTTAGTACGTAATATTAAAGTGGGCGAATAATTGTTTTAGACTTTCGAAGAGGCGTACGAATTTTATTCAAAAAGGTCAAAGGTAAAGAGATGTCTAAACTGTACGATAGGAAATGAGAAGTAGACGAGGAAAATAGAAAGAAGCAATTCAACTATGAATGAAATAATTTGCAGTTATAGGGATCAATTAAAGCGTATTGGATTAAAACAATGAAAGCCTATCACATGATGCGATAAGATATGAGCCGATTACGAGAGATATCTTATTTTAAAGATATCTAATGATTTGAACAACAATTGTACATTGTTCGAAGAGTCCACATTGAAGTGTCTACTCTTGTGAGGATTACCAAATGATGCCTCAAAGGCTATCAGTAAACTCATTGTTATGAACGGTATTATCATTAAAACTGCAGCCGTAGTAATATGAGTAGTAGCTTACTATTATTCAAAATTTATTTTCTCATTGATTTTGATTAAAGTTTGCACATTTTCTTACAAGTGCCAGGCCACAAAAACATACACACACACACGCATATATATATATATATATATATATATATATATATATATATATATATATATATATATGTGTATATATATATATATATATATATATATATATATATATATATATATATATATATATGATGATATATACGTTCCATATCTTCGCAATTCAGTTATACACGTATATATATGTATGTATATATATATATATATATATATATATATATATATATATATATATATATATATATATATATACTATATATATATATATATATATATATATATATATATATATATATATATATATATATATATGAGTGTGTGTATGTGTGTGTCCGTGCATTTATGAGGATGTATGTAAGTATGTATGTATGCTTGTATGCATATATAAATGATTATTCCCACTTTACATACTGATCTAAACATCACCTACTATAAATCACATATCATAACATTAAATAAATGGACATGAATGTCTCCCGATATTTATTTCGACTGTTGGGCACCGAAGAGACTGACAAAGAAAACATTCCCTTACAGTCCCTCCGTCCTGTACTTTATGGATTTGTGACCGCGCAAACAATTCCGAAACTTTCTTGTTATTGGCAAAGAAACTTTTTCTGTTGTCATGCTAACGTGCTACTACATCAAAAGGGAATTCTTTTTAATATTTGGCCCTATTTCTTTTTTTTTTTTTTTTTTTTTTTGTTACGTTTGATCTGTTTACATCTCCTTTCGTTGCCTTCTTTTGCGTTTGCCGAAAAGGGCAAGTCTGTTATTTCTTAAGGTGGGATCTCACTAATTTGCTTTCTTAATGTCCCACTAGTCTGATTTAACAAAAATCATTGTTTGTGTTATGATTCTTCTTCCTGACTTACACTGGGTGGAGGGTTTGTCCTGTAATATCTTACAGGACAAAGAACTAATCAAGTTAAAGGGAAGGATACGAACGCTCAGAAATTTAATTTTTGATTCTAAAATATCGCGATAAAGACAAGTTGCACTTAATCTATTGGCATTACCAGAGGCAAAAAATAAATAATAAATAGATAAATAAAAAAATAAATGAATAAATAAAGAACGCCAATGAATAAATTTAATTTTTTTAAATAAAATTCTGACGTATTACAATTGCATCAACAGTCACACTGGAAAAATCATTAATGGAAAAGGTAGGTAGAGTAAGATGTTGACAATAAAGTTACTTACACATATATCCAGAGGTAACCGTTGACTTATTTGGTTTCTTAAGTTAATGCAGGTCTCAGTCAAAGTCTTGGCCTTAGCTATAGCTTTTTATTTGGGGCAACAATTTATAGTAAAAAACATATAAACGAACTTTAGTTAGACCTCAAAATTGTTAAAGTATGTATGAACAAAATAGATATATTAAGTGTGTTTTGAGTATTTCATTCGTGTTATATTAGCTACAGTCAGGTTTCTTAATCAAATTAGATTTTGGCTCGCTTCTAATATGTAATACATTATTTGATATCTGATTAATTACAAATATGTATATATTGAATATAATATATAAAATCAAGTATTCATTTATCCAAACGTATAAAATGCTTATTGAAACGCTGTTGACATCTGGCCATTGGCATTCTTTGTCAACACTACAGTATACGCCAGAAGCTAACCCGCATCTCTTGTCAACTTCGTTCCTCTGGCAGAGAATAACATCTGATGTAGAAGATTCTTTTTGCGTGATTCTGCTTTTACAAATCAGAAAAAATGTCGTTTTAGGCGGAAATTTGATTGCAGTTTTTCTGCATGTAGCTTGGCGAGAATTAGGTCTCCGTATGAGGAAGAGAATAAAAAAAATTAAAGAAAGAAAAATAAACAGATATCTTCTTGGCATATTCGCAGCTTGTGAAGGAGTTAGACAAGGAGAATCTTTTCCTAGGTGAACTTTCGCAATGAACTTTAAAATCTTTCAGAATTTATTCCCTTTTTTAAAAAAATGGTTTTGGTTTTGATAAAATAAATTATTTCAAAGCTAATTTTAACCGATTATTGACAAATTAATTAGATCCTATAAGACGTTTACAAAGTCGGTACTTTAAGTTAATACTTTAAGCGAAAACTGTTATATAATTATGTTTGATATAAGTTCATATGATTTAAAATTTTCATGTATATATCAGCTCTAATGCCACTCTGTTCCCAAAAAAGAGGACCCACAAAGGTACACAAACAAAAAGGTAGGGCACAATCGAAATGTCCAAAATTCATTGGAAAATGATAATACTGAGAATCTAATGTAACAGTTAACAAAAATGAAATGGTTAGACAAAATACCATGAGGTTTTTAAGGGAGGGGTAAGAATGGAAATGAAAATGTACAAAATATAAAAATCTGATATAAAAACCTAAGGCCATATCGGAATATCTCAACAGACGAACAAAATGTAATTGAAGGAGTAAAATGCAAAACAAAATAATAATAATAAATAAATAAATAAAGGAAATATATAAATAAAAAATAATATAAAATAAAATAGAAAATTTGTCTTGTATACCAGGACTAGATTGAAAAAAAAAAAAGTTTAAGTCATGTATGTCAGACAAAATGGCTAAGGATCATCGTCAAAGTATTACTGATATGAATCATTCTAGAGTTTGGAGTCAACGTCGAAACAAAACAAGAACATAAAGATGCCATTAACCCAGAAAAGATTCGAGTTTTTTTTTCTTTTTTTCGTCGGATGTAATGTCTGGTTGCTCAAATAATTTTGATATGTGAAGCAGTTAAACTGACGAAATATTGATGAGGATCTTGATATAAACAGAAACAGAAAATTGTAATTCCAAATGGCGTTTTGCAGTATGGATTTTA
>NC_087210.1:72568903-72571403 GCF_015104395.2 Macrobrachium nipponense | reverse complement strand
AAGTGATGGACTCCTAAGGAAGCAGGATGCAACCCGGAAGCCCACAGTATAAATACCACCCAGTCGAAGACTGTGATATACAAAAAAAAAAAAAATAATAATAATAATAATAATACGTTTATGCACGAAGAGTTCATTTCATTTAGGATCACAAATGAATATCGCACAGATAAAGAAAAAGTGACTGATATACTGTTAGTTTGCGATAATGGAAATGCTTAATATTCGTTTACTAGTGTTATAGAAGAACGAATAGTTACAGGCAAGACGAACTGCTTCGTGTATATTCTAAAAAGAAATAGAATGACTACAGAACAGACCTTAAGAACAATATCAGAAAATTAATACGAGCTGTTTTAAAACCTAACTCTTCAACTGACATGAGACCATTTTACGATTTTGCTAAAAGTCATGAGCGACCATTTTGTTCGTCTTCATTTTCTTCGTATTAAGAAAAATATATTGATTTAAAAGCCTTTCAATGATAATCTTATTTTCAAGGGGCTTTCCACCCACGTGACTGATTGATCTCAACAGGCCATCCACACAATGAGGCTAAATCCCTATAAGTAAGACCCAATAATGAGTATTTCCCATTACCCTTCGAATATGCCTAACAAAAACCAATTGGATATTCATTTTCACCCACTCCCCTCCTCCCTCCTCCCTCTAAACCCCTTCCCAAACCCCCCAGCAACCCTGCCCCCTCCCCCGGGGGAGAGAGTATCGCCTTTGTCGACTGACTAGACAGATTTTCCAAAGAGGACCAAAATTAATTCCATAAAGAGGCCGGTGAAAGGCCGCTCATCGCCTCTCCGACAATGGCTGGAGGGGGTCTTTATGTCGGCAAATAATGTTGATTCGGTGGTATGGCAACAGTGACAACGCAACCCAGGCACCCTATCAGCACCTCCACCTTTCACCTCTCAACCCACTCCCTCCTCCTCCTCCTCCTCCTCCTCTTCCTCTTCCTAACACCTCCATCCATCCATCCAGCCAGCCATTCCTCCCATTCCTTTTCCTCGCCTCACACCTCCTCCTCCTCCTCCTCCTCCAACCCCGTCATCATCACCGGGCTCAAAAGTGATTTTGATTTCCTCCCTCTCCTCCTCCTCCTCCTCCTTCTCCTCCTTTTCTTCTTCTTCTTCTTCTTCTTCTTCTTTGCCTTTCCCATTCTCTTCTTTCATCTCTTTTCACGCCTCTCCATTCTGACAGACACCTCTCCCTAACTCCCCCCACACACCCCTCACACCCCTCAGATCTCCCCTACCCAGTCCTTACTATAAACCTCCCCTCACTTTTGCGAGGACCCCTTCCAAGGATTCCGACCCCCCTACTCTCGTCCCACAGCTCTCTCTCTCTCTCTCTCTCCCCAATGGAAGTCCGGGGCTGGGGGCTAGGGGTCGAGGGGTGGGTGTTTGGGGATGGATGGGGAACGAAGAAGAAGAGCCTTTTGTCAACTTTCACAGATTTCGAAGGGTTGCCAACTTCCGAGATGATCTTCGCACCTCTCTCTCTCTCTCTCTCTCTCTCTCTCTGTGTGCACATAAAGGGCTTTCTCGATGATTACTTTCCACCCGAGAAACTCGAAAGGAAATACTATTCTACTTTGCAAACAGGAATTCCCTTTTGGCGCTAACGGTTGGCTTCAGGATTGATGGCTAGCTAACCCTGCGCTGTTAACATTTCACCTGGATTTCAACGGAATTAAGATTACGGGCTCTTTCTTCCACTTTTTTCTTTCTTTCTTTCTTTTTTTTTTTTTTTTTTTTTTTTTTTGAGACGTCAATACTCATATCATCCCGTTGGGTGTCAGCCATTTTGTTCCGCGTGTTTTACAAGTTTCACGCCACAATGGCCTGTGACACACAAAGAGGGGGTGGGGGGAGAGAGAGAGAAGTAGAGACGAGAGCGTTGAGTTGGGGGGGGGGGGGGGTTGGGGAGAGACGATTGAGAGGAAGGGAAGGAGAGGAGAGAGCGAGAGAGAGAGAGAGAGGAGAGAGAGGAAGGTGGCGAGTTGCAGTTGTTGTTGACGCATCTAGGATAGAGAGAGAGAGACGAGAAGAGAGATGGAGAAGAAGGAGAAGAGGAGTACTACAAAGAAATAAACTCAGTATTATAGTCATTATCGCATTTTAGGTAAACGATTTCGTTGACATTTTGTGTGTGTGTGTGTGTGTGTGTGTGAGAGAGAGAGAGAGAGAGAGAGAGAGAGAGAGAGAGTGCATACGCATAAAAAATATTCTCAGTATTATTGCCATTATCTTATCACAGGTAAACTATTTTGTTGACAACATTCATCTGAGAGAGGAGAGAGAGAGAGAGAGAAGAGAGAGAGAGAGAGAGAGATTGCATACGTATAAAGAGATTAACTCTGTACTATAGACATTCTCATATTTTAGGTAAACTATCTTGCTGACAGTATTTATCTGAGAGAGAGAGAGAGAGAGAGAGAGAGAGAGAGAGAGAGAGAGAGAGAGAATGTTCCAGTATACATACT
>NC_087210.1:72523903-72563903 GCF_015104395.2 Macrobrachium nipponense | reverse complement strand
TTGGGAAAAGGGGATTGAATACTGCGATTCTTTAAATCCCTCGAGGCATTATAGTATCCAGTCTTTTTTTTTTTTTTCTCCTACGGGGTAGGGTCTCACGTTGATTGATCACACATGCCAGGCAGATTTATGATAGGCAGTTCTCTGTTACCTATTTCTAACATGACTATTAGAATATAAACTAGTTTTATTTTATATATCTAAGACAGTCACTTGTCACGGTCCAACCACTGATTTCCATTTTCCGGTTTACGGAATTTTAGCAACTAAATAGAAGCATTAATCGGCCATTTTCATTTATGAGATTCTTTTTTGTGAGAATCTGGCAGATTCTCACAAAAAAGCTATGCTTCTAGCGCACACACTCACGCTCTGTCTGTCTGTTTGTCTGTCTGTCTGTCTGTCTGTCTCAAAAAAGCTAAGTGAGAATTTGTCAGATTCCAAATGTCTAAAAAAAAGCTATGCTTCTAGCATACACACTCACGCTCTCTCTCTCTCTCTCTCTCTCTCTCTCTCTCTCTCTCTCTCTCTCTCTCTCTCTCTCCCCTAAATCTGGGGTCCCATTATAACAAGCTCTTTCAGCATCTCATGTTACCATCCTCCGATAATAAAGCACTTCTCGGATGTACACGGGATTATCACAAAATCTTTTCTCTCCGCATTAGCACCCGTTTGCAAAGTGTATGGACGGGGTCAATAGAATGTATGAGGGATGGTAAAAGAGAGAAAGAGAGAGAGAGAGGGGGGAGTGTTGTGAGATAATGTTCAATACAGCCTCTCGAGTATCTTAGACATTTTTTTTTTTATCCGGAATGGGTCGAAATTCCAAGATTCCTATCAGTGAGTAACGTGAGTCACTTGACCGAGGTTTCACGTTCTCACACGAGATATGAAGGGGAGTATTTATGAGTTATTATTTCTTTAACTTCCTGTTCATAACTTGCTCGTACGCCATTCGCATGACCGATTTATTTATGTCTTCAAAAACATATTATGTTATCGATACTATTCATTCCTATCTTTAAAAAAGTTAGAATAAATTTAACTCGAGCAAAACATATAATATAACTATAGCGAAAACTCATAGAATGTCTCGATCCAAAGATATATTTTCTACTTCATGAGACAGACCAACTTATTTATATCTTCAAAAAACATATATTATTCATTCCTATCTTTGAAGACAATAATTTAAAAAGATTTACTCCGGGCAAATACGTATAGTATGAATTATGCAACAATATACAGTTTCTCGATCCTAGGATTTATTTTCTACTTTAGTAGACAGACCAACTTATTTAGATCTTCATTCCTGTTTTTAAAGACGATAATTTAAAATTATTTACTCCGAGCAAACATATTGTATGAATTATGCGACAATTTACAAAATTACTCGATTCTAGGATTTATTTTCTACTTTAGAAGACAAACCAACTTATCTATGTCTTCAGAAACATAATAGTTCTCTTTATTTATTCCTATCTTTATAGACGGTCGTTTAAAAATATTTACTCCAGACAAAAACATATAAATTATGCGGCAATTTAACGGAGTTTCTCGACCCTGAGACTCACTTCCTACTTTAGTATACTAACCAACTAATTTCTATCTTCAAAATCTTATCAGTTATCTATATTATACATTCCTATCTTTAAAGACGATAATTAGAAAATATTTATGCCGAATAAAAACATATTATATGAATTATGCTGCAACTTACAGAGTTTCTCAATCCTGAGATTCAATTCCTGCTTTAGTAAACTAACCAACTTATTTCTATCTTCAAAAAGATATTAGTTTTCCATATCATTCATTCCTATCTTGAAAGACGATAGTTAAAAAAAATGTTTACTCCGAGCAAATACATATGAAATATCCGGCAATTTCTCGATCCTAAGATTCACTTCCTGCTTCAGTAAACAAACCAACAAGAAATGAGACGGAACACGAAAACACAAAACGCGAGAAAATGATTCAGATTCTCTCTATGTTTTCATTCTGAGAAAATGTAACGGGAGTTACAATCCACTCTGTGAATGAGGCACCGGCGGCCGATTGTTTGTTTACTAAAAACTCATTAACCAGAAGAGGTAGATTTTTTCATTAATGAGACGCGCTTCCAATTATTCTCGTGAAGGGGCGGCGCGGGGTGTGTGGGGGGGCCGGTGGGGGAGGGTAGTGCGTGGGAGAGGAGAGGTGGCTCCTTTCTCTTGTTATGAAAACTCATTATTTTTCATTTTTTTTTGAGTGTAAAGGTTGCTGGCATCAATTTCGTTCAGCGTTGTGTCTGTACCGATATCCTGAGAGAATATTTTTTCTTTAACAGTTACTAGGTTATGATTTGTCTGACTGTCTGTCTTTCTGTCTAAAGCCATAATAAAATGCAGGAACATTTACCTATTAATTTTGAGCGTCCTTGTAATGATAAAATAGATATAAGACCTTACGTTCTAATAATCTCATCTATGGAATTATCATTTATCCTGCAAGACTGAGATTATTTGTGACGAGGCCGTTTCGGTCTCGGCAAAAAAAAAGAAAAAAAAAATGAACTCAAGTTTCTTCGGCCCAATCGAGTTTTCTGTTTAGCGTATAATCAAGGTCACCGAAAATAGACCTATCTCTCGGTGGTCTCGGTATGATGTCGTATGAGTTGCGGCCCATCAAACTTTTTCCACGACCCAGTGTTGGTTTGGCCTATATCGTTGCCAGACGCAGGATTATTGCTAACTTTAACCTTAAATAAAATAAAAAGCTACTGAGGCTAGAGGGCTGTAATTTGGTATGCTTGATGATTGGGGGATGGATGATCAACATACCAATTTCCAGCCCTTCAGCCTAAGTGGTTTTTAAGATCTGAGGGCGGACAGAAATTGTGCGGACCGACACACAAATAGCCGTCTCAATAATTTTCTTTTACAGAAAACTAAAACCACTTCATTGGAGAGAATAGCGGCTTAAATCTCTTGTTAATCAGTACATTCCTCATCTTGAAAAGCATCGCAGACTATGGTATTTTTTCTGTACTATTTGAGAGGTTCTCATTAATTAATCTGTTTTTCATTCAGCTACTACTTTAGGCCTTTTACCCACTAGGCTTTGGAACTCTCTCCCTGCTTGTTTCCCTATCTCTCATAAACCCTCATTCGTCGATTCCTTCGATGTTAATCCACTCTCTCTCTCTCTCTCTCTCTCTCTCTCTCTCTCTCTCTCTAGAAAGAAAACTGTCACGGAAAAAGCAATTGCTAAATAGATTCGATTTTTACCTTATAACAGGTAAGTATTCTTTTTATATCAGTGGAGATGTTGACATAATTGACCGGGTATAGATAAATGTAAAAAGTAAAAATATATATATATATAGTATATATATATATATAATATATATATATAGATATATATCTATATATAGTATATTATATAGCTATATATATAGTATATATATATATGATATATATATATAGATATCTATATATATAATATATTATATATATATATATATATATTATATGTATATAGTATATATATATATATATATCTATATATACATACATATATATATATATATATATATATATATTATATTATATATTATAATATTATATACATTATAGATATATATATATATATATATATATATATATAAAGGAATTGTTAATGAGAATTTAATTAGGATGACTGGCTTCGTTATAACAGAAGGTGTGGTTGTGGCAGAGTTATAGCTGCCCAAAAAGTTATGGAAAGGGAAGAGGGGGTATTGGTAGGCGATGGATTGGGATGAACAGTTAATCCATGGACCCAAGAGGATCAAGTGCACTTTAAACTCTCTTCGATCTGACCTCGGTACGGGTGGGGGAGTAAGGGATAGAAGGGGGTTGGTGTGGGTGGTGGGGGGTTACTGATAGCAAAGAACAAAGCTTCAAGGAAAAAATGGGGTAAGATGAGAATTGAATCCTTTAGTCGTACGTGTACGACTAAACATAATACTGCATTCTGTATTGAAATCTGACTGCTGAAGTGAAGTATCGATTTAACCCAAAACAGAAGAGGGACCTATTGACCTTGAAGTTAATGAACTGTCGTTTTTTTTAAGTTAACGACGAAACACCCATGTTAATTATTAGAGTCTCCACGAAGTGTTCTAAAATGAGAAATACTTCCATATCAGAGAATCAGAGTGATATTTTAACGAGATCCAAAGATTGAAGCTTTGTTCTTGGCTATCAGTAACCCCCCTACCACCCACACCAACCCCCTTCTATCCCTAACTCCCCCACCCGTACCGAGGACAGATCGAAGAGAGTTTAAAGTGCACTTGATCCTCTTGGGTCCATGGATTAACTGTTCATCCCAATCCATCCCCTACCCATACCCCATCTTCCCTTTCCATAACTTTTTGGGCAGTTATAACTCGGCCACAACCACACCTTCTGTTATAACGAAGCCAGTCATCCTAATTATATTCTCATTAACATTCCTTTTTATAGTCATACTTTCACAACAATATTCTCCGTGAGTCTTCATATTATTTACAAAGGTAAATCAGGAAGGAGACTCTATCTGCTGTCAATTCTCAATTATTTGAGTTTTGGAGACTATGGAAAAAGAGGTCATTTGGGTAATATTAAGCCGCGACAAATAGTTGTATTGTATTAAGCAAATAATAGAGCGCTTACACCTTTTTCTACATTGTTCATTTTGAAATGTCAACTTTTCCATTTATTAAATCTTAAATACTGGTAAAACGGCTGCTTCCATTCCATTTTGATTAGCATTAAGCTTTAAGATTAAACTATATACATACATACATCATACATATATATATATATATATATATATATATATATATATATATATATTATATATATATATATATTAATGTTTAATCTTAAAGCTTAATGCTAATCAAAATGGAATGGAAGCAGCCGTTTTACCAGTATTTAAGATTTAATAAATGGATAAGTTGACATTTCAAAATGAACAATGTAGAAAAAGGTGTAAGTGCTCTATTATTTGCTTAATACAATACAACTATTTGTCGCGGCTTAATACATTACCCAAATGACCTCTTTTTCCATAGTCCCCATTATTATTATTATATGTACAGCGTATCTAATCCGAGGGAATTTTCGTTTCACTACTTCTAATCCAACTAAAAGATTCAACAATATTATTTCTTCTCAAATATCCACCGATCATTAAATGATCGGTGGATATTTGAGAAGAAATAATATTGTTGAATCTTTTAGTTGGATTTGAAGTACTGAAACGAAAATTCTCTCTGATCAGATACGCTGTACATATAATAATAATAAAGATAATCATAGTAAATTTTATCAAATTTTCATTCTTTTTATTATTCCTCTTCTCTCTTCATTCTTTTTAGAAATTCTCATCCTTTTCCTGCTCTGTTTCTGTCTCTGTCTGTCTGTCTGTCTCTCTCTCTCTCTCTCTTCCCCAGCAGCTCATCCTGCTGACTCCCCTCTCACCCCTCCCCTTCCTCCATTTCCCCTCTCCCTCACGCTGTGAGGGTATGAGGAGGAGGAGGAGGAGGAGGGGGAGGAAGGGGGGGGAGGAGAGGAGTCTTGTAAGGCTCCTTACAAAGAAATCCTCTTTAGGAAAGGATTTCTCCCTTCTTTCGTCATGGTAGGTGGGATTATATATGCGCAGCTCACATTTTGTATCATTTCTCTCTCTCTCTCTCTCTCTCTCTCTCTCTCTCTCTCTCTCTCTCCTTGCTTCTCGGGATCCAGAAGTTGGAAGTGGGTTGGGAAAAAATATGATCCTTCGGAATAGCAAAAGAAAAAATCTAACTTCAAGTCTTTAAACTTTAACCTTTTATTGGAATCCTTCTGGTTTTAAAACTTTCTTTTTCTTATTTTCGAGAAGAACAAACAAATATTATTGCTTTACTTTCCACTTTGGCATTTCGGAAAATTGGGTTCATCATTAGAATGTAGCACTTTTTTTTTTTTAATATGAATTATACCCAGTTTTTTGTCGTAAGATGTAAGTGACTTTACAAATGACAACATTAGAGCTTTGATATTTTAGATGGTGACAAACGCAATCTGATTAATAATCAATGCTATTATTGCTATTATCGTTTTTGTCAAGACATGTTATCAATGTTATTATAGAGGCTGTTATTCCTTTTATTGTTATTAATGTTTGTGACGATAATTCAGTATTCATCCATGAATTATTAAAAATGAAAATCTTTGTTTTACGTAATTTTCAACATTTCCAATCTGTTTGTATCTAAAATAATACTTTATTTTATAAGACAAGAGAAACGAGGGATTCTGTTTACTCACTTATTCGTATTATTAAATCTCTGTTAGATGATTCCTACTGAATGTATGAATTAAGATCTTTATCACCCATCATGCAAAAATAGAATGGATTAATAACAATAGACAGAAAACAAAATATAAAAATGAACCGAATGCCTTTTAGTTTTAAGATAAGTATAAAGTTAGAAGTCTTCCATTTATAATGAAAACGGGCTCACAGTTCCCGATGAAAATAGGTATTCCATATAATTTTCAATTATACTTATTTATAAATGAAGAATTAAGAGTTGAAATCTGAGTTCTCAAAACGAAGAGTTTCATGATTTCCATTTACTTGTTTCAACATCTATAGAGTCCAAATTATTTTCTATTAAATCTTGCTGCTCTATACAGTTATTCTCTTTCATTATCAATAAATCTGTTATTGCATATCGTATTACTTATTATTATTGCTATTATTATTGTGTGTATCAGTATGTCCATTTTCGGCTGTCAGTTCCCCTGCTTTACTTTATTCTTGCTTGCCAAAATATCTCTGTATTATTTTACTCAGTGAATTATGTATCTAGCCATTACTCTACTGAAATGGTCAAAAAAAGAAAAAAGAAAAAAAGAATATTGGAATTGAAATGATAAAGACCCCTAGCAAGGAGGGAGTGGGAGGAAGGAAGGAAGAGGAAGAGGAAGAGGAAGGAAGGAAGGAAGAGGAAGAAGGAAGGAAGAGGAAGAGGAAGAGGAAGGAAGGAAGAGAAAGAGGACGGTCGTGGAAGGGGGGAGGGGGGAAGGGGAGGTACACGAAAGAGGTAGTAGGAGAGGAGGAAGAACAGGATGGAATAAGGGGGTGAGGGATGGGAGGATGGGGTGTCTGGTGGGATGGGGTAGGAGGGATTTGGAAGCACCTTCTCTTAGCACATCAAAGTAGCACTATCTTCAGTACAAAAAAAAAAGGAAAAAAGAAAATAGAAAAAAAGGTATTAGGCCTTAGCACCTCCGGTCTCCCTTTTATGAAGCTCCATCTAATACTGAGTGTATAATGGCGTTGGCCAGACCCCTGGGTGAGGCGATAGCATTAACAACAGAAAGGCCTCATTAAAAACTCTCTCTGTTCATGATTCTCGACACTTTTTTTATTTTTTTTTTTTTTTTTTTTGCGTGGCATTTTGGGCTCATCTTTTTGTTTTCCACATTTTTAATGGGGGTGGGGTGGGGTGCCAAATGGGTGATTTCCAGGCGTCCTGGGTTGTGTGGTTAGGGGGTGGGGATTTAATGGTGGAGGTCTTTTCAGTCCATCTGACAGTGAGTTCGTCTGTTTTGAGCGAACGTTGGTGGATGGCTGAATAAATCTGAAAAAAATGTTTTGTCAATAGGTATATTTTATGTGACGCGGAATAAAAACCGTAAGTTTGTCAGTGAAAGATTTACCCATCCTAATTAGAAGTACCAGTCGAAATCAACACCTGGCTATTATACAGTTTTAAGGAAAAATGCATTCGAACTTGAATAAAATATATATATATATATATATATATATATATATATATATATACTATATAATGTATAAACCATAACTTCTTGCGCTGAGTTAGCGTCGAACCTTGAAATTTTTGTGTGATCGTTTGCAGTTTATTATTCATTATATATTATACAACAGTACCAGTAGAATCAACGGGCGGTCATTGTATAATTTCGCTGAAAATGTATTCGAACTTGAATAATGGTCAGGCTGAAAATCTACTATCACGATTGATGACCTATTAACAAACTTTACACAAAATCTCATGAAATTCCACCCAGACGCTTTCTCTTTCTTGCATGCTTACGTCACTCCTAACAGTTCGTCCGTTCGGTTCCAGACCACCAGCAAATCTGATGCGGTATATTAAAAAATTGGGATTTCCTTGCAAATCGTTAGCTCAGTTTCTTGACAACTCATTAGACTTACTTTATCAGTAATTTTAAGAAATTCACAATCTCGTGAAAAATAATCTGCGTAATAAAAATCCACATTTATATAGTAAACTATATTACTATGTAAAATTTACAAGCAAAGATTTTCGAATACCTGAGTGCTGTTCCTCATCAGTGTGTTTACGTTAAAATGCAGAGCGAGAATAATCTAGCAACACTCGAACCAGTACTTCCGCGATGGGCTGTTATCTTCTCGCCTTATTACATTGCTAGCCACTTTCACTATTATGGAAAAGCAGAAATGTCATTAGAGCGAAGCGTGAGTTAGTCTCATGTGAAATAGTAAATGGAATAAAAAATGACAAACTGACACTTGACCTAATTTGTAGTTTCAGCAGTAGTCACTGTAGACACTGACAAATTTTAGTAGGTAAATAAGGAGGAAAGTAAAATAGAATAAAATTGAAATGTTAAAGACCCCTAGGCAGGAGGAAGTAGTGAGAGGGAGGAAGGAACGAGGAGGAAGAGGAAGGAACGAAGAAGAAGAGGAAGGAAGGAAGAGGAAGAGGACGGCGGAGGAAGGGGGGCGGGGAAGGGGAGGTATACACGAAAGAGGCAGTAGGAGAGGAGGATGAACAAAATGGAATAAGGGGGTGAGTTTAATAATCACAGATCGTAGATCCGTAAGGTAAATCTTGAACATTTTTTGCTCCGATAATATATAAAGCAATTTTCAGGAATAACTGACGCCAAGTCACAAGAGAATTGGAAAGCCTCGAGGGAGCAGTTGAGGGCATCCCGAGTAAGAAGTAAGTTACAGAAAGTAGGTATCTATGGTTGCTCGCAGTGCAATTGTGCTCAAGTGAGGAAAATGATGTAAAATAACGAGCCTGTTCGACAGTGTTGTATGCCAGTCCCACTCCGCCAGGTGGAGAAGCGTAACGTCCGTGAGACATTTTTTTGTTTTTGTTTTTGTTTTTCAAATGGAGTTGTTTTTTGTAAAATGTTTCACTCCATGTCTTACCCTGATTCACGAAAGTACGACTGAAACTAAGGCATATACAAGGAATATGTGAAATCAGGGATTTCACGGAATTCCTAGCGAATATGTGAAATGACCACTTCGCTTCGGAACATTCGAAGCTCGAGGGCTAGTACTAAACACGTGAGACTGTGATTCATCTACACTGCTTCGCCGTGTTTAGTACTAGCCCCTGGGGAGTCAAATGTATTTCGCCGTGTTTAGTACTAACCCCTGGGGAGTCAAAAGTATTTCGCTGTGTTTAGTACTAACCCCTGGGGAGTCAAATGTAGTTCGTCGTGTTTAGTACTAACCCGTCGGGGTTCAAATGTCCCTAAGTGCATTTGTTCACCCAGGGGCTAGTACTAAACATGGCGAAACACATTTGACCCTAAGAGACCAATACCAAACACGGCAAAACAGTGTAGATGAATCACTATTCCACGGTGTTCAGTACTAGTTTTCGGGGATCAAATGTTCGTAAGCGAATTGGTTATTTCACATAATCCTAGGGATTTGGTGAAATCCCTGGATTTCACATATTCCCTGTAACAAACACAAACACACACACACACAGAGATATATATAATACAATATGATATGTACGTCTGTCTTCGTATGAGCGCTCGCTTTCCATATATTTCATGCAGTACCATCGACCACACTAAATAGAAACTCTAAAAGTTAAAAGAAAAAAAAAAAAGAGAGAGAGAGAGAGAGAGAGAGAGAGGAGCTCTCTGAATCCTGAAGTAATCCCTTTTACCTTTCAACAGAAAATGACCTTAATAACTCGGGAGATATATTGAGTGTATCATCAAAGGTCTCTCCAAATGTTTCTATCCAGTTCCATTTAGAACTCAAACTAATTTATAACAAAAAAACATAAATAAATAAATAAACTTAATAAATAAATAAATAAATGAATAAATAAAAAAATTTATAAATACAATCTTATCATCACGTCGAAAGAATAAAAAAAAAAGAAAAATAATAAATAAAATAAAATAAAAATTAAAAATAATGATAAATGAATAATAGAATAAAATAAATAAAATAAATAAATAAATAAATAAATGAATAAATGAAAAAAATTAATAAAAATTTTTTTATTATTACGTCGAAAGAGTTTAGGGAACTCCCCAAATACAACCAAGAAAATGGTTTCTAATTTGATTAATACTGTTCCATAATGCACATCTTTTAGAGTTTGGGTTTATGTATATTTAACGATGGCGTATTAGCCAGGGATTATCAGCGTTTTGCCATTAGGATCTTTTTAGTTCCCCTATGCTCGTAAACACCCAAATGATCAGTACGTTTGAAAATCAGCACCGAATAATATTCAGTTAGATGTAATATCCCTTATTCAACGTTTGCGTTTCTGATATTTATTGATGTACTGAACTGACGTTGGAATTGATAGTTTTCTTTCTCTTAAAAGCAATCTGTATTCACAAAAAAAGTTTTTAGTAATGAATATACTTATGTAGTGTTTACAAAGGAATCTACCCTAGAAATTTCATGTAAGTCAGAAGCAGACTTCGTCATCTGGAAATTCGACCACCTATAAATAGTATCTATTTGTAGGTGGTTGAATTTCCAGATGACGAAGTCTGCTTCTGACTTACATGAAATTTCTAGGGTAGATTCCTTTGTAAACACTACATAAGTATATTCATTACTAAAAACTTTTTTTGTGAATACAGATTGCTTTTAAGAGAAAGAAAACTATCAATTCCAACGTCAGTTCAGTACATTAATACGTTTGAAAATCAGCACCGAATAATATTCAGTTAGATGTAATATCCCTTATTCAACGTTTGCGTTTCTGATATTTATTGATGTACTGAACTGACGTTGGAATTGATAGTTTTCTTTCTCTTAAAAGCAATCTGTATTCACAAAAAAAGTTTTTAGTAATGAATATACTTATGTAGTGTTTACAAAGGAATCTACCCTAGAAATTTCATGTAAGTCAGAAGCAGACTTCGTCATCTGGAAATTCGACCACCTATAAATAGTATCTGATTTTGAAGATGAATAATCTTTATATATATATATATATAAATATATAAAATATCTATATATATATATATATAATATATATTATTATAATAATATAATTTGATATTATATATATATATATATATCATATATATATATATATTTTAATTTCAGTGTGACAAAATAACAGATTTAAAACTTTTTAATCGACTATTATTTCCCATCTTGTGATTCCTGTCATTCCTGTAGCAGATATCTGTTTTAGTTCCTCTCTCTCTCTATCTCTCTCTCTCTCTCTCTCTCTCTCTCTCTCTTCTCTCTTCTGTGTAAATTCATTGCTCCATTCTCCAAGCTTTCCATTTAGTGTAATTCTCACTCCTGTTCTGTTCCCAATATCATTAATTCTTCTTTTCACTGCATTCAGTGGCCCTCCTCTCCCACCCTCATGGACCCCACCCCGCCCCCCGCCCTCCCTCTCTCGCCTCTTCTATCTCCCCTCTCTTCCCTTATTAAAGCCCCTCAGCTATCCTTGAGACCCGTCCAGGGGGCGTACCTCACGTAAAGGGGGGCCCCCCGAACCATCCACGACAGGGGCGAGGAAGCCCCCTTCGTTTCTCTCCCGAAGTCATTCGCTCACACATGTTGGCGCCAAATTTCAATGATATGATTTTGATGATGTAGCCTACCCTTCCGAGAGGCGGATGTTGCCACACGCTGGTCAGTCATTTTCATTTCGTAGGGTGCCATTATCACTCATCAGAGGGAGCTGTGACGCCTGTACTGGCTCAAGGTTTTCGAAGAATAAAGATGATATTTTGAAGAAGAACTGAGCATTCCAGATGGCGAACTTGCTCCGGACGAAGAGAGTCCAAATGAAAAAGAAAGCTGGAACTGCCAACTCTCGCTCGAAGCTCTTCCTTTGCAGCCTGGGGCCCACCTAATGGAAGGTCTGACTCTCCAACACCCTACACAAAGGAAAGAATAGCCCGGGATACGTTGGGGGAGGGGCGTACGAGCTTGCCTGAAAGGGGGGAGGGGGAAACGCAGAAGGAAGGACATTCATTCTGTGGATCGAGGGTCTCTCCATTGGGTACACGGGTTAAGGGACTGGGTGGGGAACCTCGTCCCATTTGCTGATTTCATTTTCATCGCCCGTGTAATTTGTAATAGCTAAAATAACCATAATAATAGTGTTAACTGGCGCTCTGGAGAGCAAATCGGTCCGTGACGAGGCTTTGGAGCACCAGGGCGTTGTGGAGGAGGAGGAGGAGGAGGAGAGGAGGAGGAGGAGGAGGAGGAGGAGGGGGAGGGAGGAGGAGGGGAGGAGGAGGAGGAGGAGGCTTGAGAACGCGAGTGGCATGTTATTTTTCGAGGGGTCGAGTCTCGCTTTCAGAAAGGGTGTTCAAAATTGACGTTCAACTGGGCTTAATTCATTTGCGAGGGATTCATAGGTTGTTTTGTTGTGTCCCCTTTAGACGAACTTTTATTTTTGTCTACTTCTTTGTTAGTATTTTTTTTTTAAATATAAAGAACGCAATTTTAGGTTTCTTAGTGTAACGCCTGATGAAGTCTAGGAAAGTATTTGGGACGATATTGGAAACCATTAAGCTACTGTTATTTTTCGGAAGATTTTGAGACTCATCTAATTCTCTCTCTCTAACTGTCTATCATCTATTACACACACACACACACACACGCACATATATATGTATATGTATATATATATATATATATATATATAATATATATACTATATATAACATATACATACATACATATATGTGTAGAATCTACTGGTCAAAACTTACCAGATACATATGTAATTGTAATAGCCACAATGCCCTATTGACTTCTCGAATTCTTCGAGGAGTTAAGAGGGCATTGTATCTATTACCATTACATACTATATTTACCTATATATATATATATATATATATATATATATATATATATATATATATGTATAGTATATATGTGTGTGTTAGTATGTATGTATAAGGCCATTCGGGCTACCTGTACACCTCTAAATCTACAATATCCATAAGCTATTAAACATACATTCAGGTGTACTTGTCTAGTCATACTCTCACCGTCCAAAATTTTTTAACCTTTCCCTACCACCTTATACACCCGGTTCAGTCACACAACCAGACTTTGGTCACCGTAACGAAGTACAACACTTCCATCTTATAATCTCCTAAGTCGTTTTATTACCAGCCTCTCAACTCCTCCTCTCGCATCCTCACCAAAAACTTCCATTAATTTCAGACATATCCTAAACCTTTTCACTTTAACTTCACTCATTTCTGTGTCTCTTCTAACTTCCATATATTTGATAAATCCAGAACTGCGTTCTCCTCTTCAATTTTACATCATATTTCATTCATGAAATCCATTTGCTCATTAACCTTCCTCTCTGCACTCATTTTCTTTTAGAAGGGGGAAGTAAATAGTCACACGGGACTTTCTTACACTCGCAATACTAGGCCACAAATATCCCCCTAAATATTGAATTCACTTTGCCTTGGGAATAACGTGTGGTCGAAAGGAATTATATATATGATAAGAGCATCTGTCCCAGCAATCTCTTGATGAGGTTGCAAGATCAAAAGCCCTTTTTCTTGCACGAAGCAGAAGCTGGGTGGAGTAATAGGCACTAAGGCCGGTATACCAGTCTGATACACACACACACACACACACACACACACAAAATATATTTATATACACATTATATATATATATTGATATATATATATATATATATATATAGATATATAGATATATATATCTATATAATATATATATATATATATATACATATACCACACATATATATATAAGCGAATACCACAGAAAAAATAATAGGCAGAGATTCGTACCGAGCGCTTTCGTCCTTTAATGAGACATTGTATATAAGCATGCACATTTGTGTGTGCGCATATATATACATATATATTATATATCTATGTGTGAGTGCGTGTGTATTTAAAAGAATTGCAAAAATGATGAAATTTTGGTTGCATGTAGAAATTAGCTACCTAATAAAGGTAAGACACATCGTATATGGGAGGTAAGGATGTGAAATAACTGAATAAAAAAGAAAATAAGAGCAATAAAGTGAATGTGAATTAAAAGAGAATGCAGTAAAAAAGAATATAGGAAACTGGGACTCCACAAGGCTATGAATATCCAAGAACTTTATAAAGGAACAAAAAGAAGCTGCAAAGAAATTCTCTAATAAGAAGGTATAAAAATGAAAGCAATTAATAAAAGGAACTTTCTTTCAAGAAATACAGAGAACTTTTGGGAAAACATTGGTGGAAGCCTGGAGCAAAGTAAATGCCAAAAAATCGAATCCTAGGAATACATAAAAAAAAAACCGAAAGGGAAATGAGACTGAATATTCCCGAAACTCAAAAAAAAAAGTAAAATAAAGGACAAAAAATCAAATCCTAGGAATGTAAAAACAACGAAGCAGAAATGAAACTGAATATTCTTGAAACTTGAAAAAAAAAGTAATTTACAAAACCCTTTCTTTCAAGAAATAGAGAATTTTTCGGAAAACATTGGTGGTAGCTAGGAGAAAACTAATAACCATTAAAAAAGAATCAAATCCCAGGAATAAGAAGAATAAAAACCTAAAAAACAAAACTGAAACGCAACTTAATAATTCAATAAACGCACACACACACACACACAATAGAAACCGAGCAGAAAAAAAATAAGTTATACAAAAATCTAATCCCCGGAATCCCATGAATAATTCTCGAAACGTCGCAAAAAGAAGCCAAGAAAAATTAGACATTATAGAAATCAAACAACATAAAAAAAACAGACCGAAAAGAAAGTGAGTATTTTTCGAAACGCAAAATATAAAGAGAAAAGATGAAATTGAGCAGGAAAAAAATTATAATAAATCTAATCCCATGAATAAGATAAATAGATAAATTAAACAAAAACCCAAAAACTTAACCGAAGCGAAGCTGAATAATTATCGAAATGCAAAAAAAAAAGAGAAACAAAACTATAAATAAAAAAAGCTAAATAAAAAACCGAAGAAACGAAACTGAAACGGAACTGAATAATTCTGGACACGCAACGCAAAAACCAAAACTCCCCCCCCCACCCCCCACCCCCCAAAAAAAAACAAAAACAGAAAACACGAGCGAGGGGGCAAACGGAAAAAGCCACCAAGAAACCGAGCCAGGGAGAAAACAAGAGGCTCTCCATCATCACCGGCTCCGGCTCCATTTTTAACGTGTTTTGGATGGGAGAAGCGGAAAAGCTTTGACTTGAATTATGCACATGTCACGTAATCCGGAAAAATAAGCTTTATTCGACTTATCTTCAAAGATCAGAGTCCCACATGACATCGCGCGTTTCCAGCGCGAGGTTTTAGCAGAGCTCTGCGGTGGCTCATCTTCAGGGAAAAATCGGGTTCTGCTGCCTGTGCTGCTCATGGATTACGCATTGGGGACCCCGCCGAAGATTCTGTGTGTGTGTGTGTGTGTGTGTGTGTGTGTCTGTGTCGACCTACGTATGCGTCGATGTTGTGAGCACGCCTGTAGTATATGTCGTCTGTATGTTTACTATATGCCTCGGCCTTTCAAAAATACTAACGCATAAACACACACACACACACACACACGTGAGCTAGTTTATCGGACACATCTGCTTGCAAATATAGACAGTTGCTACGCAGAGATCGTGCTTGTGTGTGTGTGAGTCTCTCTCTCTCTCTCTCTCTCTCTCTCTCTCTCTCTCTATATATATATATATATAATATATATATAGCTAGCCTATTATATATATACATATATATATATATATATATATATATATATATGCTATGTATATATGATATATATTGATATATATATATATATATATATATATATACTATATTTATATATACATGGATGTACGTCTGTATATCTTTGTATACACATAGATGAATAAATAAAAAAATACACACCCCCACACACACACACACACACACACATATATATATATTTATTTATTTATTTATTTATTTATTTATTTATGTGTATTCAAAGACATCGTGTAATTTTTTGTTTTTATAGCCTTATACAGTCCTTATATAATATCTACGAGCACGAGGACTGAGACACATTTCATCTGGGGGGCGGGGGGGGGGGTAGTTGGGGCGGGGAGGGGGGGAGGGGGAGGGGGTTTTGCTCCCAAGAATCATAAAAATGAATTCAGAATCTTCCTGTCTCTTCGCCACACGCTTAGGCGTTTCCCCTCGAGGCAACAAAACTGTGTATTTCGTTTAAAATATGAACGAGACCTGTAAGCAAAGAAGGCTATGCTAGATGTTCGGGGGTGTGGAAATGATCCCCTATTAAATTGGTATGATTTGTAATCAGTTTAACGCGGGATGTAATTTGTGACGGCGTTGCGAGTTATATTTGTCTAATTCCCTCCACTTCCAGTCTCTGGGAGGGCTTACTCCTGCCAGAGTGTCTTCTGAGGCCCTTTGACATTCGGAAGAGTCTTTCATTGCGTTAGGGAAGGCATTCTCTTCTTTTATCTACCGTGTAGTTTTTGAATGAATGTTTTCTCTTATTTACATTTGATCATAGCCTCTTCAGCTTATGCTACAGTACGGAGCATATACATACATATATATATATATATATATTATATTATTAAAAAATTTATTAAAAATTAAATATATATATTGATCTATATATATATTATTATATATATTATATATGTGTATTATATACCATATATGTATGTAAGTTTATATTTTAATATATGTACACACACACACACACACACACACACACACATATATATATATATATATATATATATATATATATATATATATATATACATATTATATAAATTCATATTTAGGCACATGATAATAAATGACTTAACTAAGAAATTAAAATTTTCTGCTTTACCTCACTTAGAGGATGGTAAAAAAAAAGAAAAGAAAATACAAAGGGAACTTAAGACTGCTGCGAGCTACAAAGCCTAAATTTAACGACTTAAATACTTTTGCTGTAATTAAGTTCATCTGATCAAGAAAGTAAATAAAGTAAGGATGTGTCAGGCTGGTGCTTGGATGAGTGATAACCAACGCACACCAATCAATAACTAGCTGGTTTCTTGAACAGTGAATTAAGGAACAATGGGTCTGGTCAGTGTCTGGATGGGTGAGCATCAGCCGAATATAAGTGGAAGGAATTTCTTATATTCTTATAAAAAAAAATAATGACACCCTAAACCTGAAGAATCTTGGAAGGACAAAAAAAGCAACATTTCCATATATCAAGTACTCTTGAAGATCGAAGAGCTTATTTACTCATCTGTGCAACAGGATTTATAATTAACAATTATTGAGAAAAGCAGTTGATGAAGTGTCAGCGCTTCCTGGGAGTTCCTTAGAAATTATGAAAATAGTAAACTTTTGACTCAGTTTCTTGTAGAATATGGAACTCACTGCTGGATTCTGCGTTTTACGAGACTTTCTACTTGTTAAAGTTCTTCGTTACAGGTACTATAATTCAATTCCATCATCTTATGAGATGATTTTGTTATCAAAATATTACTATGATATCAAACAACAAGAAGTATCATGTCACTTTCTCAAATTGGTGCTTTAATTGAAATAATCATCCACTATCATAAGTCTCCCAAGAAGATAGTCTGTCTTATACCGGAATAAGACCATTTTTACTTCCACTTTTTGAACCGCCTTAGTCCCAATCAGTGAAACCAGAAAAAAAAAAAAAAAAAAAAAAACAGAAATGGATTAAGAAATGAAATGGTGATCAATGACCGCAGTTTTCCTTTTCTCTGAGTTTTTACTTCTTCCTGCTACATCTACGGGCTGCTTTATGAGCAAGAGCCCGTGGTGGCGTAAGGCCAGTTTGATCTCAAACAACAATCCCGCTACGCTCCAGCTATTCAGAAACATCTCTGTACCTGAGGGTAGGCACTTTCCCACATGACCTTTAGATTTCTGTGATTCCTCGTGTTAATTACGTTTAAGCGTTTTGAATAGCGAGCTGAAATGAGGGAAATTTTATCCCTTAGGAATTTAGCTGCTTCCGAAGGCGATCTCGCATTTTAGTCAATAAAGAGGAAGTTACTTTTGCAAAATGAAACCAACTTTGTTTCATTGGAATCATGTTGCCATGTGAGTTGTTGGATATAACAAAAAAGTAACTTTCAATACAAGTAAAAAAGGAATAGGTGACCAATATATATATATATATATATATTATATATATATATATATATATATATATATATATATGTATATAAACATATACATAAATATATGTATATATATGCATATGTTTGCATATATATATATATATATAATATAATATATATATATATATATATATATATATATATATATATATATATATATATATTACATTCGAACGTCTGCGACTGAATTTTCCATAAAAGAAGTTGATAACAATTCCACTAGATAAATATGTTGTTCACAAGATCACGATGAAATAAAGAAAACAGAATATTTATCTAAGGTAATAAAAATCCACACAAAACTTCAAGGAAAAAGTACACATATAGAATTCTGTAGAATAAACAAAAGCGAAAACGGAAAGATTGGAACGGTACCAACATAAAAACTGAAGCGCCAAAGGAAAAATATAAACAATAAGAAAAAAAAAAGAAAAAAAGAATTGCAAAGAAAGAGGAGAGCGGCGGATAGCGCAGCCATCTTGAAAATCCCTCTTCTAAATCTTGAAGAAGGATCAGATCCTTCCCGAGATGGGATTTAAAAGTGGTATCCCGCCGCCAAAAAAATATCAATGCTTTCAAACTGCATATGTTCTTAACAATGAGCTCTGTGTAGCTGGCTCCAGGACCCTCCTCTGGACCCCACCCACAACCCCCCAACCCGACGCCCCCCAGACAGGGAGCACGGAGACCCCATTACTCCAAAAGCTTTTTCAGAATTCAATGTATTTCTTTATCGAAAAAGGAGAGGCCTTTAGGGGCGAGGACGATCCCCCTCCCGCGGGGACGACTTTGGATCTTCTCCATCCCTGGCATAGAGTCGCATATGGCGAGACCTTTTTGTGGAAGTTTATGTCCTTTTCGTTCTCTTTGCTTTCTTTCCTTTGGCGTGCAAGAGATATATACAGAAAGTCTCTATTTTGTTGGTTTTCGCGTTATTTTCGATTTTTTTCTTTCTGTCCCCTAGCTTTTTCACGGTTTGTCTTTTTTTCAAGTTTCGTTTTTGTTTTTTTCCGGTTTGGAGCCGCAGAAAACACACGCAGTAAACAAATGGACTGAGAAAGACTTCACCGTTATTTCTTAAATGGAAAGCTATCCACGAAATTTGAGAGAGAGAGAGAGGAGGAGGGAGGAGACGCGAAGAGGAGGAGGACGAGAGAGAGAGAGAGAGAGAGAGAGAGAATAATTGAAATACGTACAAATAGGAAGGAAGCAGAAACCAGCACGAAAGACAGAGACTAGAAGGCAAGACATTTTTGGAACCTTTGTATGTGTGCCTTGTTGATTGGTCTCGTACGAAACAGGTCATTTATTTGTGCTGCTAAAAGTCGAAATCCCAGTATTCATTTCTTTACCAAAGTAAGAAAGCACTTGAGAAATACTAGGTTTGGTGGATGTGTGATCTGCACAAAAAACCATGGAAAAGGCATGGCAAGGGACAAAGAAGAAAACTGCAATTCGCAACAACTCTCCAGCATACCGGTACTTCTTTCCACTTCAAAAGCTACTTTCTCTCGATTATTAATGAATTTGCCGGAAGTTACACAAGACCTAGCACGACCAGGGGAAAACTCGGGAAAATTTTATGGCGTGAGGTAAACAAGAAATGGGTAATTCATGAAAGCTTTACAGAATGCCAGTGCCTTTTACCATTACAAAAAAGGGAGGGTCGTCTGAACATTGACTGGATTTCCGGGATGCTATACATTGCTAAGCAAGAGTAGGGTTAAAGAATATGGAAAAATTATTGCAAGAGATATAGAAGGAAATGGCAATTTACAAAGGCTTTGCTAAATGGCCAATCATAAAAGCATACCAGTTCCCTTACATTTAAAAGTTGATGGTCGTTTGCACAGTACTGAATTTTGAGGGAGGTTATACAGGACTAAACGAGACCAGGGCAAAATAATTGAGAAATTTATCGCTTGAGACAAAGAAGTAAATTATAATTTACAAAAACTTTACAAATGGGTAATTCTGAGAATCATTAGAGCATTCCAGCACCTTTTTCCATTACAAAATTGAGAGTCGTCTGAACATCACTGAATTTGTGGGATGTTGTAAAAAGTAAGCAAGTCCAATGCAAAAATCTGGAAACATTCATCGCAGAGATAAAGAAGGAAAATGTGATTCACGAAAGCTTTCCAGTGCTTTTCTTCCATTTCAGAAAATAGGATCGCTTGAGCATTACCGAACTTGTTGGGGGTGTTATGCAAGGCTGAATATGACCAAAGAAAAATCTCTAAAACATTTCATCACGTGACTGGGTGAGTAAAAGCGCTTCATTGCATTTTATAAGTACTGAAGAGGAGGAAGCAATGTTTGCCAATTGATTTGATTTTTTCTTTTTTTCCATTCAAGAGGTCTATAAGGGAGATCGGGGCTAGTTGGCTACAGGGGTAAGTTGGCACACTCAAATTAACCTTAAAGTTTACCAATAGATGACTCTGATACATATGATGTGCAATTGCCACGTGGTTCCTCAGTTACCAGCAAAATTTTATAGAGATAGAACGTAGGAGCTCGAATTTCCTATGTGGCTATAGGTTTGGTGTTTGTTTCATGCATGTTGTATTAAAAACTTTATTGTTGTTATTATATATATATATATATATATATATATATATATACTATATTATGTATATATATATATATATATATATTTATATAAATATATATATACATATATATATAATATATATATATATATATATTATACTATATATTATATCACATATATATATGTATATATATATATATATATATAAATATCTATAGTATTTAAATATAATATATATACAAAATATATATATATATATAATATATATTAAGAGATATTTATATACATATATAGATGTATAGATACACACACATATAATGTGTATATATATATAATATAATATATATATATATATATATATATATATATATATATCTATATATATATACTATACTGGAGTAACAGCAAGGCGTTTTTTTTTCTCTATCCATTTAATGATATTAAATGGATAAAGAAAAGAAAAAGAACGCGTTTCCATTACTCCAGTTTGTCTGTTGCTTGAGTGTCTGCTGCTCCTGTCTTTAATATACTATAAATATATTATATATATATATATATATATATATATTTATATATATATATATATAATATATATATACTATATATCATACATAAATAAAAGAGCATAGTTTCTCTGTTTGCACATAACAAGTAGTTAGGTATCTTTATTGGAGAGAGTGGACTTAATCCAACATTCCCAGTGGCTGTATGAAAGACCCTTGTAATATCGTTTAATCGCATAGATTTAACGAGGTTCAAGAGATTTTAAACGATTATCCCTCAGCTCAGCTGATGGGAACGAAACGTCTTTTACCATTCATAATTGTACACTTGCGTGGTTTATACATACATATATATATATATAATATATATATATATATATATTATATATATATATATATATACAATATATATATATATATATATATATAATATATATATTATATATATATATATATATATATATATATATATAATATATATATAGGTATAAGCCACGAGGGAAAATAACAACATCAATTTCCGCAAGATCTTTCGACGTTCAACGTCCTTTACTTAGCAGATAATTACAGACTTAAATAAAAATTAATTGCCTTAGAGATATCTTCGTTGTATGTGTATGTTTAATATGTATTGTGAATATGTTTGTGTTTACCAAAGTTCTGAATAGCTGTCACCTATAATAATCCTTTAATTGTCTTGTCCTTGTGTCTGAGCAGATTGTCTTGTTTTTTTTTTTTTTTTTTTTTTTTTTTTTTTTTTTTTAAATTGTACCCATGTTTATGCTAGTTTGGGAAGGTACTCATCTTCAGGTGTGTCGGATTCTAGATACTAATCTCTTTATAATCCTATCTGTCAGTTATACGACCTTTCTTGTATTGTCAATTCCTCATGTAAGTCAGTTCATCTGTTAAGTAAAGGATGTTGAACGTCGAAAGATCTTGTGGAAACTCCGTTGTTTATTTTCCCTCGTGGCTTATACCTTTATTTATGGATTTATTACGTTCCAAACTGTCGTGATTCAGTTATACATATGTATATATATATATATATATATATATATATATATATATATATATATATATGAAGTAAATATAGAAACCTTTAAGACCTGTGCAATAACATTCTGCTCAGTACACACAAGCACGCACACTCACACACATTTTATATACATATATATATATATATATATATATATATATATATATATATATATATACTATATATATAGGTGTGTGTCTGTTTACTTTTTCGTGCATTTTTTTATGTCCTGCATACCTGATCACACCATGAAATACCTCCAAGTCCTTCTCATAAAAGCAAACACTAAATCATTGCCCAACGTCGAGAAATCTTTTCTAACATCTGGGCCTCATCTGTTAGGCCTACATGGCCTATTTATCTCTCAATTTCTATTTCTGTTTTATCCTACCTTTAGGAAGACTTGAACCATGAGCCTGGTCAACTGTTTATACTTTTACTAATCATAAAACGTTTAGAAGAGATAAAGCATTGAGAGGAGTGAATAAGTAATGCAGAGTAAAGATGATAGAACTTGAATAGTCTCATACAGTGTTTCAGGGCTACTAAGGTTTTCAGTACTTTTCTTATGATGTCCGTCTGTCTGTCTGTCTGGTTTTCTGAGCAATCACGTGTAAACAGACTTTCTGCCTCTTGTACTAAAAACTTCATTTTTGTGTCGTAGTGAAATAGAATAAATACATACATACTCTTAAGACTTATACACTCCAGAATATTTAGCAACTACTCTTATAGGACTATCTTCCCAGCCATTATCGTGGTTCTCTTTGTACTCTTCATTCGCGTAGAGCTCTTAGACCCGGCAAAACTCCTCTCTCGTTCCAGGAAGCTCATTGGTATTCTGGAACAAGGCTCCAGAGAACCACGTGACAGCTGGAAACGGCAAAATCCAGAGCGGAGAGGCGAGAAAAGAAACGCAAGAATAAAACGGAGTGGAACTGAAGGGAGACAATTTTTAAATTTACCCGTATAATTGGAGGTAGGAAGAGGCATTCCGTAATTACAGCGCCGAGGGATGTTATTATCTCCCGCGGGACGATTACATCTCAATTTTTAGCGCCTCGTTCGCGAAATGACAGCCAATCGGAAACGACGCTGGCGGTGACGTCAGCAGAAATCCCCGGATGAGGGCTTGAACAAGCCAAGATCTGTCACCTGATAATGTAAATATCATCGCGGTCATTTCCCGCGGCTACTGACTTGGGCGTAAACATAATTCGCTTCATTTACAACATTCACAAATTAAATTCAACAGTTTATATTACACAAATATCACAATTTACTTACCAGAAACTTAAAGCATAAGATATAAAGCCAAACAGAACGCGGCTGTTCAATAATATATCCGGTATGAAGCCTAAGCCGGGGATCCCAACACGGACGAGTGGTTGGGTAATGAGCAGGTACGGATTAAAGAGACAAAAATAACAATAATCAACTGACGAAGCGTCCGCGGTCAGACGCCTAAATAAAAGGCATTAAACTCTTTGTGAATCCGTAAGTTATCGGTCAGTTTTTGCTTTTCCATTGAAGTCAATTATTACTTCATTATCTGGCTTTGTTTTACTCAACAGCAACATGAAAGGCAATAGCCTTCACCATCAATAATCTGTTATGAACGTCAGAGCGAATGATGCTAAAAGCATTCGATATTTTCCCTCCATTATCGTACGATTCGGAGCGCGAATCGATGATGAATGCGATCGATGTTTTCTGGGACGAGTTAGAGAGCGAGGCTCAGCTAACGACCATTGAAGGGAAAACTACCATTCTGGCCGGCTTAATTGGCAGTGGAAAGCAGTCAGGCTTCGTCGCAAAACCAACACTCCCAGAGAGAGAGAGAGAGAGAGAAGAGAGAGAGAGAATGGCTGCACCACCTTTCCCTCAAATCAATTAGGGGGAAATGTTGACGACAGACTTAAGTTCCGATTTGGTCGCACAATGATTAAAATTGTAGCCTTCCTGTGACAGGAGGTTTCTTCTAGCTAAGGAAGGGATAAAATGGAATTTAATACATACAAATATTGTATATACATACTACACACGCACACACACACACACACACACACACACACAACACACACACATATATATATATATATATTATATATAATATATATATATATATATATATATATATAGACATAGAAAATGTGTGAGTGATGGATGAAACTGAATAAGCCATGTATTACCATTCGTCAATTACTTTTCTTTCATTTATAACAAAAAAGATACAAAATATGAAATCTATTGCCTCTGTTACTTGACCAATTCTCATAGATAATGATACGTCTCTCTTTGAAATGTCGTACTACATCTTACTCTCTTTGTCTTTATTCTATTTCTAAACCTTCAATGTACAATGTTTACGATAATTTCGTAATTACATATTTTCGTAATTACCACTATGATATTCATAAAAAAAGTATATAAACTTTTAAAATTTTCGTTCGGATATTCAAACAACCTATTTTTCGCTTACTCGGGGAGTAAGCCTACAATCTACCTTGTTGTTGTTGTTGGGGGCCAGTTAGGAATTTAAGGATAGGATACTCATGATTTATTTATTAAATTGAAAAAAATAAAATAATGCGTATTTATTTTAATATTCGTTGGTGAAACAACGATTTTAGCACGCGCCGAGTAAGCTGGAGCTCGGATCACGCCTTGTTGTTACTAAGATTTTCGGTGAATTCTTTCTTCCTTTCTTGATTGTCCTGGTCTTTGAAATAACTTTCTAGGGTATTCAAGAGGATTACATTTATAGTATACAAAATCTTGCAGATAATTATAAAGGTAAGCATCAATAGGGCACTCAGTAATTAACCGCAAGCTATCAATTGATGAATCTTTCTTAATGCTATATTATCTTTGGGGCGAGGCTTGGATGGATATTCTCTATCCTTTCTGAACAGCTTTCTAAAGCCTCATGGAATGGCATTATCGATTTGCCAAGATGTTGACACGTGGCTTTCAGTTATTTACTTAAATATTTCAGTTATTTGCGTATTTTAGTTATTTACTTAAACATTTCTGTTCTATACTTAAATATTTAGGTTATTTGCGTAAATATTTAATTTATTTACTTGAATATTTCATTTATTTACGAAATTATTTTAGTTATTTACTTAAATAGTCCAGTTATTTATTTAAATATTTAAGTTATTTCCTTAAATACTTCTGTTATTTATTCAAATATTTCAGTCATTTCCTTGAATATTTCAGTTAATTACGTAAATATTTCAATTATTTCCTTGAAATATTTCCGTTATTTCCTTAAATATTTTAGATTTTACTTACATATCTAATTATCTACTTAAATATTTCAGTTATTTCCTGAAATATTTCAGCTATTTCCTTAATATTATATTTTTATGGAAGAGGACAACCACTGATTGTCGAGTATTTAAGAAATATAGCTTTTCATTCATAGGTATTTGTAAATACGTTAGTGTTTTACGTAAACAATATCTGGTCATATCGTTAACGGTTCAGGGTTAAAACTAGTCAGTCATGTCATCAGTTAAGACACAAAGCAATCAATATCTAGTTATATCGTTAACGCTCTAGGATTAAAACTAATCAGTCATGTCAGCAGTTAAGACACAAAGTAAACAATATCTGGTCATATCGTTAAGGGTTCTTGATGAAACCCAATCAGCAATGGCTTCGATGAAGACACAAAACAAGCATAAAATAATATAAACAAATAAGGCACATTAATTGAGTGCACGTGATTACGAATTTTGTTAAAAGAAAGAAAAAAAAAAACTGATGACTACGGTACTGATGTTAACAGAGTTCTGACCTAGACCATAAAACGCTTATCTGGGCTTGGTTTATATTTGATAAAATTCCTTTCACCTGGTTTTGAAAATATGGCAGAGCCAGTTAAAAATACTTAAAGCAAAAAAAAAAAAAAAAAAAATCAGAACAAAACAAATTGCAAATGCACGGAAATCTAACAAACATAAATAACAACAACAACAACAAAAACCGGAATAAAGAAATAAGCGCAAAAAGAACAGAGAAGAGAAATGCAAGAATAAAAAAAAAATAGCCACTACATAAACAAAATCATTAAAAGTTCTTCAAGAAAAAATTACAAAAAGCAGCCGGATCGTCCAAACAAAAGTCTTATAAACAGAAATCCGATCAGGGCAAACAAACCGTCGAATTCATTAACACGAAAAGTAAAAGAGACAAAAAAAAAAAAAAAAAAAAAAAACAGCGAAATGATCACATACGTCATTTATGATCGCTCCCTTTTAACACCTCCGTCGCATGACGTGGACAAATGACACTATAATGACAAGCAAATCATCCCCCGATCGAACGTAAATGATGACAAATGACATAGGGTTTGATAGCTCAAAATGGGGCTGTTTTTTCAACTGCTATTATGTGTATACCGTGACTGCTTTTTTTTTATTTTTACTTTTTTTCCAGAGGAAAAGCTGCCAGGAACCGAGAGGTATTGAATTCCATTGCATGATTGATTGCAATGGCAGGTACTTTTATACAAGGAGAATTTAGGGCGTGTGAGTCTTCGCAATATGCTAAATTGATTTATCAGCCTTTGATTGCCTTCATTTGTGCTCTTTCACACACACACACACACACACACACGTGCCTGCTAGTTAGTCATAGCAGGATAAATCCACAAGTGTAAGTGACCTTTATAATGTGCACGTGTGTGCATATGAGAGCTTTTACGTTCAAGCTTGCACGTGTAAGTCGTACGGGCTACGATATACATGTGTAGCGCCAGGAACCTAATTAGTATACATTCAAATGCAATCACTCAAACATGATTACGAATAAACTCGTCAAAGTATTCATATGTATACAGCATACATTGCTCGTCTGCGGCTCTGTTCCTGTTTAAAGTTTAACCGAAATAAATGTCAGATTAAAAGACAATATAGTGAAAGTAACTCGCCATACTTCGATACCACAGAATAATGGGTTTTCAGTGTCGTAACAAGAACGTAATTTGGGTGTCTAGAGGTTCCTGAATAAACCATGAAATCAAGCCCGCGTCACGGTTTTCATTTGATTCCTCGAGGTTTTCTTCAACGCCTTTCTGAACTTACAAAGAAAGGAATAATTTAGTATGTTTATCCTTTATTGCTTTTCTTATCTTTATTCGAGACAGTGTCAACAAAAGGTGGATGCAAGGGGTAAGGTAAGTCCACACTAGGATTCTTTGTTTGCAAACAATCTTTGCAAACTATATGCAAAATTTGTTTCAGAAGTATTTTCAGTCAGTGCGCAAATTGTTTAAAAGGTCAACGTTAAGCAGAATCCAAAGAGAGGGTTTCTGAGCAGCAATGGTGAGTTTTGAGTACTGGCACATTGGGAAGAAAGATGAGAAGTTTTACGGGTGCCCGTGCATAAGGGCAAGAGGGCGCACTTGCCCCCCCCCCCCCCCCCCCCCCCCCCCCCCCCCCCCCCCCCTGAAATCCTGTAAAAAATTTACATGTACATTACGTTTATTACATTTAAGTACATCACTTTGTTTTCCTTCCATTTTACAATATATTCTTTCAGTTTATGTATATAATTAAAGGTATAATTATGTACTGTATAACATTTGTACACATTATATAACTACTCTGTTCTTTCCAGAAATATTTGAATTCAGCTGAACAGTATATGGAACTATTGAAAAAAAAATCAATGTAACATTGTATTTTTTCTCTTTATTGCATCTGGCTTCACATAAATTATTGGCATCGCAGTACCACTGCATATATATTAATATATATATATTAATAATATTATTATATATTATATATAAACTTATACTATATAATATTATAGTATATATAGTATATATATTATATATATAATTATATATATATATTATATCTATTACATATTCTATATAAGTTTTGCCCCCTTTTGGAAAATATAGGATGGATTGAGAGGGGTCAGTTAAGAAAAAGATGGTTTTGGTAATTGGAAAAAAGAACTTTATGAGATTATGAATAGGAAAGTGTTTGTAACTGCCAGGTACGGTGACCAAAGTGTGGTTGCGTGGCTGACCCGAGTGTGTTAGTGGAGGGAAAGGTTTAAAAGATTTGGACGGTGAGAGTATGATTAGACAAGTCAACTGAATATATGTTTTAATAGCTTATGGATATTGTAGATTTGTAGAGTGTACAGGTAGCCCAAATGGCTTATATATATAATATATATATAATATATATATATATATAGATATATATATATATATATATATAAATATATATATATGTATGTATAGATATATAGAGTATATATAATATGTAATTGCCATAGACACAATACCCTCTTAACTTCTAGAAGAATAAATGATCATGACGCGTTTCGTAGTTATTTCTTATCTCAAAGATTTCATTGGTGAAACGGGTACGTTGAAATGTATTTGTAATCAGTTTTGCGTCATAATCATCTATGGGTTAAAACCTAATCGATTTATCAGCTGTTGATCAGCCTAGGCCCATCTCTCTCATCACTAGCCTTACCCAGTTTTCCGAATAAAGGTAAGTTCGTCCGAGTAATGGGGCTAACCGTCTCGCGTCTCTAATATTTTACTAATAATAAAAATGATGAAAGTGAACGCAACAAAAAAGTGATCATTAAAAATGATTATCAAAAACACCTAATAATCTATTTTTGCATCAACTTGCTGCAGAACAAGAAGTGCACAAGACTAAAATTGACGACGGAAGGTTTAGGGTATGGTCGTGAGGGGGTTGGGATATGGGTGGGTAGGTGGGTGGGTGGAGGGAGACGGAAAGGGCGGGATTACACAATAGTCGGTTTGGGCGTCACTCCCCAAGAGGGAAGAACCAGACCACGAGAGCTTTAATTACGGTGGGTTTTGATGCTCTTTTGTTTACTCTCTAGACTCTAATCCCTTCGGTAACATCTTCCTTTAAGCACCCTTGAAGAGAGAATTATGACTTTCATTTTTTTTTAGGGCATGATACAAAAGGTTACGCCAGACTTAATTTTTTGAAATAAAATATAAATTTCTGCTTGCAACCGAAGAGCTTGTGACGGACATTGCATATTATAGTTTTGCAATAGTTTTGTTCACCGTATTTCTGCGTCATTTTCGCAGAGAAATATATTTTTGAGTTAGGCCAAATAATGGTGAATGATTTAACCTTTTGCTTGCATGCTTTACCGCTTAGCTCATTAAGTCCTCGTTGCTTTCGCACATTTCCCGAATGACATCTTGGAAGTGAGACAGAGAGAGAGAGAGAGAGAGAGGAGAGAGAGAGTTAATCATGAAGTAAAGAGAAGGAAAAAGTCCCCGATGTTCTTTTGTTTACCCATCATCGCTAATTAAGGATCCGGGCGGGAAGTTTGAAAAGCGCGCCAAATCGGTAGGGGTTCTTTGTTCGATGGCGGGAGGCATGACGGCCCGCGCTATTGTTATCTCATATCTAGCGGATGCTCTTATTTGTAATGGTGTTTCCGCCAGTGTTCTTAACTCCGCTTTTCCTTTCGTCGGTCCCCTCGATCACAAGCAGCCTTTTTTCTTCTTTTTTGTCGTTATGCTCACTTGAGTTTCTCTCGCTGTTCCGGTCATGGCTTCCCATAGTACTATGCACGTCTTTAATTGTCACCCGGTTTCGTTAATGATCTAAGTTTTATGCTCCGTTAGTTCGCTGACGTTGTGGGTAATAATTGAAAAAGAAGAAGAAGAAAAAAAAAGAGAGATTTTTTGCTGGATTTAAATTATTTTTGCAGTTCTTCTTGAATGTCAGGAAATACTGAATCGGTGAGGTCATTAGCTGAATAATTAAATTCAGTTTTATTCAGCTTTTCAGTTCCCATCAGGTGACCTGAGATCTTCGAGCACAATCGACAAATGCCGTGAAGGCTATAAGTCATTTTAACAACGTTGAGGACATAATATATTTGTTTCTAGAATATTATAAGAAAAATGAAAAAATACTAACTTGTCTTGGCACATAATGGTTTCAGGGACAACCTCACTACTTTAATAAAATGATTGAATTAAAGGAAACTTATACTACTTTCATGATCAATATCTTGGACTGAACCGTGCTTATTTGAGGGAGAATTCCATAACGATGTAAATTTTGTGAGATTGTTTTGAGGGTAAAATATCCACGTAACTTTCTTGATATACTTTGGCTCTAATTTTTTCTCAAAAAAATGAGAGAACTTGCCTAGTAAAACGCGAGCTAAAAACATAAACGAGAGAGAGAGAGAGAGAGAGAGAGAGAGAGAGAGAGAGAGAGAGACTTTTACTTTCCAAGTTTATTTGATGCCCCAGGGTCAGGGCATTTAAAAACTAGAATTGCCAATAATTTGAACATTTAGCTCAGACGAAAATTATAAAGCTGGGGATCAGAAAGGGTAGAAAAAGAGCACAAAGCATAAAAGTCTTACTGCATGGCCAAACAGTAAGTCTAATAGAGACACTGCAGAATTTGGTGAAACACTGCATTTATTTATTTATTTACTTATATATTTATTTATTTATGCATTCATTTATTTATTTATTTTATATGAAAACATCAAAAACTCTTTAAATAAAACACTTTAGTAAATGGTAAGGGCTGCCGAGCTAGATTTATTTAAAAAAATGTTGTCAAACGCTAACTTAAACGCATAGCTGTAACTTTCTTACATAAGACTAGACCCTCTTCTTTGTTAGCTTCTGTCTACAATACCAAGCAATTCGTTACTTGCCAAACCTTCCGTCTTTTAAAAGGTATATTAAGGTAATAATATATCAAACAACTGATTATGCGACTAACGATAACTTGATTCTTTCTATTATCCGCCAAAACATTAAAAACGTTATTTCTCCGCCAACATGATCTTCAACAAAATTTTCTAGATACAGATGAGTGAAAGTTTTTTAACCCTTCTTATTCTCCATCTTCGTGGTAAAAGAAACGGATAATAAATCATACTGATTCATGAACTGCCTGAATCATTGCGGTTTCTTACACAGCTAGATTTCGTAAGCCTTCCTGGCTTCGCTAGACCCAAATTTTTAATATTTTCCCATCTTCCAAGAGGCTGCTCAGTTGTTTCCTTGGAGAAGTTTTTCTTTATTTCTTTCATCTTGCCAACTGATCTTGTTTCAGTCGGGTCTGGGCTAGAATAGGACATTAGAGTGGCGTTTCCAACGGTGTACTGCTTTGGGGATAAGTTAAAAGTTTTATGCTTTTTATACTAGACCGATATCATGGTTTAAATCACGGTCTAGGGTTTGACATTAGATCAACTCCGTCGTACACAAGGCTTTGGAGCCAGATAGCGATATCTTGAAATAATAAAGAAAATAAAGAGGGGTGCGGGAGGAGGGTGATCTGGAAGGGGTAGGTGTGCGGGCTACCGAAGCGGAAAAGACGGTTATGTCACGTGCTTCATTACTCTTCATTACAACGAATGACGTCAAACGGTGCTGAGCCGCGTAATAAATGCGATACGCTAAGAGAAGCTCCGTCTTCGGTGACATAAATGATGACTTATTGCCGACGACACGCTCGCAGACTTTTTGAAGAGGTATTGTATCACAACAACGCTATCTCTCTTCTTGTTTCATTTCTTATTCATGGAAGTCATTTGGCATCAACCTCAATGGCTTATTAATCTTCATTTTCGTGTTTGCAGTGTGTGTCTGTGAGAAATTGGTAAATACTCGCGGAAGGTTGAATTCTGCCCCATGGTGCTCTCTCTCTCTTCTCTCTCTCTCTCTCTCTCTCTCTCTCTCTCTCTAGCGTTATTCCTTTCTCATGCACACAAGCACCCACACACATAATTATATATATGTATACACACACATATATGTAGATGTATATATTCATTTATATATATTTTATATATATATATATATATATATAATATATATATAATATGTTTTTTTTAATTATATCTATATATATATATATATATATCCACTCTTTCTTTATATATACCCACAAATATAGTTTAATATCAAACTCAATATATTGCGGGAAAAACTAATACCCAAAGGGAATTATAATTTTGTTGTAAATAGTGAAGACCTCTACGCCGGCGCAGAAGCATTCATTAGTTACATCAAACGATATTTGTGGCTTAATATCTGTTAATATGCAGTAGTCACTATACTCTGTTTTTTTCCATCTGTCCATCCGTCAGTGGTGTTTTCGCATGGTAACACTGCGTCCCGGGCTTTAGATAGTTACATTCAGCTTACATTCAACAATAATAACAATATCCTATTTCGAATATTAACGGTGTAATTCGCATACAGTAAATTATTAAAACACTTTTCAGTTGCAAATGTACACCCAGATATCCTTTTATTTACCTAAAACTTACACATAGCGTAACTATCTAAAGCCTGGGACGCAGTGTTACCATACAAAAACACCACAGGCGGGTGGACAGATGGAAAAAAACAGAGTATAGTGTACAAGTGACAGTGACTGACTGCATCATTTTTAGAACCCTTTATCTTATCCTAACTAATTTTAGAATTTGTTAAATTCTTCTAAGTTAGTTAAACACATTGCATCAGATTTCCCTTAATGTTACAAATTCACACTTGCAAAAAAAAAATCATCATTATCACGATGCATACGTATTTTCAAACTGGTTCTTTTGCATCTGCATAAAAAAAAAAAAGCTTTTAAAGGCACGACCCTTTGTTGCTGACTTGCAATGTCAATTCTTCGAGTTTTTCGTGTCCATAGTTGCATGCTCCAACAATCTTATTACTGACTTGATCTCTCTCTCTCTATCTCTCTCTCTCTCTCTCTCTCTCTCTCATTATAAATCGCCGGCTCTGCCCGTAAATGGAAAAAACACGATTACTTATCGCCCCTCAAGAAAGTACGTTTTATATATCATTGCTTTCAACAAAACAGATGAAAAATGAAGGTATCGTTGAAGTTCTAAATTAGAAAATGACTCGTCAAACACCTATTGTGTGCGTGCGTGTGTATGTGGGCGCACGCACGCGTTCATATTACGATAAAAAAATCGAGCAAACCATTTTAGATTTAAAACCATTACGCCTTATGGAGAGGCAATTCAGCATGTTTGTAACCGCTGGCTTTAACAATTTGTTCAATATATTTGCTGATCCTTGTGATTTTCAAACAAAAATTTTTCTTTTCGGTAAATTGTGAATAAAAACAGCAGAAACAGAAAATTCCCTAAGAAAACAATTAAAATCATGAGAAGTATTGCAGTTTTTTGCTACATCGATTACTGCTTTTTATTACTTTATTATTTAAGTGAATTTTTCTTTCACCGTGTAGAGTGGTAACGTTGGTTGGTGAAGTTTCAAAATGGCACTTGACAGCTGAGTGCCGCAGTAATGATACCAAACTATCTACGCAATGGAGTGCCACATGTGAGAAAAAGTACCCTTTGGATCTTCAAATGGAATTAACAAGAATAAAGGAGTAGATCATAAAAGGACTAAGATCGAAAGTTTAAAGAGATTCCTACAAAGAAAATCAACATATTTATTTGTATCATTGACGTTGTTATTACTGTTATTATCTGAATTCACGTTATATTGCCCCATGCTTTCAGTGTACCCTAACCCGTCCCCGGAAATGCGTTGTATTGAATGTTACTTGGACAAATGGACCTTTCTCCATTTGACAATTTCGATATTATTTTATCCTTCCTTTTGTTTCTCTAGTTTTCTCCTCTGTGCCAACCTGCCTTTCATCTTGACAGGACATCTCTCTCTCTCTCTCTCTCTCTCTCTCTCTCTCTCTCTCTCTCTCCCTCCCCTTTTACTCACCTCTCTCTCTCTCTCCTTCTCTACCTCTTTTCCCTTTTCTTACCTCTATTTCCTTTTTCACCCTCTCTTCCTCTCTCTCTTCTCTCGTCTTCTCTCTCTCTGCTGCTCTCTCTCTCTCTACCTCATCTGCTCTCTATCTCGTCTCTCTCTCTCTCTACATCTCTACTCTCTCTCTCTCTCTCTCTCACTCTCTCTCTATATCTCTCTCTCTTTTCTCTCTCTCTTTCTCTCTCTCACTCTCTCTCTCTCTCTCTCTCTCTCTCTCTCTATATATATATATATATATTTATATATATATGTATATAGATATATATATAGCCTTTTCCTTTCTCTCTCTCTCTCTCTCTCTCTCTTCCCTCTCTCTCTCTCTCTCTCTCTCTCTGTCTCTCTCTCTATCCCTTTCCTTCTCTCTGTCTGTCTGTCTGTCTCTTTCCCTTTACTCTCTCTCTCTCTCTCTCTCTCTCTCTCTCTCTCTCTCTCTCTTTCCCCGTACTGTCCTGCGTGTCTTCCTTCGCACTTTTGTAACATATCTGTCTCGTCCGTCGAACACTGTTCATTTTCGCTTTTGTGCGATCTTCCCCCCTAACCTTTCAAGCCTCCGTATTCAATTTTGTCTCGGTTCTTTCTGTTCCCTTCCTATTCCAATTTCGTTCCGACTGTTCCACTCCTCCCAAGCCCTATGTCACTCGCTGCTGCTCCATTTTTTTTTCTCTCCTCCCCCTCCCACCCCCACTCCCCCCCTTTCGAAATACACTTCTGGCATTGCTTTTCTTCCTATTGCTTGTTCCTCTCGTTTCCCTCAAGCCTGCAATTCTGTCCAAGTGATCTTTTTCTCCATTTTCGTTTCTTAATTATTGAGAATGTCGCGTTGGAGTCCCATCTATAGCCATGTTTGCAATCTGATTTCTTGGCTTTTTGTTTATACCTTTATTCAGGTATATCTAATTCCGTATCAAGATACATGATAATTTTTTATTTCCTAATGGATGTCATGTGGATTCCCTAACCGCCTTATAACTAGATTTTCACTAATACTTTTAGTCAAGTGTATTTAATTAATTTCAGAAATTGTTGAAGAGAGTTTGCCATAAATATCTTACGTACGAAGTCATATTATTCAGAGGGTGTATTTAAATACCAGCAATAACTAGGAAATGACATTTGCTTCGTATACGTCAGAGAACTTAATCATACTTAAACACAGCAGCAATCTAGTTTTTGATTCAGCAGGATACGTGGAATATATTTTCAAAAATGAAATTCTACATGATATCACTTAATAAGACAAAAACAGTAGGGCAAGTAATATGGGACTTGGAAAATATCCTTTTGTGTAGAAGACTATATGAGTGAGGTAAATTAGTTGAAATGGTTTGCTCTGGAAATGAAAGCTGATCGTGGTATGGTAGAAAATAATCACTATAAGCTGATGCTTTAGGAGAAGAACGAAAAAGGAAGTTCCCGGGAAAGTTTCAATGTCTGCCTAATGAATTTCGGCACGACGGGAAGATAATATTGGTTGCTCATTTCATTGCAAATACAGGCGACCAAAGGAGAAATTATGAATGGAAGATTGGAAATACCTACACTAGAGGAGCATAAACAGATATGTAAGGAGATATGATCTATAGCTGGGACTCTTAACAGTGGGGTATCCATACCCCGAGACCCACACGCTGGGGTTATGGGACTTGATCTCTGGATATTTGAATATATTTGATTTTAATGTGTCAATGTATACATTGGTACATTTTGTAAATAAATAACTATATTAAACTATAAATCCTTTTGATTCTCTTGTATAGTCTATTCCTAGCTATTCATATCTAGAGTATGTATTACAAACTAAGTATATCAAGTTATATTGTCGAGAAATGAAACTTATAAGTGGACTTAAGCAAAGGGGGTATGGAACCATATTGGGCAATTCATTGGGGGTCTAGGGTCATCAAAAGGTTACAAACCCCTGAATTCTATGGGGTTTTGAGCATTGAGAATATTCGGGCTCAGTAAAAAGAATTATTATTTGTTTATTCAGTGAGGAAAGTAATTTGCAAGAGCTGTTGTATTATGGTGGAGCAGGATTCTCCTGTCGATAAAAGTATTGGCAAGAGGAGGAAAGGCTGGAGATGTCTATCAGAAAAAACATAGATAAATGTATATAAAGTGCAATAGGTGACAGATGACGTCTGAGAGAAATAGTATTTTCGTAGTGACAAGAAAAAGCAACAGTAGATTAAATGCTTGCTGAAAAAAACTAAAGGTGTTAGAACTTTGATAGCAAAAGGGGAGGTCAACTCGATGAATCTATGTGCAACGAAAAACATGTCGCAGGACAAAGGTAACGGGAAACTAGACAGTATGCATGACATGGTTTATAAAGTCCTTTTATATTCGGCGTACGTTGTATGGCATCAAATAGCAAAGAAGAGTGATTGGTTTTGTGTAAGACTAAGCCTGAGATTGAGGTGCTGTTAACAGATCTCCATATTACTTTCATAAATAAAAAAAGATAAAAGTTAGTCGGCGAAACAAGGTGACAGTTTACGAGAAAACAGAAAGAGGAATAAAACGTAGAAATACGGATGTTTTTGAAAGATAAAAATATTGATTCAGAATGGTGAGGAGACGTTACAGACAGGCTGGAATAGTTGCAAGCGTTTGCTGGAAAAAAATGCCACGAGAGTAAATGAAAGTCAGGGGGGTGGTTTGATTACTTTTAGCATCCATGACCGAAGCCTGCTTGCGTTTTGCTTGTATAGGAACTTAAGAGTAAATATAACAAGTGATGCTAGAGAGAGAGAGAGAGAGAGAGAGAGAGAGAGAGAGAGAGAGAGAGAGAGATGAAAAGTCGGAAGCACATTTGTATAAGATGTACAAAAAACAGAAAGCGAATTATTCAAATATTTAATCCACAATATAAATCTCTCTCAATTGATAACAGGCAATACTGATGACAGCGTCGGTGTGAGGTCAAAGATCCAGTGACAGACAGACAGACAGACAGACAGACGACAGCGGGGTAAAGAACCGCAGATACCTCTCAGGAAAGTTGCACTGTCAGAGAGGCCTATAGGAGATTACAATAGACACTCTTTTGTAGACGATGCATTGAAGGAGTCGATCGATAATTACTATTCGGGAGACTACTATAGAAGAGCAGTAAAAGAAGGGAAAAAAAATTACTGACTGAGTGCCATAATCCAACATTCTAGAAAAAGTAGCCTCTGAAATACCGAAAACGAAAGATAAAAAAAAAACAGGTAAGCAAAATAAAAGATAAATCAAAATGTAAATGAATAAATAAATAATGAGTTAACAAGTAAACAGAAAATAGATGAATAAATTAACAACTACCTATAGACCTTTTTCTTCTCAGCAATCTAGTCAGATCATATGCTAGAGGACTAATGACCCAGTTTGTTTTCTGCAGTTTCACCTCTTTTAAAAGGAAACAGCTTTCTAAGCAAACTAAGTTAGTTTACTGTGTGCTTATGCAAGCAGATTCCAAACCCCCAACCGCCCACCCCCCCCAAAAGGAACAAACAATAAATACCTTCATTTATAACGAAAAGCCATTTATTCCACTCAACCAGTTTAAATGTTGTTGACATTTAAACTGGAAGAGATTGCTTATTATCTCTCTCTACAAAAGATTTAATTTAACCACCATTCCGCAGTTGTTTTGTGTTGTTTGATCTGTCAATCACTTGTCCCATTTTTATGATTTTGCTCTCATTCCCTGCGATACTTCTCTCTCTCCTCTCTCTCTCTCTCTCTATCTCCTATCTCTCTCTCTCTCACTCACTCACTCACTCACGCTCACTCTCTCTCTTCCCAACTCGGCTCATTCAAACTTCCTTCAGAAGTTTGATCAAGTTTTTAAGCAGGGAAGAAGAGAAGGTGGATGAGGAAGAGGAAGAAGAGGAGGAGTGGGAGGAGGGGAGACGAGGGGAATGAGATGAAAACAGAGGGGAGTGGGGATAGGTGGGCGGTGGTTGGTGGTGGGGGCGGGGGTGAAAGGGGCGGTGAAAGTTTCCCTCCCCGTTGCCAACTCGGCATTAATACTCGGAGAGCAAAGGAAGTGAAGTTTCTTAATTGATACCTTGCGATGAAGGGAGAAGATGGCCTCGGCCTCCTCCTCCTCCTCCAACTCCTCCTCCTCCTCCTCTGGCTCCAGAATCCTTTGCCTTCTCTTGTCTCGCTAGAATTGCAGATCTCAGTGTTGGGAGCATGATGTCTTTTTTATCATGGTCGACATATATATACATACATATATCTATGCATATATAGATATATATATATATATATATATATTATATATATATATACTATTTTAATAGCCACAATGCCCTCTTAACTTCTTGAATTCTTTGCTCCTTTTTTGGATACGCTTGTCACTACAAAGCCTGAAGATCCAAGTTCAAAGAAATTTGAAGAAGAAATTGTGATGTCCGGTACCGGGAAACGATCCCAGGTCGGCAACGTGACCTCTTTTGTGATTATGGTCCTGGGTTCGCTCCCGGTACCGGACATCACAATTTTTTCTTCAAATTTCGTTTGAACTTGTATCTTCAGGCTTTGTAGTGACAAGCGTATCCAAAAAGGAACAAAGAATTCAAGAAGTTAAGAGGGCATCGTGTCTATTACAATTGCATATGGATCTGGAAAATTGACCAGTGATTCTACACACACCACAACCACACACACATACACACACACACACATATATATATAATATTATTATATATATATATTATATATATATATATATATATATATATATAGTATATATTTGTATATATAATACACACTTTGTTTTTCAATTCTGTCTTACTCATGCGGATTTTCTTTGTTTTTATATATTTTTGCTCTCTTGTATTTTTGGACAAAGCTAATCTTAAGAATAAAAATAAGTTCAGTCTTTTAGGCTGAACCTATTTTTAGTGATGTTTTCTGTTACTGCTCAAAAGCTTTTCGAATCATCCTTTTGCCTTCATTAAGCCATATTCTTACCCTGTGTTCTACGGCTTTGTTTTCTGGTCTTTCTTATGATTAAAGAAAGCTGCCGTTTATATTTCTTAAGTTCGGAAATTTTATGCTTACTATTCCCCTTTTTCATTTAAGAGGAAACAAAGTTCGAACGATTGCCATCACTTTTCTTTGTCTGCATCATTTGGCCAAGAAAGCGGTTCTTTAAATGATTTTCAAAATACTGAGATTCATGATACAGATAAGAGTCTGATGGGCGAACGTATGCCATCGCTATTGTCTGCATCATTTGACCAAAAAAAAACGGTTCCTTAAATAATTTTCAAAATACTGGGATTCCTGACACAGATAAGAGTCTGATGGGCGAACGAATGCCATCGCTTTTCTTTGTCGGCATCATTTGACCAAAAAAGCGGTTCTTTAAATGAAATTCAAAATACTGGGATACTTGACGCATTCGCAATTTTTCCGGGTAAATACTTTTCCTTCTACAAACGGTTTAAAGTTGATGTCTGGTCTGAATTGGTCAGAATTGCAAAGTGGTATTATTTTAGTTCCCCAGGATCCCGCAGGAGTGAAAGTGTGGCTGAGGACTCAGGAGGGGAGACTAATAAGCCATTTAGGAAGCATCT
>NC_087210.1:72481403-72521403 GCF_015104395.2 Macrobrachium nipponense | reverse complement strand
TAATAGATGAAGAGAACAAGCAATAGTATAAAATCCCCCTAAGCCAAGAGAAAAGAGTGACTGCCTTCTTTACGTACAAGATATGTGACACGTTGAATAAACTGCCACCAAAAGTTGTAAACAGCAGCAATGTGGAAGGGTTTAAAAGGAAGCCAGACAAAATCATTAGGACACTGTGAATGCACAGTAAAACCTGCTTCTACAGATAAGTGAGCACACGATGTCTCCTCGGATGGACTAACAAGTCTTTGAGACATCCTAATCCTTGTAACTCTCTCCTGCCGAGTAATTCCACTCGCTGGAATAACAGAGATGGTGAAGAAGGAATTGCAATGGCCGATTCGGAAGCTTAATTACAAGCATTCCGTTGTAACTACTTGTAACATGACAAGCTGACTCTCACTCAAACTTGGCACTGAGTGCCATAATGGAGCTTCCCCGGACGTGCCGCGAATGCCAGAAGACAGAGGGGGTGGGGGGAGGGCAGGTAGTCAAGGTGGTGGGAGGTGCCACGAACATGGCACTCTTGAAGGATGCGTCTCTTTTGAGTAGGATACTCGTAGTCGTAAAAGAGCTTTTATTTTTTTTTTGGAGCTTCAGAGAAATGCAAATGGATACGACACATTCTAATGGTGGAGGTCTCTTTTGGCTGAAAATGGTTTTGATTAGGACAGTGTAGACAGAGATTGTGATGAAAAGGAAAAGATTTTACACTAACGATCAGTTGTAAAAAGGAGACCGCTGAAATCAATAATGGAAACAGAAGCGTAAATAATAAGGAAACGAAAGGCGAACTTACGAAAAGACCAGTGATACAAATCTGGAAAATTCTGGAAATAAGCCCTGCGCCATTTCTGAAGCGAGAACTCTTCCAGAAAACGACTTTTCCAAAAGATAGAAATGGAATCAAAACAGAAAAACCAAAGAGAGAGAGAGAGAGAGAGAGAGAGAGAAAATTCGTCAGAAGGTGATTTTGACTCTCCCACGAAAAGTAATTTGAAACTTGGGTTCAAAAAGACGAAGCTAGAGAAAGAAATGGTAAGGTAAAGAAAGTGAGAGGCGGCTAATTGCTGACGACGAGCGCTGAAAAACATGAGGAGGTTGAGAGTGAGTGGGGTGGGGGTGGTCGGGGTACGGGGGTTAGGATAGGGTGTTGGTTAGTGGGTGGAGTAGCTTGGAAGGGTGAAGGGGGTGGTGGCAACATCATAAACACTAAATAAGATATATGATTTATGAATGACTAAATATTTGACTCTGCGGTCATCTAAGAGTAGGAGCTAAGATATACTATCTAGGATATATATATATATATATATATATATATATATATATATATATATATATATATATATTATTATATATATATATATATATATATATATATATATATATATATATATATTGTATACAAACGACTGCAATATATTTAACTACGCCTTTTATGCTGAGTGGGTCTGCTACCAGAGAGAACAATAATTATCGTTCTCAATTAATATAGCAACTTTTTTTTTTTTTTTCCAGTTTGGTACACGTTCAGAAGCAGATTTCCTATGTATTGTTTCTGAAAACAGAAAATTCCAACAAGACTATTTATAACACTGTATGCCCACTATGTGGTTATATTTTCTTTCTCGTGATTTTGTTTTTCGTCTAGGATTTGTATTATGATATTTTTGGGCAGTCGCCACTGCGTCTCTTCTGTATCACTAGTTTTTTTTTTTTTTTTTTTTTTTTTTTTTTAATAGATATCTTCTCTATCCTCCCGCTTCCTTTCTTAAGTTTTACTTCTCGGATAGTTTAGTGTAGTTGTAGGGCTTATTCCCTAGTTCCACTTTTAGGTATTTGCATTTCATCCCGGTTATTTTCTGTTCTGTTCCCTTTTTTTTTTTAAATAAATATCTTCTCTATTCTCCCGTTTCCTTTCTTAAGTTTTGCTGTCCATCTTCTCGGATAGTTTAGTATAACTGTAGGGCTTTTCCCCCAGTTCCACTTTGAGACCTTTGCACTCATCCCCTTCATTTTCTGGTTCTTTTAGTTTTGCCACCTGACCATATCGACTTCTTCTTTGCATCGTCTTATGAGGTAAAGGTCTGAAAGTGCCCCAGTACTTAGTTTGACAGATTAAATTTCTTTCAAATCAATAAACAATGGTTAACATCAGATTTAATTTTTTTTTAAAGTATGTTTCCGAATGCTTAATTTCTCCTTCCCTTCTATTATCATCCTTTCTGACGCCGTTCTGATTCTCTCTCTCTCTCTCTCTCTCTCTCTCTCTCTCTCTCTCTCTCTCTCTCTCTCTTTCTGAGGTTCCTTGTGATTCCGCCTTGAGATTCATCAGCCCTCCCTCTCTCTCTCTCTCTCTCTCTGAGGTTCCTTGTGACTCCATCTTGAGATTCATCAGCCCTCTCTCTCTCTCTCTCTTTCTGAGGTTCCTTGTGACTCCATCTTGAGATTCATCAGCCCTCTCTCTCTCTCTCTCTCTCTCTTTCTGAGGTTCCCCGCGACTCCGCCTTGATATTCATCAGCTCTCTCTCTCTCTCACGCTCTCTCTTTCTCTCTCTCTCTCTCTCTCTCTCTGCGGTTCCTCGCGACTCTGCCTTGAGATTCATCAGCTCTCTCTCTCTCTCTCTCTCTCTCTCTCTCTCCTCTCTCTTTCTGAGGTTCCTCGTGACTCCACCTTGAGATTCATCAGCTCTCTCTCTCTCACTCTCCCCCTCACTCTCTCTCTCTCTCAGTGCCATTTTGCTTGGTGAGACGTTCCCGCGCACAGTCTGATTAATCAACAGGTATCACGCCTTTGACATACGTCTGGACATTGAAAAATATCTAGAAGTGTTCGTGAACTGTCGGTGATAAGATTAGTGTGAAAATAGTAGGATATAAGCGTTCTACTAAAGTTAGTTATATCAAGTGAAATACTGTAAATCAGATCAAGATGGCTGTAGTTCCAACTGTGGTAAGAAAATGGCGAATTTAGTGTGTCTGGCAGATTCGCAATACGATGAGGTAGCAGGAAGGGAGCTGGCATTTCTCATCTATGAGATCAACAACAGCCCTAACCAAAAAGATACAAAAGCATTCATGGACATATTAGAAGGATACGATCCTTCAAACTGGAACAAATCAACAGAAAACCATCTTTGAAAATCATTGAAGAGTCTTGAAAATTAATAAGATCCAAATAAAATCCAAGTGGTCAAGAGACTCATAAAGAAAAGTTACATCAATCAACATATTCAGACAAAGAAAATGAATAAGGTGAACACTGTGAATATCCTAATTGATGCAATAGGAAAAAGAATGTCAAAAGCCTGCAAACTATGTAAGGTGTGGTATAGCATAGTTAATCCACAAAACCTGATCAGAAAATGTTTTCCATGCAACATTCCGGCGCATCCTCAATTTGCTGAAGTAATGCAAGATATGAGAAAGAATACCAAAATATTTTGCTCAACATATCTATCATGGATAGACAATGTTATTAAATCAAGACTGAATGTACAAATAGTTGAGGATGAAGAAGAAGAAGAAGAGGAAGAAGAAGAAGAGGAAAATGGAAGAGAAGTAAACAAAACTGAAATGACAGAAAAAATAAGGAAAACAAAGAACAAGATAAAAGTATGGATGCAGAGATACTCATCGATACTACATATAAGGCAATGAAGCAGCATACATACGAAGAAATAAATTACGACATGACAGCACCAAAGAAAATCCTGAAGAGGCTCTACCCAGATCTGCACACTGATGGGAAAGAGGAAAAAATAGACAAGAAAGACAAAGTCTGCAATCTTTTGAAAAGAGGGAATTGCAGATTCAGAGAAAGATGTTACCACAAACATCCCAAGGTATGTCACAACTATGAAATCTATGGAAAATGTGCATAACTAGACGGCTATGAGGATAATTGTAGAGATCTACATCCAAAAATATGCAAAAACCTAAAAGAAGGAAAAGGATGTAAGTTCGACCAAAAATGTAAATATATGCACCCTGTAGCCATGAATCAAAATTGATTAAATAATCAATCAAATAATAAAATCCAAAATAAGAAAGAAACAAATAAAGAGAGGAACAAAGAATATGAGGTGAAGGAAAAAAGCAAGCCATCACCGTGATATGGTGTGTCAGCAAAGAATTTCCAAGCATCAGCTCCAAGATACAGCTCAAGAGATAAATACTGTATTTATGATGCAAGAGGATATTGCAGATACGGAGAAAATTGCAGATTCAAACACAAAATGAATAATTATGATGAAGGAAGATCAAATATTATAGAAAAGTTGGATTTTTAATGTCAGAATTTCTGGAAATGAAGAAAAGAACAACATACCAGAACAGGAAAGAGACGTGGGAAAATCCTTATTATTACCCATATTAAATGAAGGAGAAAACACGCAAACCATCATAGTGATGAATGCGCAGGGTTTAGTTACAAGTAACTCAAAAAGAAAAATAGAGTACTTAGAACTAACCCAAATTGAAAAATAAATAGATATAATGAATATAAGTGGAACCTGGTATTCCCAAGAGACTGGGAATGACGATCAAATAAAAGGGTTCTAAACTTATAGATCCGATAGAAAAAATAGGAATCAAGGGGGAACCACAATATATGGGAAAGACAAAAAAAAAGACAAAAAACAAGGAAAAATATATGAGAAATATAGTAACTCAGAATGTGAACTAATAGCGGTAGAATTTGAATCTGAAAAATTAATGAGCATAGTAATATTTAGACCCCCTAATACTAAAGAGTTTGACATAATAATAGAAAAATTGGATGATATATGTAGAAATCACAAGGACTAGACTATTCTCCTATCTGGGGATTTTAACTTTCCTTTCGTAGACTGGAGAGAACGAATAGGAGATTGTGGTTGTATTTATATATATATAAAAAAGAGAGTAATAGTGGTGCAGAAGATAAGAGGTAATTTGAAAAGCTATTAGATATGCAACAAATAAATCACCTGCCAACAAGAAAGGAAAATACTTTAGACCTAGTATTTGTTAAAGAAATAATAGTTTATAATACAAGTATTTCAGACCATAATGTCCAAAGCAATTGAAAACAGAGATAAGCAAGAAATGAAAAAGTGGGAAGGATATGGAAAATACAACTTCTACAGTAAAAATATAAAAAGGTCAGAAATAAATGAAGAATTAAACAAAGATTGGGATAACATTTTCGTAAGTGATGATATAAAGGTAAATACGGAGATATTATATAAAATATTAGAGAAAATAATGGATAAATATATACTGAAGAAAAAAAGAAAACATCAGTCATGCATACCAAGAGACAGAAGGATCTTGTTCCAGAAAATCAGAAAGTGGAATAAAGGTCTTGCAAAAGAAAAAAAATGCATGGAAGGTGATAGAACTAAAAAGTAAGATAGAAAATGCAGAACAAAAGATTATAAAATCAAAAGAAAATGAAAAACGGGACTCGGAAGAAAAAACCCTAGTAAATATCAAGCAAAACCCCAAACTATTATACTCGTATGCGAAAAAGATGAATAAAAGAAGAATAGAAATAGGCCCTCTAAGAATTGAAGGGAGATTAACGAATGAAAAAAAGGAAATATGCAACATATTGGCAGAACGATATAAGAGAGAATTCACGCCTAGAATTGATAATGAAGATAATAATATAGAAGTAAGGGATGAAAATAGTGAATATTTAGCAGACAGATATTAATGAAGCTGAAATTGTGCAGGCTACTAATGAAATTAAGAATGGAGCTGCAGCAGGGCCTGATGGTGTCCCTGCTATTTTTGCTAAAGAAAGTAGTTCATTCTATCGCAAAGCCACTTGCAATATTATTAAGACAAAGTGTAGATACAGGCCAGATTTATGATGAGCACAAATTAGCATATATTACCCCTACTTTCAAAAGTGGATCAAGACTAGAGGCAAGTAAATTTATCGGCCCTGTTGGAAGTCCTAAACATCACATATTATGAAAGTTTATGAAAGGGTAATAAAGAAAAATATTATGAAACATTTAATAAAAAATAATTTGTTTAATATAGGACAACATGGTTTCATACCCGGAAAAAGTACACAAACCCAACTGTTAGTCCACCGTGAGAACATATACAAAAATATGAAAAGTGGAAATGAAACAGATGTGGTTTATCTAGACTTTGCAAAAGCTTTTGACAAGGTAGACCATAATATATTAGCGAAGAAAATTAGAAAACATAATATAGTGGATAAAGTAGGAAGATGGTTAAAAGAATTTTTACACAACAGAAAACAGATAGTTATTGCAAACGATGAGAAATCGAATGAAGCTAAGGTAATATCCGGTGTGCCACAAGGTACGGTGTTAGCTGCATTACTGTTTGTTATTATGATTGCAGACATAGACAGTAATGTTAAGGACTTGGTAGTGGGTAGTTTCGCCGATGACACAAGAATAAGTAGAGAAATTACTTGTGATGAAGATAGGAATGCGCTACAAAGAGACCTTAACAAAGCATATGATTGGGCAGAGGTAAATAGGATGGTATTTAACTCTGATAAATTTGAATCAATAAATTATGGAGACAGAGAAGGAAAGCTATATGCATATAGGGACTAATAAATGAGACATCACAAATTAGGAAGCAGTTAAAGACCTTGGTGTGATGATGAATAGGAACATGTTATGCAATGATCAAATAGCAATTCTATTGGCAAAATGGAAAGCAAAAATGGGAATGTTGTTACGGCACTTCAAGACAAGAAAAGCTGAACACATGATTATGCTTTATAAAACATATGTTCGTAGTCCACTTGAATATTGCAATATGATATGGTACCCACACTATCAAAAGGATATTGCACAAATAGAGAGTGTACAAAGGTCCTTTACAGCTAGAATAGAAGAAGTTAAGGATCTTGACTACTGGGAAAGACTACAATCCCTTAAAAGTTATATAGTCTAAGAGAGGAGAAGAGAACGCTACATGATAATTCAGGCATGGAAACAGATAGAGGGAATAGCCGAAAACATCATGGAGCTAAAAATATCAGAAAGAACAAGCAGAGGTAGATAAATAGTGCCCAAAACTATACCAGGAAAAATAAGGAAAGCACAAAGGACATTAATCCACTATGCACCAGCATCGATAATGCAGCGTCTATTCAATGCATTGCCAGCTCATCTGAGGAATATATCAGGAGTGAGCGTAGATGTGTTTAAGAATAAGCTCGACAAATAGCTAAGCTGCATCCCAGACCATCCAAGATTGGAAGATGCAAAATATACCGGAAGATGTAATAGCAACTCTCTGGTAGACATTAGAGGTGCCTCACACTGAGGGACCTGGGGCAACCCGAACAAGATGTAAGGTCTGTAACGTCTCTCTCTCTCTCTCTCTCTCTCTCTCTGCGGTTCCTCGCGACTCCGCCTTGAGATTCATCAGCTCTCTCTCTCTCTCACTCTCTCTCTCTCTCTCTCTCTCTCTCTCTCTCTCTCTCTCTCTCTGAGGTTCCTCGCGACTCCGCTTTGAGATTCATCAGCTCTCTCTCTCTCTCTCTCTCTCTCTCTCTCTCTCTCTCTGAGGTTCCTCGTGACTCCGCTTTGAGATTCATCATCTCTCTCTCTCTCACCCTCCCCTCTCTCTCTCTCTCTCTCGTCATCTCTCTGATTGCTCCTCGTGACTCGCCTGAGATTCATCAGCTCTCTCTCTCTCTTCATGAGGTTCATCGTGACTCCTCTTTGAGGATTTCCATTCAGCCTCTCTCCTCTCTTCCTCTCGTCTCTCTCTCTCTCTCTTTCTCTTTCTGAGGTTCATCGAACGACTGGGGGGTCCGCTTTGATTCATCATCTGCTGCTCTCTCTCTCTCTCTGGGCTGAGGGGGTGTTTTGCCCTCGTTCGACTCCGCTTTGAGATTCATCAGCTCTCTCTCTCTCTCACTCTCTCTCTCTCTCTCTCTCTCTCTCTCTCTCTCTCTCTCTCTCTCTTTCTGAGGTTCCTCGTGACTCCGCTTTGAGATTCATCGGCCACCCGCCCCTCTCTCTCTCTCTCTCTTGCTCTCTCTCTCTCTTTCTGAGGTTCCTCGTGACTCTGCCTTGAGATTCATCAGCTCTCTCTCTCTCTCTCTCTTTGTAATCCATATCGAGAGTGTGCATCTTTCGCTCTCTCCCATCTTCCCTCTTACCTGATCACCCGCCATCCTCTTTCCATCTCCCCTTTTGCAGTTGCACCTCCGGCGGACAAGCGGGGCTGGGGCCCTCCGAAGGCCCTCTGGAAATTGGTGGGAGCCGGGTAAGGAGGTCCCCTGGGGAGAGGGAGAGGGACACACAAGAGAACAGATCCTTAAAGAAGGGGCAGATGAACGCGCGAGCTGCTTTAAGGAGCTCATTTGGCGTAGGATATTGGTTTCCTTGGCCTTTTAATTGGTCGTTAATAGATAGGAGATGAGGCTGGGTGATTCGCCGGTGACGTCATCGACTGGGATTGCAACTCGAGTTGCCAATTTGGCTATTTTTTATTTCATTTTTTTTTTTTTTTTTGAACCAGGAAGAGCAAAGGCTGGGCTCATTTATAATATGGAGGTTCTCGAGTTTGTCAAAAGCTTTCACGAAGAATGACTACATTTTTTTTATTTACGTTTCTTTTATTTATATCAAATGATAAATCTAGGGAGTCCAAAGCGATACTTTTTTTTTTTTTTACGCTTCCAAATGCTATGCTTTTACCATATTCTTATTTTTGTGATCCTTTGGAAGACCGACCTAATTTATATATTTAGAAACTAAGATGAGGAAAGCGTCGTTCAAGAAATTCTTTGATGATCAACAGACGCAAGAAACTTATCCATATACATGCATACATACATACATACATACATACACACATACATACTCACACACACACACACACACACACACACATATATATATATATATATATATATATATTTATATATATTATATGTGTATATATAATATATTATGTACATAAATATGTGTGTCTTTGTAATTCAGCGCTCATTTATCTAATGACAAGGGAAAATATCATTATGTGTATATACCAGAATTTAGGTACGATCCGATTCAAGCTTTTATCCGTGTCCATTTGGAAGAATATCGTTGCCCGTTCGTCAATTCCTCTATAAGTGATCAAGTAACCTTATGTAAACAGTGTTTGACGAGTTTTGTCGTCCATTTACTACCCAGACGATATGCTGTTAAATATCACTGTCCCAGAAGACATAGAAGTTTGAGAGTTTTGTATTAGAAATTATTATACTATTTTCGAGATATTTTTTTTATTGAACAAAGGAACCTCCGTAACGAGGCTATAATATTGACAATTAAAAGCCACAGTAGTGTTCAAATATGTTTTTGTACAATGCTAAAGATTACCAGGAGAGACTTTCGGATACTGCTCCGTATCCCTCTTCAGTCTTACTGATCAGTAGGACTGAAGAGGGACGGAGCAGTATCCGAAAATCTCTCCTAGTAATTTTCAGCATTGTACAAAAATATATTTTAACACTACTGTGGCTTTTATTGCTATTTAGGCGAGGATCTATTATTTACCACTGAATTCGAAACTCGTCCTAACGATGTCTCAGAGAAATAGAAATCAACCAAGTGTTCTTCGATACAGATAATCGTTAGACTTACAGACTAAGGTAAATGAGTAAGCAGAGATATTTTTTTTTTATTTTAGAGGTAAGGTGATTTATTAACTAGCGAGTTTAAAACAAAAACCCTCAAATTTTTCATTGCATAGTTTGAAAAAAGCTTTGGTGAATAAACTGGACTTAAAATGGAAGATATGATATAATGAGAAAGACGGTTCTTGGAATATAGGACTATTGAAGTAACGAAATAAACAAGAAAATAAAATAAGAAAGAAGTAAACAATATAAGGGTAGAGGGATTCTGATAGAGAGTAGACAGGAAGAGCAGAATAAAACATTTGGCACTGAAGAAGATGAGAAAGTAGGAGAAAGGTAATAGAAATGATAAGAGAAAGAAGAAAGGTCGTATGGGTTTAGTCTTGATCGAAAGTGTTTTACGGAAGACGCAGACAAGATACGCAGTTCGTCACAACACGAACCCAAAATGCAAGCTGTGCCGACACAAATCTACGGGCTTCTCTATGAGCAAGAGCCCGTGCTGGCATAAGGCCAGCTTGATCTAAAACAACAAGTGCTGACACACGATAATCATCGTAAGGAGAATGCTGCTGTCATATGCAATTTCGATTGAAAGGTCAGGAGGGAGAACATGAAGGAAACCGAATAAAGATACCATATCATAAAACCGCGTGATCCGACCTCCAGCTTACTCGGGGCGCGTACTAAAATCTACGGTCAAATAGTACGTTGTTTCATCAACGAAAACTTAAATAGATACGCTATATTTTGTTAGAAATAATGGTTCTGTACTGTTTAGTATGAACATTATTTATTTTTTACATATTCATCCTAATAAATAAATCATAAATATATTATCCTAAAATTACCGTTTCTTGAACTCAACGCTAAACTCCTTTTTCAGACCTTTTCAGGCTTTTCCACAGTGTTTTCCTATCCCCCAACAAGAACAACAACAGCAAGGACAAACAACAACAGCAAGAACAACAACAACAAAGTAGTTTGTAGGCTTACTCCTTGAGTAACCTAAAATAGTAAGGCATAACAAAGCAACTTAGGTCATTCAAATGCATTGTGACTGAAGGATGAAATAAACAGAAATCTGTACAAATGTAAGACCGATTAACTCGGTGATAAACTGGAAAATGATGATGATGATGATAAGAGATGCCTAAAAAGAAAGCATAAATTGGGAAGAAAGCGAGATGGTTTTGGTTCGTCAGTAAAAGAGAAAGCAGTTGTTTAGATATAATAATAAAAGAGAGTTTTGTAAAAGTTGAACAAGAATAAACAAAGGTGTGCCTCTGTATAGCCAAAAAATGCTGAAATTTCATAATAAATGCTATGAAAAAGGATTAGCTTGAACCTTTTTGGATCTAACCCCTAATAGAGGAAATGTTTTGATATACATACATACATACATACATATATATCCAATGTAGCACGAAGGAATACGAGCATGAGAATAGTGTGAACTTGGGAATGAAGAAATAAACCACTAAAGTACTTGTTTAAAGTCCCTGTTTTCACTCGCCTTCTACCGTGGATTTAAGGATACATATATATGTATATATGTATATATATATACATGCATATGTATAAATACACGAAAGCGCTTGGTACCTGATCTTTAATTTTTCACCTTTCATGTGGGCATTTACGTACATTTTTGTCACGTGCTGTTTGCAGACTTATTGCTGACATGCATCTGTATATAGTATATGTGTGCCCGCGCATGTATATACGGTTGTTTGAATGTATATGATTTAGTATGTCGTCGGTATTCAAACGCCAAAACAAATACCTGAGAAGAATATTATGCATATGAATAATCAACCTCCACCCATTTTCCCTGGCAAAACCCGTTTTCTTTGCGAGGGAGAGTAATAGGGCCGTTTTCTTTGATGGATCGGGTTACCTGTCAAACATACTTAAGGGAGACTCGAAGTGAGAATGGCCCCTGTTTGTGAACGATTCTCCCGTCCGTCACACCTGTCAATAGTTATATGTGATTCGATGATTATGTGGGAGCTTGGTTGACCTAACCGGCTCGCCGCACAGACGCCTAACCCTCCGAGGTCAGGCCGAGGGAAAAGGACTCCACTCCCCGCCGCCAAAAGAGGTCATATTGACCCAGGAAGCTCCGCTCGCCATACGACGGTGCGATTGGCGCAGGTGGCGTCAAACAGGTAACCAGGGAGGCGTGGTTGGCCAATCACAGTTCGCTCCCGCCGCCCATAATTGGAGGGAGACATGCAAGGCTATGCCGACCTTGCGTGCCTTCGGGCTATTACGGCTGACGTGGTTTACATTACGGCGTTCGAGAAATTCATATGGTGGACGAGAAAGCTTAGGCGTTATTGACTATTCGCTGTTATTTCCCGCGGGAGAAGGTTATCGGTTGGGGATATTGCTTAATTAAGAGGATGACGGAGCCTTATATTTAACCCGAAATCATTAGGGTGTCTTACGACAGGAGGCTTCTGTCTTGAGAGAGAGGAGAGAGAGAGAGAGAGAGAGAGAGAGAGAGAGAGAGAGAGAGAGATTGTCTCGTGAATACAATCGGGTACAGTCTTGGGTGAATTTCCTGACAAAACTATTGCAGGCATCGATATCTGATAATTTTAATAACGTTGTCATCTGACATAGGAATTACTTTACTGCCAATCGTATTTTATTATTATATCTTAATCGTACGTAAGGAATGAAAATAATATTCCAGAAAGTCGAAGCAATCTCCTCTCCTTATCCGAATCAGAAACAAATTCATCGCGTTTGGTGAAAATAAGTTATTTTTAAAAACTGACAATCAAAGCGTAACTCTGCAAGAGAACACGAAGGAAATTCATAAAAAATATCGATGCTAAAAAGCGATATTACAATTCTCACCAGTTACTGAAAGCAACTGAGGGCAAAAACAGCTTATTTCTTTTTCAGACATCGCATATAATACAACCATAGATAATTTAGGGCTTGACGCGTTAAGGCTCTATCGGAGCAAGTCATATTAAGATGAAACGAAGCTTCTATTACTCAGTCTCAGTATCGCTTTCGTGATAAGTTTTGGAGCATTAGCTGCGATTGGCATATTATACAACATCGTGTCCCTCTGATAAAAAAAAAATCACTATTGTTTTGTATTTCACGTATATTACCAGAAGAATGATTGGCAAAGCAAATGTTCTCATTAATATTTGCAATAATAAAGGATAGAATTGCTTGTAGATTACCATTTCTTTATTTAACTGTATTAATATCCGCAATAACAAAGAATAGGCTTGTTTTGTTTATAGATTTCCATTTCTGTATTTGACTGTATTAATATCCGCAATAACAAAGAATACGGTTGCTAATAGATTCCCATTTTTTTATTTGACTGTATTAATGTCCGCAATAACAAACGATAGGCTTGTTTTGCTTATAGATTCCCATTTCTTTATTTAACTGTATTAATATCCGCAATAGCAAAGCATAGGCTTGTTTTATTTATAAATTCTCATTTCTTTATTTGACTGTATTAATATCCGCAATAACAAAGAATATGCTTGTTTTGTTTATAGATTCCCATTTCTTTATTTGACTGTTTTCCTATCTAAGTATTATAAAACAGTCGGAAATAAGACGATTTTTAAAATTCTACTAAGTAAGTCGTCCATTTCTATACTAGAAATCTGCTTAGCTGATAAAATTAGCTATTGTTGAAGTAGCTGGTGACCATACCTGTAAATAAGTTCTCTTTGTTGTCAATTAATGCAATGAGATTAGATTACTCATAGAAAATCCTGCAACAGTTGTAATGTAACAGTTACAAGTCTGATTTTACTGTCATTCACTTTATTTACGTGACTGTGTTCAGTGTTTTAGAAAGTCTGGAATTCCACAAGTTTGTTCATCCACACAAAATCATTCGTTTTTGGGATGAATGCTGTGTTAATAATTCATAATCTAATATCATGTAGAATTATTGTTTTATGCAAGAAGTAAAAAAAATCCCTTGGTTTTATGTATTCAATCTATGGCCTTTTATCCATCGACTTCTTCGCCGTCTATACCACACTAAATTTACCTGTTTATAAAAGTACGTCTGTCAGTCGGTCATGCTTACAGAGATCAACTTATCTTTAATAAGAGAGAGAGAGAGAGAGAGAGAGAGAGAGAGAGAGAGAGAGAGAGAGAGAGAGGCGTCGGAATTAGCTGTAGGGCGAATGGTCATATTCGCTGTGTCAAGAGATAAGCTTCAATTAAACATAAATAACATTAATATTATCACTGGTGAAGGTCAGTCCTGGATCACGCTGGGTTTAATTATCTTCTTATTGTCGTCCGTGATAAGGACGAGAAGGAGGAGAAGAGAGAGAGAGAGAGAGAGAGAGAGAGAGAGAGAGAGAGAGAGAGAGGTAAAGGAAGCCCTGTGTACATGTAGTGTACGTATATATATATATATATATATATATATTATATATATATATATGTGTGTGTGTGTGTGTGTGTGTGTGTGTGTATGTGTGTATGTATATGAGCATCGGTCAGTGCGTTCATACGTATGTAAGCATGAATCATTATATATGTGAATATACCTATGTTAATAGGTATACGGACATTGATAGGGTGAACAATAGAATTTTATAAAAAAAAAGGAAGAAAAAGAACGGAAAATAATAAAAATAATAATAAGATGTACCTCAATCTCAACCTCTGCCAAGGTTAAATAAACTACGTCCTAAAAAGGACCTTTCGCCCCAGTGCAGTGATACGAGATCCCTGATTAGGATCTGGGTACAGAATCCTCTCAAAATCTAATTACCTGTTTTGCAATCGATGAGCGGTCCATCTTTGGTAAAAAAAAAGATCGCAAAACTCCTTAAATACTTTTTACGAAAATTAAAGCCTTGATCCACATCCGTTTTTATTCTGAAATATAATCTTTCGTCGACCATTACTGTGTCCTCTCTCTTGATGAAATTCCCTTACAAATCTATGTATAACTTCTGGCGTAACCGTACTATCAAACAGACAACCAGTCTAGTCGAGCGAAAAATATTATATATATATATATATATATATATATATATATATATATATATATATATATATACAAATGCATACTTACTGCATACATTATTAGTATAAATAAGCCTCTCAACCTCTTCTTGATTAGTGTGAATTTGAGAATGCAGAAATATACTACAAAAGTACTTGTTCCAAGTCCCCAGTTTCACCCACCATTCTGACGTAATATATATATATACGTATATATATATATATATATATATATATATATATATATATATATATATATATATATATATATATATATAGAGAGAGAGAGAGAGAGAGAGAGAGAGAGAGAGAGAGTGCAAAAACGTACGCACACACACACAAGCAGAAAGAGAATCTGTGCTCATCTTACAAAATCATGAACAAATAGCAAGGCGCCCTTTGCCCGTACCTGACGCTTATTTTTCCTGGGAGGTTATTTTCTGGAGGTGAGTCGGAGAAATCGTAATAATCCCTCGCCAGGGCGTAATGGAGCGTCATTAAGATCCTAATCTCCTCGACCAATCCGAGGAAGGGATTAGTTGAAATTGACCGTTAAGTCACCTGTCATAACTACTGTATATTCTTTATCCAATAACCCCGTAAGGGTCCGAGTTGCTATGACTGGCAAGTATATTTGATACTTTAGAGGATCTTGTAATTCGTAAAATTTGGTACTGGAAGAGAGGAGAGAGAGAGAGAGAGAGAGAGAGAGAGAGAGAGAGAGAGAGAGAATGGGCTACTGGATTTTGTTTCCTTTCCATTAATATGACATTGTAGAGAGAGAGAGAGAGATTGATTTATGGTTACTAAAACTGCCCTCATAATAAGAGAGAGAAAGAGAGAGCATGGGTTACTGGATTTTGTTTCACTTTCCATTAATATGGTATGGGGGAGAGAGAGAGAGAGAGAGAGAGAGAGAGAGAGAGAATAGATTAATGGATTATGTTTCAATTTCCATTAATTCCGTTTATTTCCGTTTGGCTGGAGCGGGTTCAATAAATTGGGTTGCACCTCCTATCAATATTCGTAGAGAATCAAAATAATTATTCTGTTTCAATGTTTGTGAAGGAATATTATCACCGTCTACAATGTGCTCCTATATGCTTTCGACATACCAATCACTATAGACTTATTTGTAACCTGAAATTCACCATTTTTCCAAAAGAAAGAATGCCACTGTTGAAATGGTGATTATACAGGGTGTCCATAAAGTCCCAGTGCCATTCTGGGCAATAAATACTTGTAATGGTGCTGGGACTTTATGGACACCTTGCACATTGAGCTCTTACGTTTCTTATATGCTTTATATCACATTCAGTACAAACAATTCTGGCATATGACTCAGCCTGTAATTCGATATAACCTTCTGAAAACAGTTTTATTTTTCATTTATTCAGTCAATGATCCGTACTGCCGGCTATAGATTAATTGAACTGAAAGTCAACGCGAGCATCTGACTGGGGAATGGACAATTACAGGGTAAAAACGATCTATTCATCAATTCTGAAATAATGTAACATTGATGATTAACCGAAATAATCGATTCAACACAATCACCAGACTAGTCCTAAGTGGTCTTTGATTTTTTACATCAGTTTCAGACTTGACGCCGACGTTAAGCTTTAATCTTCTATAAACTAAATTCAACACATTTAATTGTTAATTTATTAATTTATTTTCATTTTAATAAGTGGGATCTCTTCTTTCTGTATTCCCCTTTACCGCCTATTACTTCTTCGTAATGAACGCCATTTCTTTGCAGGCTTGAATCTCAAGTCAATGGCTCCTGAGGGCTTGTTCCTTATGAATAGGTTTCATCTTCTGAATAATAATAATAATTGAAAAATAAACCTACAAAATTACTGTGTATAACGTGTTTACTTATAAGTATTTATATTTTATTTTACTCAACACTCGATTACTTTCAGGCCTATCTGTGGCCCTTTTTCAAGAGATGTGTAGGTTGTCAGCCTGGGTCAAAGCCCAGCAGTCTGGAATGAACGCAGGTGAGAGTGAATATCGTCAACTAATCAACTCTTGTGTACTGTTTCTAAGGATTTACTGATCGGGAATTTTCGGAAGTCACATGTCTTTAGAAAGAAAAGGTACCCAAGTTTCAGCGCAGCCTTGCAGTTTTGAATAAGATTTCTGTCAGATTCCAATATGTCTAGAGAGTTTTCTAAGGGGCGTATTTTTCTTGTTATGCATCTGCTTTTACTCAGCTAATAATAATAAAAAAAATAAACTCTATATTGTAAACACTTTAGGTTGATTAGGCTTTTATTTTTGTTGCTTTATAGGTAATGGCCACTCACTTCATATCAAGCTGCTGGAAGAGTTTTATACTGTTTTTCTACTTTCTCTCTCTTCCTCTGGTAAAACACATGTAATTTGACCATATGCTTCAAAATGGAGAAATAACAACGGATAATACATGGAACTGAAATAAGAACATTTTAAATTTCTGCAGTAAATATTGAATGGCACTCTCATGAAGAAAAACATGGCGTGATCCGACCTCCAGCTTACTTGGGGGCGTGCTAAAATCTACAGTCAAATAGAGCATGGTTTCACCAACGAAAATTAAAATACTCTATATTTTATTAGAGATAATTGTTCTTTACTTTTTAACATGCACATTATTTATTTTTTACATATTAATTCTGGTAAATAAATCATAAATATCCTATCTTAAAATTCCCGTATCTTTAACTGAATGCGAAACACATTTTTCATATCTTTTTAGGGATTTCTATAAGGCTCTCCTACCCCCCCCCCCCCCCCAGCAAGAACAACAGCAAGAACAACAACAACAACAACAAAGGAGTTTGTAGGCTTACTCCCAGAGAAAGAGAAAGTCATTGGGAAAAGCAATAATATATAAGGTCGTAATTACTCAATCGTTTAGTTTAATTCTGAGACAGTGACTCAATACCCTTGTATGGGGTATGTCTCTTGACTGGGTAAATGATAAGTGGATAACCGCAAGTTACATCATCAAGTTGCTGCTGTTTAATAACAAAAACTTCACCATTCATATGCCATAAAGAAGATCACGCTCTGTAAAAAACATCAAAGAAATATTGAGATATTCAAGTGAGAAAAAAAAGTAAAACATCGTAATTACGTAAAAGTCGTGAGATAATCAGCCAGATCTCCTCTCAAACCAGCTTTTCCTACCCCTCATCCCCTCCCCATCCCTCCCCTTCCCTTCCCTTCTCTCTCCCCCTCCCCACCTACATCTGCTCCCCACCCCCAAAAATCAACCTTTCATATTCCTCAAGAGCTTTTCCTACCCCTCATCCCCCCTCCCCTCCCCTTTCCCCCTCCCCTTCCCGCTCCCCATCCACCCCTCCCCTTCCCCTCCCCTCCCCTCCCCTTTACCCCACATACATCTACTCCCCAACCCCCACCCCGCCCCCCAAAAAAAAAATCCCCCAATCCTCCAGAGCAAAGCAAATCCTTCCCTCAAACAGGTGCAGCGGTAGGAGGTAGACCTTTGCCAAAATTGTTCACAGTGGTAAGCCAACAGCTATATGTATTATATCTTATATCATATCTAATATTAACCTTCGCCGTACATCAGCGGACGAGAGGGCGGAGAACACTCGATTAAACGATTGTTTGATAAATACGCCTCTTTCCGCCTTATCAAGGGCCGGGCATCAAAATGCCCATAGTTTGTCATTAAGGAGACTGGCAGCTAAGTGGTTTAAGGATTCCGGTGAATTTTTTTTTTTGCCCCATCGAAATGTACGATGATGATAATGATGATTGCGGCCTTGCGATGAGAGGTGGTGGCGGCGGTAGGAGCTGCTGTGCAAACTACTACTATATAGATGACTCGGGAAAATCTCTAGATAGACGATGAGTTGGTTATTAGTACTTTGGCATAAGTATCGATGCTAAAATACTTCGGGAAACTTTATGATACTCGTTTTCTTTAGTGACATTTTCTTTCTTCCGCATTATGATGAATCTGATTCCCTTCATTATAAGTGTCATCCTCCCTTCTACAATTATCAGAGATTTCATCATTATCGTCTGTCTTCAAGGCCGTCATTGTAATAGTAATCACTTTCATTATTCCCAAATCCGTTGCATGGTCATCATCTTTATTATCAGGTTCCATTCAACGAGTGCCATCCATAACTTTTTATGGTTTTATAATTATGATTATCATCACTATGGAAGTAATCACCAAAATGTCTTATTTGGTAATGCAGCTGGTACTAGCGGTTTGTAACTAAGGCCTATAATAAACACAAGAAACTGAATTTCTCATTATTCATATATTTATTCATTTATTTATCTTTCTATGTATTTTATTCATCAGAAAATCACAGTCGGCTGGATCTACAATTGTCGTTTACTTTCAATTAATTATTTTTTCCTTAACACTTTTATCATAGCCGACCTCATAAGTGGTCAGGAAGCAGCCACTGACATATTTATTCTAATGAGCTTCCAAACACGCAAATTTGATCTGTACAATATATTTTTTTTTTAAATCAACGTGAGATGCAAATGTGAAATCTTTCGAAATAGACCCCCTATAATGTTTTCGAAGAATTCTCAGCCAAGTTCTAATCCATGTTTGAAACCTGCAAATCGCAATCTTTACAGTCCTTGTCTAACTTAATGGTCAAAGCAGACCTCACGACGCGGTGATAAGAAGCTGTTGGCCATCATGCCGAAAGCACTCTCTCTCTCTCTCTCTCTCTCTCTCTTCTCTCTCTCTCTCTCTCCCGCACAATTAAGAAGATCTCAAATCACAACAGAATTTGTATATTCTTTCAAAGTTCTTCCAGCTTTTGCGGTGATGCTCTTTGAATCTCTCTCTCTCTCTCTCTCTCTCTCTCTCTCTGTCTGTCTGTCTCTCTCTCTCTCTCTCTCACATAAGAGGATCTTAAATCACAATAGAATTTGTGAATACTTTCAAAGCTCTTCCAACTTTTGCGGTGATGCTCTCTCTCTCTCTCTCTCTCTCTCTCTCTCTCTCTCTCTCTCTCTCTTACGCACTCACTTAAGAGCATCTCAAATCACAATGGAATTTGTGAATATTTCAAAGTTCTTCCAGCTTTTGCGGTGATGCTCTTTGAAACACCTCCCTTCCCCCCCCCCCCCCCCCCCCCCACCCCCCCCCCCCCCCCCCCCCCCCCCCCCCCCCCCCCCCCCCCCCCCCCCCCCCCCCCCCCCCCCCCCCCCCCCCCCCCCTCCCCCCCCCCCCCCCCCCCCCCCCCCCCCCCCCCCCCCCCCCCCCCCCCCCCCCCCCCCCACCTCTCTCTCATCTCATCTCTCTCTCTCCTCCTCTCTTCTCACTTAGGAGCGTCTCAGATCACAATAGAATTTGTGAATATTTTCAAAACCTCTTCCAACTTTTGCGGTGATGCTCTTTGAAACAACCCCCCTCCCCCTCCCCGCCTCTCCTCTCTCTCTCGTCTCTCTCTCTCTCTCTTCTCTCCTCTCTCTTCCTTTTCTCTCTTTCCTCTCCCCCCTCTCTCTTTAACGCACTCACTTAAGAGCGTCTCAAATCACAATAGAATTTGTGAATATTTTCAAAACCTCTTCCAGCTTTTGCGAGCGACGCTCTTTTAACTGCGGTTAGAGGACTGGATCCTCTAATCTGATCCTCAGAGTGTAAGGAAGAAGCCAAAACAAACATCGGGATTTTGACGCCTTTCCGTCGCTTATGAATCCCCGGGAAAGGGAGATGTTCCACTTTGCTTTCGGAAGATTTATCCTCTTCCTCGTTCTTTCTTTTCTTAATCCTGATAGTCTATCGTCGCCAACTGCATAGAAATACATCTATATTACGAAGTATTAATTTTTGCTAAAATGGATCGAGTTACCGTTTTTATTCGAAATGAGTAAACGATGATAGAAATTTGCTCCGTAGAGAGAGAGAGAGAGAGAGAGAGAGAGAGAGAGAGAGAGGAGGTTAGAGTGCATGCCCATGATTTAATTTGTGAGCATGCAATGGTTCGCCCGAAGGCCTTGACTTAAATCAAACGTCCTGAAAGAAGAAGAGGCTTATGTATTCTTCAGTGAAAAGGGAAAAAGAACTTATACAATAAGTGCAAGGGAAAGAGAGACAGACAGGCATACGTACTAACTGAGAGAGAGAGAGAGAGAGAGAGAGAGAGAGAGAGAGAGAGATATTGGCTACTTTTATGAAGATAGCATTAATGAAAAAAATTGACAGATACTAAGGGTTTGTACCATCGTCCTTTAACGAAACCTGTTATTCTCTTCCCATTTACGACTTGAACTCCTCTCTTATTTACTGGCGAGCGAATAAAAGAAGTAAGCGTGAAAATAAATAAACGCACAAATAAAAGGGCATTCCAGATCCGTATCCATTGTCTCCTCGTTCTGGTTATTATGCAGATGAAGTACCCGTCTTGTCAAGCCCGCTAAGGTAATTTAGATAAGAAGCCTAACAAATATACCCGAGTGGCTTTAAACCAATCAGATGTAAGCTTTCCCAGGTAGATTTATCTGATTGGATTATCCCACCCTGTTATGTTCTTCAGCACGTCTTCATGGATGTTTCCAGATATCAGATGACGAAAGCCTCGTCTGCCATGGGAGCCTTTTCCTTGTTTTGGAGAAGGAGAAGAGGAGAAGGAAGAAGAAGAGGAAGAAGACAAAGAAGAGGATGATGAAACATGGAGACAGAATAAATTGCCATGCTCAGAATAATAGGCACGAGTGGAGTGGGTTGAAATTATCATACGAAGAAAACTAGGAAATGGTAGAACGGTTAATGTAGCAATTTGAAACATACACATTACGATGTTTTTGTGAGGTCTTATGCATAACATGAACACATTTTATGGACTATATGTCTGCTATGCATAACATAAACACATTTTATGGTCTATCTGTCAGCTATTTTGGCGCAGGAACTCATCTGTGTAGCAGAATATTCGATGATAAAGTATAACAAACTGGAAATGGTAATCAACTTTAAGGCCATGTGTCATTGGGAAGAGGTTACGATATTTAGGGAAACCTGATGACATTTTATGCATTGACGCAAGAATATAAGAAATTTACTCTCCATAAATTCATATATCTACTCTTCATTCATTGTCATAAACAGAAGATTTTTTTATTAGTAATAAATAGAAATAATCTAAAGAAGGCGTGGTATGACCTCCAGCTTACTCGGGACGCATGCAAGATTTTCCCTTCATGCATAAGTTGTAAACATTATATTCCTAATTTTTAACATAAATTAAAACATACTAAAATCTAGTCAAATAGAACTTTGTTTCACCGACGAAAATTAAAACAAATACGCCATATTTTATTAGAAATCATTTTTATGTATTGTTTAAAATGCACATTATTTATATCTTGCAAATTCCTTCTAGTAGATAAACCATAAATATCTTATCCTAAAATTCCTGTATCTTTAACTCAACGCAAAACACCTTTTTCAGACCTTTTTAGGCTCTTCCATAGATCTTTCCTACCACCCCAACAAGAATAACAACTACAACAAAAAACAAAGTAGTTTGTAGGCTTACTCCCCGATTAAGCGAAAACTCTCTGCATCCTTATTTGACAAATAACCAAAAAATGGAAAGAAGCATTTATGGTATGGGGTAGGGGGTGGAGATGGGGTAGTGGTAAGGGGGAACTAAAACCTCTAATTGACAGAGCCTTTGGAAAGTTGAAGTTCTATAAAATCAGGGAAAACAGAAGTTTGAAGCGAGCCCTAAAGAAATATATACTTAATAAAAATAAAAAGGACCTTCCCTTGTGAAAGTTCATCCACTAAGCTTAGGTGAGAATCATTCTCATGAACACTTTAAAGGACTTTTCTTTAAGAAATTATGGCGATATATATATATATATATATATATATATATAATATTATATATATATATATTATATAATATCGCCATAATTTCTTGAAGGAAAGTCATTTATATATATATATATATATATATATATATATATATATATATATATATACTTGTAAGATTTTCGCTCCTCTTCATTATTAAGTTTAATAATGAAGAGGACAGCGAGAAGATTGATCTCCAGTCTTCTCGCTGTCCTCTCATTATATAATATATATATATATATATATCTATATATATATATATATATAATATATATATATATATATATATATATATATATATATATATCCCCTTTTCTAAAATCTGCAATGCAACTATTAAATAAACCAAAAGCTAATGATGGGACGGAGGAATAACTAATAAAATCATTCATAGCCTGCAAACCGAGATTATAGCTTGGATGATAAGAAACTTCTTCATAATATTGAAACTATAGCTTCTGTGAATTGAATATAGAATTGAATATAAAATTTGTTCCAAATGCCAAACAGGGACCTAAGAGGTCATTCAGAGCTGAAACAGAAATTGACAGTAAAAACTTTTGAATGTTATAACAAGAGGATGACCTCACAGTTGCACTATGAAGCAATTGTTAGGAGAGGGTAGAAAGTAAGATGAGGAAGGAGAATACGAAAGGAGGCACAGTAAATGGAACGAAAGAAGTCGCAACTAGGGGCCAAGGACACGCTGCAAATAACCTTAAACAATGCCTTCAGTGCTCCGCATTCCTCTGAACTGCTCATGGTTTAAACCTAAGACGGAATGTAAATTAGACTTCTAACGAAACCGAAGGAAAAAAAAAAAACAAATAAAATCTCCCTGGCGCGAGACACCTCAGATATAGCCACGATCCACAAAAAATAGCCCCATTTTTATTTCCCTTTACCGAAACATTTCCTCCTCCCCGAAGACCTTCTTTCCGTCTGATGCGAAGAAAGTCCTCATCACGAGATAACAAAGTTTCTCGCTTGACACCAGAGGTAGGCGTGAAAAGCACCAGTCAGTCCTACGGGTTTTAGGGAACGGTGGCCCCTGGTCCCGGTCCTGGATGGGTGGATTGGGTTTGTAGGAGGGGGAGAAGGTGGTGGAAGAGGAGGAGGAGGAGGAGGAGGAGGAGGAGGAGGTTGGCGTGAAAACGCCAGTCCTCCAGGGATAAACATCAGTGGTTTGGCGTCGTCCCTTTGTGTTGGAGGACGAGATGGCGAGATAGGGTGGACGGCAGACAGCGGTCCTCCTCCTCCTCCTCCAAACACCGCACAGTTTTCAAAGTTAAAAACAAACTATTGGTTTATATATGTATTTATTTATTTTTCGTTGCTTTCCTAAAGTTTAACCTAACAAAAAAAAAAAAAAAAAAACTCACTCGGATTTTTTTCGCCCCACACCTACCCTTGTTTTTCTCAATACTTTGTATTTTCAAAAGTTTTGAATGTGGGGCGGTGACATGTATATTTGATTTTTATAACTTTTACAAGTCGCGGTGGGAAAAAAAAAACAATAAACATGGAACAGAAATTTTTAGAAACGCATGCGACATATTTTTTGTTCTCGAATTTAATGGGTGAGAGATAATTCCTTGTATGTAGGTAAAAAGGGAATTATCAAGATTATTGTGTAGTAGCCGAATATGTTGGATGACTGAATTCAAGGAAGTCTAAAATTATCAAATTCATTTGTGACTTAATTATCTATTTCTACTCTACGATTAAGGAGAAAAGTTAAGTATATCTTAGTTTTACCAGACCACTGAGCTGATTAACAGCTCTCAAAGGGCTGGCCCGAAAGATTAGAGATTTTCTACGTGGCTAGGAACCAATTGGTTACCTAGCAATGGGACCTACAGCTTATTGTGGGATCCGAACCACATTATGTCGAGAAATCAATTTCTAATCGCCATAAACAAATTCCTCTGATTGCACGTTGACAGATCGGGGAATCGAACTCGGGACTACCGAATTGGTAAGAGAGCGCGTAACCAACTCGCCCAACGAGGAACTGACTATTAAGGAGAAACCAAGCTTATCCTTTTATTCAAAATATTGATAAACAATCAAAAGATGTCTTAAAAATTTGGATGTTTTCACATTAGAAACCAAAATGAAGGGGTGAGGAGAATGAGCTCAGTCGTCGTATACAAAATGTAATGCTTTTGGACAAGTTCAAGATTAATAATGAGAGAAATGGTCTTTTAATGCAGAATGTATTTAACTTTTCTAATGAGTGCAAGGCAATCCTAAGCCAGGTTTTTTATTTTTTTTTGTTTTTTTGGTGTAACATGTACTATTTTTTATTTCTAATTTACGAGGGACTATTGTACATCAAGAAACTATTTTTGCTTACTCGGGGAGTAAGCCTACAAACTACTTTGTTGTTGTTGTTGTTGTTGTTGCTGCTGCTGTTGTTTTTGTTGGGGGTTAGGAAAGTCGTGTGAAAAAGCCTAAAAAGGTCTGAAAAAGGTGTTTCACGTAAAGTTAAAGATGCGGGAATTTTAGGATAGGATATTTATGATTTATTTATTAGAATGAAAATGTAAAAAATAAATAATGTGCAAGTTAAACAGAACAGAAAAATTATTTCTAATGAAATACAACGTATTTACTTTAATTTTCTTTGGTGCATTACACGCTATTTGACCCGTAGATTTTAGCATTCGCCTCGAGGAAGCTGGAGGTCGGATCACGCCTCGTTATTGTTATCATTATTAATGGAAAACGAAATAAGGCGACGCAAATGCATGGTTAGAAAATCCACATTTATATATAAGTGTGACATACTCTGGAAGTCATAATGGGGAATGAGTAATCTTTTACAAAATGTCTCTTACTATGAGAATCAGGGTCTCTGTAACACGGTTTTTTGGACTTTGCTCCTTGTCAAAGCATCGGATGTAGCTGAAAGTTGACATATGTATATTTTACGACCACACACAAATTTTGTCAGCATTATCAATAACCTAAACCCGATAGTTTTGATTTTTATAGAGTAAAAATGAACTAGCCGACGCCATGGCCAATGATTACGAGCCAAGAGTCGAAAAAACATTCATTACGTAAGCAAGGCAAACAAACACATTTTGACTAAATGTTGCCCCGCCCATCCACCAGACAGAAATGCCATAGGCTCTGAAACCCAAAGACTTTATGAATGGCGGAACGATACATAGATCAGCGCTAGCGTAGTAATACTACTGTAGTAGTGCCGCAACAGTATAGCAGTAATATACATGAATTAAACGTTTAGACCAACTGCTGGGATCCTTGAGGATCATTTAGCACTTCTTACAACTACTCGAGAAATTAGTTTTTATAGCCAGAAGTTAAATTTTCTAATCCAACAATGCCCATGGTAGCCTTCAGTGTTATCCTGAATTATAACGAGGCGAAAGTGGGTGGAGCCTCATGAAGTCACCATTCTGACGATAATTATTGGTGAAGGTTTAAAGCCAGTATACGGTACCGGCTATTTTTTTTTTCAGTAACTAGGTAGATAGCCAATAAATAAAAATTGCTTGACATTGGATATAGCAGTTATCAAATCAAGCTTGTCTACTATGTTTTTGGTAATTACCAACTATTCCCTACATCTTGTCAATCTGATTGCGACCTATAAAGTAGACTGTAATTTCTTAGGAAACTTATTTTGGGAGTTAGACTAATAATCGAAGTGTTTTTGTATTTATTAACATATTTTGTTGGTTTGTTCATTATGACAATTATCAGTGGGGAGGTTCCAGAGTTCATAAAGGTGTACTGCTTTGCTTGTATTTAAATTTGTATGTCATTGTTGCCAGAGGTTTAGCCTTCGTTACGTATAGCCAATCATCCATCGAGAAAGAGTGAAGAAATGATGTCATAAGTTACGTAACGAGTGCGTTCGAAACCTTTTCTCTGAGTAAGTTGGCCCGTCTTCAAAAAAGGTCACTTTTACATTAGAAGTACCAAATTTATTCAACCTACGTAGTGCAGAATACACTCAAAATTTATGTGTTGATATAATATGTATTCTGAATAAGCGTTATATTTATGAAATGCATAGATAAAAAGTTATTGCGAAAAAACCGTGTTACAGAGGCCCTGAATCTCATAGTAGTTTGTTAAAATGGTACAACCTTTTAAGTTTTTTAAGACTTCTAGGATAATATTATCATTGTGGTCATCATTTTTATAGTTACTGTAATCTTGATATAGTGTGTGAGATGATCCATTCCCTACTCAAAAATAAAACTATTTTTTCAAATGTAGTTACTAATCTCAGTAATGTTTAAAGCTCAAGAAGAAATTTTGATCTTGCGAGGTGAGTACGAGTGGTTAATTAATAGTTGTCCCATTAATTGGGAAAGAATTCTCGGTGACGTTTCTTTTTAATCATTTTAAGGAATCTGTAGATAACATTACTTTGTATTTAAGGCCCTATGTTTTCTTAAGTTCATTCCAGTATTTTAAGCATTTGTCTATAAAGTTTGTATTATTATTATTTTTATTATTATTAATGGGGAAATTTAAATCTTTTCGACAAAATTACTGAGAACTTTAAAGTAGATTTATCATACCTGTTAAAGCGCTTTCTACAACCATAATAATTACATCAAGAAACGCTGCATCTTTCTCGCACCACGAGAAGGCAAAGAATCAGAATCAGAACGAATACTTTGATCATGACTTTCATTCGTAAACCAATAAAATGTTTTCCTGAATCTTAGCCATTTTTCTCACAAAACTATAAATTATATTTTGTGCATTTCCTATAATTCAGATCCTTGACGGTATCCGTCTTCCAGGGAACTTGGAATGAACAGCCTAATTTAATTCTTATGAACGATAAAAATTGAATCTCAGGTAATTTCAAAAAGCAAAAAGCATTTTAGGGGTTTGCATTGAAACAGGATATATGAGAGAGAGAGAGAGAGAGAGAGAGAGAGAGAGAGAGAGAGAGAGAGCTTTATTTTTAACCTAATTTGAAGGTCCATAATATTTATTAGATTCTTTTCTAGAATACGTTATTTCTTAAGTAAGACCTAATTTCAAATAACTCTTTCGCTGTGAATTGATATTCAGCGTTATTATCACTACTATTCAATAGCAGTTTATCAGCGCTTAAAATTGTATTTGTTGTACCTTGTACGTTTTGTTATTAAGTCAGCAATGGATAGATTACCTTATGACTGTAGTTACTATTATTTGTTTTACTGTTTCTAAATAATAACCATGATTATAGTTCATATTTTAAACATTTTTACTGTTTGTACTGTTGCTGGTGATGATGCTTTTGTTGTCACTGTTTGGGTCCTATTTGTCTATTATTCTAATTTTAATATTATTTGCTGAATGTGTTGCCTTCATAAATTGTTTTCAATCTCCTTTCTGTTCTTTGCATTGTATTTACATGCGCAATAATTAAGTTGAAAATTATTTAACGGTTAACGAGAGGATCCTTAACAAAACTCCATAAAATGCCATAAAACATGACGAATTCTGTAAATTCCATATAGACGGATTAGCATGGAAAGCAGGCACAATGTAACTTCTATTTGGCATCTAAGATTTTTGTGAAATGGTCCTTCGCCCAAACTCCATGAGTTATCAGGCTTCTGGTTTTCCTCGTAGAGAGAGAGAGAGAGAGAGAGAGAGAGAGAGAGAGAGAGAGAGAGAGAGAGAGAGAGACGTAGATATCATTGGCTGAAATATCTGGTACAATTCTATAAGTCTACTGCATCTATTCGGCACAGGAAAATTTTCATGATATCTCGTACTTTTATTTTTATGTCCCTTTTACGGCCTTAATCTGAGTAGCATGGTATGCCTACGTGATATACGTATTTATTAAAAAACACAGATCGTCTCCCCCTCCCACCCTACCCGTAGCAATTAACTAAAGCCAAGATAAGAAAGAAGCCTTCATTGTCCTCGAAGGGCGCGAGCCCCACCATCCATCCGCCTCCGAAGTTATTTCTCCTTCCCTCCCCAAAACACAACAGTAACTTTTTGCCTTTATCTTTCCATCTCCCCTGATCCAATTCCTCATCCCCCGCACCGTCGCCATTCTCTCTCCCCTCTCGTCCGCCATCCTTAGCATCCCAGCGGAGGTGAAGCTGACGTACTATACCCAGAGGAGTAATTTAAATACAATTATCACCCGGCTCCCAGATTGACAGCACAAAGACCGTTGAGGGAGGGGGGGAATTTCGCGCCAAAATGGACTGGGATTTCTTTGGGCCACTCAGGGAGTGTAATGATCGCGTTCCCGGCCCAGGGATGCTGAAGAATATCTAGAGTATGCTCGCTAAAGCTACGAAAGTCACGTATCCTGTCTAGGCATCTAAAACTGTTATAAATGAACGAGAACAAACGTCCCAGAAGAGGATTATTCGCGCAAAAGGCCGGCCTGTAAAAACTGTTACGCTTGCTGAGTGGCAATTTCGGAGTTTCCCCCTCTTTCCCTGGAAGGCGCGACAATTGGTAAATGGGGAGGGCCGGTTAGAGAGAGACCAAGCTCCTCTCGTTTAGAAGGACCCCGGTAATACGATAGCAGATTTTATTTCCACGTGAGAAAGGAAGGCGAAGAATGGCTACATTGACGGCCTTTCACGCTCCCTTCCCGTCCTCTCTTCCTTTCCCTTCTACAACAAACGATTACGGAGCATTATCCGACCGAAAGGGAAAGATACTGTGTACTGAATCAACTGAGCACTGAGGGACTGATATATTGATAGCACTGCTCAGCAGCCCACCTTAGCATAATGCGCGTACTTGGATGCGTGCATCTTGATCTATGTAAGCATACGCAGGTAACGCCATAGACTAAATATGCTCTTTATACACTGAACACCATCACTGCTACACGATCTTCAACTGCTGGATCGCGGATGGATATTCTGTGCAGGATACTTTTACGTTGGCCACTTCATATCTAATGAATATATATATATATATATATTATATATATATATATATATATATAATATATATATATATATATATATACACCGTATCGTGCTTTCTAAGTAATCAGTTGAAAGATCCACATTCATATTCTTGTTATTCAAGACGAAATATATTTGTAAATATTTCTACAAATATATTTCGCCTTGGAAAACAAGAATATTACTGTGGATCCTTCTGCTGACCTTCTACTGATATATATATATATATCCCCCCATATTCATTAGGATATTGTAAACAACAGCATTCTTACCAGTGTCCGATTGTTTCTTTGAACCTCATATTTTCTACGGGCTGCTCTATGAGCAAGAGCCCGTGCTGGCATAAGGCCAGCTTAATCAAAGACAACAACAGAGCCCCATACAATCACATTACTTTCGGAAAACTCACAACGCATCCAGGGGTTTCAATAAACTGTAACTACAATTCATATGAAAAAAGAGAGAAAGATAGAGCGCACGTCTTAGTAAAAATCCTAAGGCGTTTCGGCATCTAGTGAAACGAAGCTGAAGGGTCTTTGTGTGTATGATTGTGTGTAATTCACAAACAGAGCAAAGGGAGGCACAATACTGGTTGATTTATGGGATACACAAGAGGTTCAATTTCAACTAAGAAGGATTTCCTACACATAAGAGGCAAGTCCACGCAAAATGACATCCTCACATATGGATAAACTTCCAAAGATACATACAACAGATAAATGTATATATGTATGTGTATATGTATAATATACATATACACGCACACATACTCAGACACAGATGTATATATATATATTATATATATATATATATATATATATATATATATATATATATATATATATCAAACAAGGGTTAAGGGAACAGCCACATCAAAGAAAAGAGGTCGATACCACTGTCTGACTCTCCTCGAGTCAAATGATATCACGCACATTAACTAAATATTAATTTTCATATTCTGCATCGAATCTTTACAGCAATATATATCCCATCTATTGCCATGATGTCTATGCCCAAACTAATAAATAAAAATATTACGTGCTACTTATATTTTCTATTTGTGTTCCATCTGTAAAGAAACAGATTCGTCTATGAGATAAGATAATAAATCAGATATGTATTAACAAAGAAGCCCCATAAACCCTATGAGATCAGAGAGTAAGTCAAATTTTTATAAACAATTATCTTTTCCTCAGTGATAAAAACTAACATATGAAATTGATTCATAAATTTCCATTATAAGAATTTTAATCTTCTCTCACCTACTGAGCTGACAGTCTTATATTCCAGCGGTTTTTCATTATTATACTTTAATTTGCAAGATGATGAACATAACGGTAAATGTTATATTATTATAATTTTTCTTCGCGACTAGTTTCAACTAATTTCCTCAAAATTAATGCCTGTTATGTGTGAAAATTTAATTCACTACACTCTGATCTAAGGAGCTGGGAGAAAATTGGAGAAGGGGGTTTAACTAACACATTTTTGGTATCATTTAAGGGAGACAGAAAACAAAATTGCTTTCATAATTCATAATTTCACCTTTTTCGTGATAAATATGGAACTTCTGGATCTATTTTAGAGTCCTGTAATATCAACCATATTGATAAACGCGAATTGTTCTGCCATAGACATAATAGCATATCAAGCATGTGGGTGCAGCCATATATATCTTTGCCAAAATTGCTTTTTATAAGTTTATAACATTTGATTTATCAACTTTTTGTAGATTTTATCTGGATTCGGTTAATTGTGTGTTGTCCTCACCGGAGAGAAATAAATAAATACATGTCGGAGATTTATCACATACTACATATTACAAACAGGCTGAAAACGAGTCAACGATCATCAGTAGGGAACGAACCTTTAGAAAATGCTGGATATTAATATGAAGCACGGGTTTGAACTAGCAGTTAGTCGTTGGCAAGTATTCAATATGTTTGTGTTGTGTTTGCAACAAGTAACCGACTTGATTTTATGACGATTTATTGCCCTTATAAGAAATGTTTTCTGATTCTTCATCTGTTTTCTTCCTAGTATTATTATTATTATTATTATTATTATTATTATTATTATTATTATTATTATTATTATTATTATTATTATTTTGTTTTTGTTTTACTAGGTGTATTTAGATTGATATTAAGATAATTGTCTTCGTCATTTTAATACTAAACGCTTTTTGTTGAGAGTAAATTTAGATGGAAACTTATTATTATCTAGTGAATTTACTAAGACTTCAACCAGTCTGTTCTCTCTCTCTTTTTCAATATATATATATATATATATATATATCTATATTTATATATATATATATACTCTATATATCTACATATATATACACATATATATATATATATATATATAATGTGTGTTAATGGAATATACATAAAAACACATATATATGTATATATAAAAAAACTTATCTATTTATATAAATATATATAAAGTATATATATATATATATATATATATTATATATATATATATATATATATATATATATATATATATTATATATATGTATGTATGTATGTATGTATATATACACACACACGCACACACACACACACACATATATATATATATATATATATATTATATATATATATATATATATATATATATATATATATATATATATATACTAACTCGCTCCAGGAATCACATTAAATTGTGTTTCAACACACGCCACAAGTAGTCAGACGTCTAACATCCTAAAAATTGTTATTCGTTGTCTAAAATTTCGCTATATTTCATACATTATCTACATATTCAGCATTCATAGATCTCCCCTTGAATGGCGAACGGATTTCCTGAATGTTTACCAAGAATTACAAAAATTATTTTGTAGACGCAACTAATTCACTTGAGAGTTATTTCATTCACAGCTGGAACCTAATCAGTAAGTTATTTTACGCAGATATAATTTTTTTTTATTCGTTTCCGAATCATGCACGAAATAAAAGCATTAAGAAATCACCTAATGTTGTTTTCCGATTAGATCAGTTTGGCAATTATGATAGGATATACGCCATTTCTCTCTCTCTCTCTCTCTCTCTCTCTCTCTCTATATATATATCTAATATTTATATATATATATATATATACATATATATATATATATATATATATATATATATATACATATATATATATATAATATCGTATATATTCATTTATATTTTTTACACACTCACATAATATATATATATATAATTATATATATATATATATATATTATCTATATATCATAATATACTAAATATATGATATATATTATATTATATATATATATATAGTCTAATATATATATATATATGTATTCTGGTGTGTGTGTCCATAGCCGTTTTCGTACGTATCTTCGTTGATATACAGAACGAAGGCAGATGGCCCCACAGAGAGACAATTAGTGCCACTCTCGGGCCTGTATAGAATCATCGAGAGAGACAGAGAGAGAGAGTGTGAGAGAGAGAGTGAGTAGAGAGAGAGAGAGAGAGAGAGGACACACCAGCACATAAGAAAAGGGAGTCAACCTTCATATCCCGGACCAGGAGCCATCGACCGGGCGAAGAGAGAGAAATGTGAGCTCGCCATTTCCCGGTCTGCACTGAATACCGCGCCTCGCGTATCCTTAATTTATGGAGATTGGACACTGCTGTTTGAAGAGGGGGGAGGGGGTGGGGGTGGTGCCGGTGGTGTCGGGGAAGGGGCAGGGGGAGGTGGTGATATTGGGGAAGGGGGCAGCTGGTTTTATGGGGGAGGGAGGAGGAGGAGGAGGAGGAAATAGGTTCGGGGTAGGGGTGTATATATGAAGGGAAAGGGTTAGAGTGTGAAAGAGAGGGATAGGAATGGAGTAGGGAGGGGGTTGGGGGTGGGGTTCTATTCCATTTTACTCCCTCCCCCAACCCCCCTCTTTCAAAATGGAAGTTTTAGTATAGCAGGGGGCAGGGAGGGGGGTCGCTGGGAGCCCAGTGGATGGTGGTCTTTATGTTTTTAATATTCATGACAATCATTACAAGAATATTTCCCAATTTAGGGTCTTGATCGCTTTTTTATTTTATTTTTTTTATCTTTTCCGAGGGTGGGGGGGGATGGGGGTGGGAAATATAACACATTTTTCAAACGTATTCATTTTTTTTCTAATTTTGAGAATATCCCTGGGAAAATGTTTTTGGCTTTCGGAGCCACTATAAATTTTTATAATGAGTGAGCACCGTCTCCGCCTCGCCGACATTTTCTCATTTATTTTTTCGTGTATCTCCGGAAACGTGGAACATAAATGATTTAAGATAATTCGCTGATTGAATTAATTTCCCTGCAGTCACACCTGGAAATGATATTTTCCTAAAAATTCAACTCGAAATAATTTTACAGTATCAGAATACTACAGTGAACATCCAGAAAAAAAAAAAAAAATCAACTTCCAAAAAATTACATAAACATGCAACAAAAATTCTTCAACATCAAAAGACTACAATAAACATACAACAGAAATTGATGAACATAAAAAAAGTCTGAATAAACATGCAACAAAAATTCGTCAACATCCAAAGACTACCATAAACACGCAAGAAATATCCCTCATCATCAATAGACTACAATACTAAACATGCAAGAAAAAAATCATCATCAAAAGACTGCAATAGACATAAAAAATCATCCACTTCAAAAGACTACAGTAAACAGGCAAGAGAAATTCATCATCAAAAGACTGCGATAAATAGGAAGAAAATTCCATTTCAAAAGACTACAATAAACGCGCAAGAGAAATTCATCATCAAAAGACAGCAATAAAAAAAATGATCCACTTCAAAAGACTTTAATAAACATGAAAGAAAAATTCATCACCGAAAGACTGCAATAAAAAAAAAAATCATCCACATTAAAAGACTACAATAAACACGCAAGAAAAAATCAGCAGCATCAAAAGACTACAATAAACATTACAAAAATCATCACATCAAAATACTACAATAATCGTGCAAGAAACAATCATTAAAAGACTGCAATTAAACATAAAAAAATCATCATCTTCAAAAGACTACAAGAAACGTGGAAGAAACAATCATCAAAAGACCGCAATAAACATAGAAAAATCATCCACATCAAAACACTACAATAAACATGTAAGAAAAATTCATAAGCATCAAAAGACTACAATAAACATAAAAAAAATAACATCAGCATTAAAAAGACTACAATAAACATGCAAGAAAAAAATCATCTATTTTATTAAAAGACTACAATAAACATGCAAGAAAAAAAATCATCTATATTTACTGTAAAACCGAAAGATGGTGATACAATATTAAGCACTTCAATGATCATCTATCTTTAGCATGAAATTAAATGACTGTGCAATATCATTGACATGAATGATCTACATCCCGCGAAAACAACAACAAAAAATAAAATAATATTCGAGTCATCTCCCAACTACATACACACATCCCACTTCCCGAGGCAGAGCGTGACATGTAGATTTAATTCTTGAGGAATTTGCAAGCGCACAGCATTTAATAGCGGTGCCTGAAATGAACTTACCAGCACAAAGCCCCGGTAGCAACATACCCCGCGCGATATTGCGTTCAATTAATGGAGTTCTAACTGAACGCTGCGGTTATTTCATTCCGTCTCTCCCTTAATTGCTTTTGATGGCGCGGCGACAGGTATTTCTTTCGGTTAATAATCGATTGGCGCTTAAGGACTTTGTGGGTTAATAAGTGTTTAATTATGTATAAGAATATATTATTCGTCCCATTATTACTACTGGAACCCCATTAGCGTCAGATCGCTTGATATTTTATCAACTAATTTAGACGTGAATTTAGCCGAAAATACAAAATTACTTTCTGGGGTAATGCAAGTGACATCTATCCCTCTTTTGTCCGCAGGACGAGTTTCCTCTATGTATGTTTTGTCTTACACGAACCACAGATATTAATAACAACTAATGTTAAGGAATATTCGCTTACAGTCAGTAACAATTCGTCGAACGTACTCCAAATCCTTTTGAGGCTCGCTGACGATACAAATCTAGCGTCTTTTAATTTCTTCATATGTTCATTTATGCTTTCTTGATAATAAACAGTATGTAGTGATTACAGAACAAAAGGGCACCGTACGAGATTTTCGATAATAATGCAACTAGCCTACAGTAGAAATGAGGTGATAGTTAGGGCGATAGCAGATCTCATTCGTAATTCTATACATTTATCGTTATTGTCATTATCTGAGGAAAGGGAGGAGAATTATAAAAAGATAGGAAATAGAACAGAGAATTATTCTATGATTTTCCTTAGCAACGCTGGAAAAAATATATCTTTAGAAAAAAAAAGAGGAAATGAATGAATTATCTAATTATTTATGCCCACACATTGCAGTTATCTTGTTTGAGTATCCTGCTAAGTTCATTTTCATAAACATACTACACCCCAAAGATAGCCTTGAGTAAAAGGCTTCGACAGAAAATGAAAGCAGACTACAATCGATTTAATAATGTGTGCTTTGTTTGCTGTACAGTTATTATTATTATTACTCATACTGAACTTACACTTAAGGACTTTCTCATGAAATACGTCTAAAGCTATATTCACACCAAGCTTTAACAAATATGAATACTCCAAATGGATAAAAAGTATTGCATATGCAAACTTGGAAGCACGTATAATGGAATAAGGAAAATAGAAAACAATGAATAGTAAGTTTTTTTAGAAATTCAGGAAAAACTAGAGTACGCGCTTGGAATATAGACAGATCCATAACTCAAAGAAAGGCGGTCGTAATCATGGGAAAGTCATGCCAAATTATAAAGAATAATCATGGAATGTAGGGAGCCATTATTAAGTACAAGTGAGTAGAAGTAAAATAATGTCAAATTTTATTGTGTCCATTCTAGTAATTAAAGATATTACGAGAGACCAGGAAAAACAATTACTTTCATACTACTGTGCAGGTGTTTTCTCAGAGCTACATGCGCATCGTGCAATTACGTTGACAATACGGTTACAATGGCACTTACGAAACTAGGCAAATAACGTTCTCCTGTATCTAAACGCTTCAGATTTTCGTAGGAATAGATAAGATAAGCAATACAAGTTACCAAAAGTTGAACGATTAGATTATCATTTGCACCAAAAGCCAAGTAAATATGAAACGGCTCAAACAATCATAGATTTCTCAAATTTACAGCCCAATTTGTTTAGTGTTTCAATTTGAACAGCAAATTCTCTGGATATCATTTTATTAATGAAACTGAAATTGGATCTAATATCTATATAGAAGTACACAAGTATAGTATATGCATATAAAAACGGTCACGCATATATGTATGTGTATATATCTATATAAATATATATTTATATATATATGTATATATTATATATATATTAATATATATATATATATATATATATATCATATATATAGGACATATATAGATATATATATATATATCATTATATATATATATATATATAAATATATATATATATATATATATAGATATATAATATATATATAGATATATATATATATATATTATATATTTATGATATATCTATATATATGTATATATTAATGGTATATTTATATATATATATTATATATATATATATATATATATATATATCCTATATATATATATTCCAAATAATTATGGCCACATATATCGTTTAATATTCAATTCAGTAAACCCTAGGAAAAACTTTCACCCAGGGGGAATTGTACTTATTAAGTGCTTCGTCAAGGCACTTATCAATTATAATTCCCTTCGGTGAAAATTTTACCAGAGGTATTTGTGGCTTAATATTTATGGATATAGAAAGTGCGCGCCTGCATAAGTAACAGAGATTCACACATATACATGCACTATACATATCTATATATATATAATATATATATATATATATATATATATATATTATATATATATATATATATATTCTATAAAGAACGTGCGCTTTTGAAAAACATACTAGAGTTTAATAAGCAGTAAGTATTAATTCCATAGCTAGATAGAATACAGTATAGCTAAATTCCCTTGATCCATCAAACATAAGATAGCTTACGCAATTCTGCCTGGAATGTATTCGGGAAAAGTATTAAAAGTTATATATTATTCGTTTTAGTCCTTGAACACTACTAACAATTCATAGCTTGAACGGCAGATATGAATAAAACTTCTTTGTATAAGGAACGAACAATTATGATTTTTGCTTATCTTCTTCTATTTCTTCTTCTTTCTATTATCATTGAAATGTGTTCCAGAATTGATTTCGAGGCAAACCAATCAGATGATTAAATAAAATCAAAACCAACATTTATCATTCTTCCTTATCTACTTCGAGTTCTTCTTTTTACTATTATAGAAACATATTCCAGAACTGATTTGGAGACGAACCAATCAGAAAATCAAGTCAAAATGCTCATAAGAAGGATATATTATGGTATGGAAATAGTACCATACGTTAGGAACTTCTTCAGTGGTGTAGTCCTTGGTGTAGCCTACTGGAAACCTTTGCTGTACCCTCTAATGACCAAAATATAAAGAGTTTAATCGTTAACGCACAGACATTTATGCGGTACAATAATTGGCGAAGTTATGTATATATGATATATATCGTTGTTGCTAAGCAAAAGGGATCGTTGGAGATCACGCTCTTTAATCTATTTTTCTATCTTTAAAATTTATTGTCTCTATATATGTAATTTATTTATATATTTATTTATTCATTCATTCATTTATATTATTTATTTTATGCCAGAGTAAGTTGATAGAGGCAAGAATAAAATAGTCCCTTTGCGAGATCAATACAAATAATAATTACTGCAAAATTGAGAAAAGTAAAAATTATTTACGAAAACAAACAATGACCTAATTCTTACATAAATATATAAAGATGAAAAAATCACCTTTCTTCTCAGTAGCATAGATTTAAGCAAGTTTATTTTTTTTATTTTTTTTACAGGGTAAAGAAACAACAGCCTATTTTCATATCTATCCATTTGACATTTTCTGATGCAGTTCAGTTTTCATTAACATCACATTTTCTATTGCAAGGGATGTAACCAATTTTCATTCCCCTGTCACAAATAATCTTGTACGAAAATATTCTCTGAAATATCAGTTTCAGTTCCTCTCCTGAAAGTTATCGTTTGTACTGATATTGTGATCGAAATAGTAATCTCCAGTTTTCATAATGATGATCGTCAATGATGCTAAAAGGTTGATGAATTCGTCAGTCTGTAATTCATGTTAGTATGTAAAAAGTGTGAAAATTCCAGGTAAAAAGAAAAAAGTCCAAATATTGGTCTTCTCTAAGATTATCAATAAGTCTTCCAAAAAAGAGGATGAAGAAGAAGACGAAGAAAAAGAAGAAGAAGAAGAAGAAAAAGAGAATATTGGCAAATTGATTTGGTATTCGATGCTTCAAGAGAATCGTGAATACCAATTAATCATGCCGTGAATTCTGCAAAGAAGGACCATTAATTACGAGCTGTATGCCATGGATATTTGTTTCCAGAAACACATAACCTATAAACAAATTATGTTGCAAAAAACTGCAGATTCGTAAAAAGAAAAAAAAGGTGTAAATTGTGAGTTTTGCCAAGAAGGACCATCAATTATGAAGTACAAGTCATATGCGTTTGTGTTCACAAAACATACTCATAAACAAATTATGTTACAAAATACTGCAGATTCGTAAAAAATTAGCTGTAAATTGTGAATTTTGCAAAGAAGGACCATCAATTATGAGATACAAGTCATAAGCGTTTGTGGTCACAATACACATAACTATAAACAAATTATGTTACAAAAAACTGCAGACTCGTAAAAAAAAGGTGTAAATTGTGAATTTTTGCAAAGGACCGTCAATTATGAGCTACAAGTCATAAGCGTTATGTTCACAGAAAACATAACCTGTAAACAAATTATGTTACAAAAAACTGCAGTGTCGTAAAAAAAAATAAGTGCGTAAATTGTGACAAATGACGATCATCTTTGCCATAGTGACTCCGAGAGGAACCGTCTATTTTGAGCATTAGTTGTAATCTTTTGGTTGCAGGCGAAAGGTCTCTCCTCCATAGGACCCGGGGTAGGAGGTAGAGGGGTCCCCGGGTGGGGAATGCCTGGGGATTCGGGGACCCAGCGGGCTCTAGTAACTGAATATCTCTCCCTAAGCAAACAATGTTACCAGGCTGGGATGATTTTACCGAGTAATAATTTCGCGAGAAATTGAATTTCAGAGCCCGCCGTGATTCGCGTTCGCATTAACTGGAGATTTAATAGACCCCTTGTTCCCTGGGCTTCTCTTGGGCGTTCACTTCGGCGACTCCTGCGTGGAAAAGGGGGCGGGGGGCGCACCGCGAAAATAAACCACTTCCGACCCGTGGAATCAATATTCGTTTCAGCTTTCCTCCAATCTTTTATAATATGACAGTGGTGTTAATGCTGCGAATGTGAAGTGACAAGCAGCTGCTCCACCGAGGACCGTAGAGGCGACACGACCCTGCAAAAGTGACGGGTCGTTCGCCCTTAAGGGC